>NC_088877.1:17286880-17593532 GCF_032884065.1 Artemia franciscana
TTAATTTATAAAAAATTATAAATATGAGAAAATAAAAAGTTACGATGCCTTATTTTAGAAAATAGGACGAAAACCCCCTAAAAGTCATAGAATCTCACCATCAGATTCAGCGTATCAGAGAACCCTATTGTAGAAGTTTCAAGCTCCTATCTACAAAAATATGGAATTTTGTATTTTTTGCCAGAAGGCAGATCACGGATGCGTGTTTATTTTTTATTATTTTTTTTTCCAGGGGTGGTCGTATCGACCCAGTGGTCCTAGAATGTTGCAAGAGGGCTCATTCTAATGGAAATGAAAAGTCCTAGTGCCCTTTTTAAGTGACCAAAAAATTGGAGGGCACCTAGGCCCCCTCCCACACTAATTATTTTCCCAAAGTCACCAGATCAAAATTCTGAGATAGCCATTTTATTCAGCGTAGTCAAAAAAAACTTATAACTATGTCTTTGGGGACGACTTACTCCCCTACAATTCCCGTGGGAGGGGCCACAAGTTACAAACTTTGACCAGGGCTTCCATATAGTAATGGTTATTTGGAAGTGTATAGACGTTTTCAGGGGGATTTTTAGGTTGGAGGGGGGTTGAGAAGAAGGGATATGTTGGGGGAACTTTCCTTGGAGGAATTTGTCATGAGGGAAGAAAATTTTCATGAAGGAAGCGCAGGATTATCAAGCATTATTAAACAAAATACAATGAAAAAATAAATATGAAAAAGTTTTTTCAACTGGAAGTAAGGAGAAGCATTAAAATTTAAAACGAACAGAAATTATTACGCATATGATGGGCTCACCTCCTCATAATACCTCGCTCTTTTTTAAGCTAAAGTATTTTTAGTAATTTCGACTATTTATTCTACGGCTTTTGTGATTCAGGGGTCGTTCTTAAGAAATTGGAACAAAATTTAAGCTTTAGTGTAAAAAGCGAGGTTCTGACGAGGGGGTGAACCCCTTTGTATACGTAATAAAAACATGAGAATACAGAAGTTCGCTACGTAAGCTAATTTGTAAGCTACGTATATCTTTTACTAATAAAAACATTCTTAAAAAAATAAAAGTTCTAGTTGCCTTTTTAAGTAACCAAATATCGGAGGGCAACTAGGCCTCCTCCCTCGCTCCTTTTTTCTCAAAACCATTCAATCAAAACTATGAGAAAGCCATTTAGCAAAAAAAAAAAAAAAAAAAAAAAATGCAAATTTCGTTTTAATTATTCATCTGCGGAGAGCCAAAATCAAACATGCATTGATTCAAAAACGTTCAGAAATTAAATAAAAAAAAAAAAACAAGTTTTTTTAACGGAAAGTAAGGAGCGACATTAAAACTTAAAACGAACAGAAATTACTTCGTATATGAAAGGAGATGCTTCCTCATCAACGCCCCGCTCTTTACGCTAAAGTTTTTTACTGTTTTAAAAAGTAGAGTTAAGAGAAAGAGTCAAACTTTAGCGTAAAGAGCGGGGCGTTGATGAGGAAACATCTCCTTTCATATGAGAAGTAATTTCTGTTCGTTTTAAGTTTTAATGTCGCTCCTTACTTTCCGTTAAAAAACTTGTTTTTTTTTTATTTAATCAATTTTCATAGGACCGTTTGGAACTGAAAATTGATTAACATTTACGACTTTTGCAATTTTTAGTGGCACTATTCTTCAGTTACATTTCGCTTTACTTGGGAAAGCCCGTATTTAAAAGATGCCTGCTCAAATTTAGGATGTCAAGCTATTTGGGCTCACACTGTTTTCCTCGTTTCTGCCGTTTTATTTATTTTAAAATGTGAACTATTTATAATTATTTTAAATCTTTTAAGCTTTCACTGTTTTACCTCTTATAAATTTTGCTTTTACCCTGTTAATTAAGTTTGAGTGGATAATGTATGTTGGATTTCCATTTTGTTCCATGTCTTTGTTTCTTGCGAAATTTGGCAAAAAGTTGAACGAGGAAAGCTTTCCTTTTTTTTTTAATTCTGCATAAATCAAGTTTTACAAAGAAAACGGACTTCATTTTGTTTTACATAGATGTTTTTTTTGTTACGCAGAAGTTGAATGAGGAAATTTTTTTTTTTTAATTCTTGAACAATCAAATTCAAATTTCCAATTTTTTTTTTTTTTTTTTTTTTTTTTTTTTACTGAAACTGTGGTGACGGGAAATTTTGAATTTTTTGGGATTATGAGAGGAAATTACTTTAGAAAAAGCAATACTTAAACTAGCAAAATCAGTGTCGTTCAAAATTACTAGCAAACAAGTAGACATGAATGACGATACCCCTTCATGACTCGAATCTTCTTTTAATCACGATCGCACTCGCTTCAGGAGTTTTTCGATGGACCAAAAACCTTTTCTTTCTACTGCTGTAATCGCAATCCAAAAATATCTCCAGAATCGGAAGTGACACCTTTGTTTACTTGAGTTCGTTTCTGGTAAGAAATAATTCTCATGAGCAATTCTTTTCGTCCATCATAAAGCGGTGGAGGCCAATGGGAAAATAGAACTTGACTTAGAGGCAAGTGAGTTTTAGGAAACACAGAAAGCAAGTGAATTAGAGAAAACGTAGAAAACTGTTGAAGTCCTTAAAACGTAATTGAAGTTTTGGTAAGAATAATAAGAATCTTGAGATCTTGGAGGGGACTGGGTCCATAGACCCATCACCTATACTTACTTGTTTAAAGTGCAACAATCCCCTGATTCCTCGTCTAAACAGTAGTCTTCTTGAATTCATCTGTTCCTATTCCATCATGTGGTAACCTAATTGCAAAAAAATGTTTCGATCTGTTTGTCTATGTATGCCTTTTTTTCTGTGTGCATACGTGATATAAATAGGTGTGTATCTATCTTTTTATTACTTTTTTGTAATGAAAGAAGATTACAGCAAAGACAAATTAGGCACTTGCTTGCGGGGGCAGAGTCTTCATGCCAGCGTTTAGAAATTAAAACAAAACCAATTTAGAAATGTTATACTATTATAGACTTGAGCAGACTGCTGAAATCATCTTTAGTCGCTTATGACTTCTCTGTCCAAATTTGTTTTTGGCCACTATCATCATCATGAAATATACCTAGTCTCTGACGACATACTACCAAACGATGGTTATGGTTGTTTATTTTCTTCTATAATTTTTATTAAAAATCCACCGAAGTTAAGTACAAATAATAATTTATTTTTTTGAAAATAATGATGAAAACATTTAAATGCCTATCCTTATAGTCAGAACACAAATTAAATAAACTTTCAAATATATATATATATATATATATATATATATATATATATATATATATATATATATATATATATATATATATACATATATATATATATATATATATATATATATATATATATATATATATATATATATATATATATATATATATATTTAAAACCACTTTCCTCTGATTAGTGAAAATTATTGTCAAACGATCACTTTTGTCCGTTCAAAGTTCTTTTCACAATCCTTCTGATTCTAATTTAGCACTCCTGGTACAGTTTCTAAAACCCACTAAACGCGCGCATGCGAATTGACAGTGGTTAAGCGCACTGGTCTAAAATAGTGCTACTTGTCTATTCCATTTTTAAAATAACCATGACACGAATGGACCATATTCGCCACCCTCTGTTATCCTTGCTATGTGTGTCCATCAGAAGGGTTTATTTGATCTCAATTGAGTGTCATAGGGATCATCATCGTTGGCTTTTGTTGCGTCACTAAAGTGTCCAAGAAGGTGTCCTACACGTCAAGGGGCCTTGGTACCGGAGATCTGGTTTTTACTGTCATTTTACGTACTAATCAATTAATTTGCTAAAAAAAATTAGAGATTGCGCTTGAGTGCCAGCTTCCCTCAACTAGACTTGAAATCATCCAAGTAATTGTTTTCGATCTTGCTATTCTCGAAATGATTGAGCAATCAAGTTTTATTTGAAAAATTCTTCAGCCAGTTGTTATTTCCTTTTATGATTAAATACATAAAAAAAACTAGTTTTTTTAACTGAAAGTAAGGAGCGACATTAAAACTTAAAACGAACAGAAATTACTCCGTATATGAAATGGATTTTCCCCTCCGCAATCCCTCGCTCTTTACGCTAAAGCTTTTAATTGTTTTAAAAAGCAGAATTGTGGGAAAGAGTCAAACTTTAGCGTAAAGAGCGAGGGATTGCGGAGGGGAAAATCCATTTCATATACGGAGTAATTTCTGTTCGTTTTAAGTTTTAATGTCGCTCCTTACTTTCAGTTAAAAATACTAGTTTTTTTTATGCAATTTCTGAACGTTTTTGAATTAATGCATGTTTGATTTTGACTAAATTTGATTAAACTTATATATTTAAAATCAGCATACAAATTTGATTCTTTTGATGTATATTTTAGCATCAAAATTCCGTTTTTTAGAGTTCTGTTTACTATTGAGCCGGGTCGCTCCTTACTACAGTTCGTTATCACGAACTGTTTGATAAAAAAAACATGTTTTTTTTTTACTGAAAGTAAGGAGCGACATTAAATCTTAAAACGAACAGAAGTTACTCCGTATATGAAAGGGGCTATTCCCTCCTCAACACCCCGCTCTTTACGCTAAATTTTGACTCTTTTTCTTAACTCTACTTTTTATGGCACTTGGTATCTACCAAGTGACATATAGCGATCGCAAATTCTGTCGGCCTGTCTGTCTGTCTGTCCCGGTTTTGCTACTCTAGGCACTTCCAGGTAAGCTAGGACGATGAAATTTTGTAGGCGTATCAGGAACCAGATCAGATTAAATTAGAAATTGTTGTTTCCCCGATTTGACCATCTAGGGGGAGGGAGTGGGGAGACTCCCTCCAGAAAAAATGAGGTATTTTTAACTTACAAACGGGTGTTTGGATTTGAATGAAATTTGATGTTTAGAAGGATATTGTGTCTCAGAGCTCTTATTTTAAATCCCGACCGAATATGGCGACATTGCGGGGAGTTGGGGGGGGTGGGGGTAACCTAACATTTTGTAAAACGCTTAGAGTGGGGGGATCGGGATGTAACTTGGTGGGAAAAATAATCACAAGTCCTAGATACGTGATTTACATAACCGGAATGGATCTGCTCTCCTTGGGGTAGTTGGGGAGGAGGAGGAGGGGGGGGGGGGTAATTCTGTAAAATTAGAAAAAAGAGGTATTTTTAACTTACGAATGAGTGATCGGATCTTAATGAAAATTGATGTTTTGAAAAATATCATGTCTCAGAGCTCTTATTTTAAATCCCGACTGGATCCGGTGACATTGTGGGGAGGTGGGCGGGACCTAAAATCTTGGAAAACGCTGAGAGTGGAGGGATCGGGATGAAACCTGGTGGGCAAAATAATCACAAGTCCTAGATACATGATTGACATAACCGGAAAGGATCCGCTCTCTTTGGGGGAGTTGGGGGGGAGGGTTAATTCTAAAAAATTAGAAAAAATGAGGTATTTTTAACTTACGAAGGAGTTTTTGGATCTTAATGAAATTTCATATTTAGAAGGGCCTCGTAACTCAGATCTGTTATTTTAAATCCCGGCAGTATCTGGTGACATTGGGGGGAGTTGGGGGAACCAAAGATCTTGGAAAACGCTTAGAATGGAGGGATCGGGATTAAACTTGATGGCAAAAATAAACACAAACTCTATATACGTTATTGACATAACCGGAATGGATTCGCTCTCTTTGGGGGAGTTGGGGAGGAAAGGGTTAATTCAAAAATTTGAAAAATGAGGTATTTTTAACTTACCAAGGAGTGATTGGATCTTAATTAAATTTCATATTTAGGAGGAGCTCGTAATTCAGATGTCTTATTTTAAATCCCGACCGGATCCAGTGTTATTGGGGGGGGGGAATCTTGAAAAACGCTTAAAGCGGACAGATCAGGATGAAACTTGGTGGGAAGAATAAGCTCAAGTCCAAGGTATGTGACGGAAATAACCGGACCGGATTTGCTCTCTTTGATGGAGTTGGGAGGGGGGGGGGCGTAATTCGGAAAAATTAGAAAAAATGAGGTGTTTGTAACTTACGAACGGGTGATAAGGTCTTAATGAAATTTGATCTTTAGAAGGATCTTGTGCTTTAGAACTCTCATTTTAAATCTCGACAAGATCCGGTGACATTAGGGGGAGCTGAAGGGGAAAACCGGAAATCTTGGAAAATGCTTAGAGTGGAGAGATTGGGATGAAACTTGATGGGAAGAATAAGCACAAGCTATAGATAGTGATTGACATAATTGGAACGGATCCGTTCTCTTTAGGGAAGCTGGGGGTTGTTAATTTGGACAAATTAGAAACATTGAGGTATTTTAACCTAAGAACGTGTGACCGGATCTTAATGAAATTTGATATTTAGAAGAAACTAATGTCTCAGAGCTTTTATTTCAAATCCCGACTAGATCTGTTGACATTGGAGGGAGTTGGAAGGGGAAACCGGAAATCTCGGAAAACGCTTATAAATGTCGTAGATACGTGATTGACGTAACCGGACTGGATCCGCTCTCTTTGGGAGAGTTAGGGGAGTGGGGTTCAGTGCTTTGGTGAGTTTGGTGCTTCTGGACGTGCTAGGACGATGAAAATTTGTAGGTGTGTCAGGGAGCTGCACAATAGTCGTTTCCCCCGATTTGACCATCTGGTGGGCTGAAGGGAGAGGAAAATGAGAAAAACTGAGGTATTTTTAACTTATAAGTGGGTGATCGGATCTTAATGAATTTTAATATTTAGAAGGACCTCGTAACTCAGAGCTCTCATTTTAAATCCCGACCGGCATTGAGCCTCTGATTTTTCTTTTAAAGCAATCTATTGATTCTTGGAATTTTGCCAGAGCTCATACCATAGGAGCTCTTGGTTCTTGGCTCCTCCGACCTTGTCACAAGTGTCTTATGAGCTCTTAGCTCTTGTTAAAACAGTAAAAGACTTCAGCGTAAAGAGCGGGGTATTGAGGAGGGAACAGCCTCTTTCAGATACAGAGTAATTTCTGTTCGTTTTAAGATTTAGTGTCGCTCCTTACTTTCAGTTAAAAACTTGTTTCAGTTTAAAAAAAAACTTGCATGTTTTGATTTTGGCTCTCCGCACATGAATAATTAAAACAAAATTTGTATTTTTTTTTTTTTTTCGGCTAAATGGTTTTCTCATAGTTTTGATCGGACGATTTTGAGGGAAAAGAACCGGGAGAGGAGGCCTAGTTACCCTCCAATTTTTTAGTTACTCAAAAAGGCCACTAGAACTTAATTTTTTACGAGCGTTTTTATTAATAAAAAATATACAGAACTTACGAATTAACTTGCGTAATGAACTTCTATATTCGTATGTTTTTATTACGTATATGAGGGGGTTCGCTCCCTCGTCAGTACCTCGCTCTTTACGCTACAGCTAAAATTTTGTCCAAATTCCTTAAGAATGACCACTGAATCACAAAGGCCGTAGAATAAATAGTTGAAATTACTAAAAATACTTTAGTGTAAAGAGCTAGGTATTAGGAGATGGTGAACCCTTCATATGCGTAATAATTTCTCTTCGTTCTAAGTTTTAATGCTTCTCCTTACTTTTACTCGAAAAATCTTTTTCATATCTATTTTTTCATAATTTTTGAAATAACCCTAGAAAATCCTGCGCCCCCTTCATGGAAATTCTCTTCCCCCATGACAAATTCCTCCATGGAAAGATCCCCCACGTAACCTCCTCCCCTCAACCCCTCCCCCAACCAAAAAAAATCCCCCTGAAAACGTCTGTACACTTCCCGATAACCATTACTATGTGTAATAACTGGCAAAAGTTTGTAACTTGCTGCCCCTCCCATGGGGGCTCTGGGGGAGTAAGTTGTCCCCAAAGACATAGTTATAAGATTTTTCGACTATATTGAATAAAATGGCTATCTTAGAATTTTGATCTGGGGACTTTTGAAAAAAATGAGCGTGGGAGGGGGGCCTAGGAGCCCTCCAATTTTTTGGTCACTTAAAAAGGGCACTAGAACTTTTAATTTCCGTTAGGATGAGCGCTCTTACGACATTCTAGGACCACTGGGTCGATACGATCACCCCTGAAAAAAAAAAAAACAACAAACAAACAAACAGATAAACACGCATCTGTGATCTGTCTTCTAAAAAAAAAAAAATTACAAAATTCCACATTTTTGTAGATAGGAGCTTGAAATTTCTAGAGTAGTGTTCTCTGATACGCTGAATCTGATGGTGTGATTTTCGTTAAGATTCGATGACTTTAGGGGGTGTTTCCCGTATTTGCTAAAATAAGGCAAATTTCTCAGCCTCATAACTTTTCATGGGTAAGACTAAACTTGATGAAACTTCTATATTTAAAATCAGCATTAAAATGCGATTCTTATGATGCAACTATTGGCATCAAAATTCTGTTTTTTAGAGTTTTGGTTAGTATTGAGCCGGGTCGCTCCTTACTACAGTTCGTTACCATGAACTGTTTGATTGAGAAGACATTACACATATTCTTGTTTAGTACCATTTGATTCGCCCCTTTTTCAAATACTGTCTTGTGGTAAAATAGCTGGAAGCATCTAATCCCTTACACTTCAATATCTATTCCGTAAATTTTTTCTATCCTGCTGGGTTATGACTAATGTTCACGAAGAGAACCATGGAGTAATTTGTAAATGTTTACCATCACCCTCAATCGCGGGTGGGCTTTTGTTTTACAAGTGCCAAATTTTTGCCAGGTTTGGTGTCGCCATTTTACACTTGTAAAACTTGGGAACCCACTCAAATGCTTTTCATGCTAAAAAAAAAGACTCAGAAGGTAGATATGTTATACTTTTGGAAAATTTCTTGCATCTCGGAATAATAGGATTTCTTCATGATTAACTTCATCCTTTGGGAATAGTTAATCATCACGAGTAACTCCATTGTTGAGTTTTAACCTCGCAGCAACTAGTTTCTTTCGAACTGCTTGGATCGATTGCGGGGCAACATCTGTAGAATTCTCTAAATTGACTTGTTTTTCAACCTCCTAGCGTTTTAAATATAATAATTCGGGGTTCTTTTCTTGCAACTTCCACCTCGATAAATTTTCTTTCACGGTTAATATCTACCACTGAATATTCCCTTTGGTCATAAGATTGAATATCATGTTAACTGATTCATGAATATCATGACAAGTGTAATTCGCTAATTCGCTTTTCTGGCCCTAGAAAGTTCAAGTTTGAGTTCAAGTTCTCAAAATGTTTTAGTTCTCAAAGAGTTATTGTTAGAATACGATTTCGGTTTCTTTTTTCTAATTCAGACCTTTGTTGTCTGCTTGCAGAAAAATAAATGAAATTTCTTTCAAGGGTCATTGTAAAGGGGAGGATTGGAAGGGTAGATGGTTCTAGATAGTCCAAGAGTTAGTACAAAGAAAGCAGTAAGCCAAAACCTGAAGATCGTGCAAAATCAGTTTGATTAGAATTAGTCTAGTTATCATCCCTCCTCTTTCTTTAAGGTTTATGGATTGTCACATTGCACTTTAGAAAGCTGAATTGCAATGTCAGTTCTTGAAGCAGTCAGTGTAAACACCTGAGTAAGTTATCTTATGATAGGTATGCTTCACTCACTTGTTAGTTTTAGTTAACTTTTGTAATTCCCTTCATTCTGGATATTAGGTTTTTACAGCTCTCTGGGCTGTCCAATTCCCCTCGTCCACCCTCTTTGTTCCCTCGTTAAGTATTGCTCCTTTCTTGCTGATATAGAGCGAGAATCCTTGGGCTGGGGAGTTGTGGAAAAGACTCACGTGTGTCTCATAACCCTACTGCGACGTAAGATATTTTTGTTGTTGTTTTTCTCCTATTCCTATTATACTCCCAATAAAACCCACTTCGTCATTACTACTTTACTGATCCGGTTCTTTTTTGGAATTAATTTTAAAAAAAGTTTCTGTGAGGGAAGCAAAGAGCGAAGTTGAAAATAAAAAGAACACAAATTATTGCTTCCCAACCTCGATGCTTTGTTGCTTCAATGTAATTTTGATTGCATTAAGATGATGCTGTGCAGCAGCCTGATCGCTAGTCATAATCTAATTGGCATGATTTTGATATGGAAATTCACACAGGCTATTAAAATGTCAAAAGCAGTTCTAAAAACAAGCCCAAGAAGTAACAAGCAGTGGTGTCAATGGGAAGGGGGCAGGGGTCACGTGGCTCCAAGATTTCCCCCCTCCAGATCTTAAAAAAATGCACGTTTTAGCGGGTATTTTTACTGAAAAAAATTGTAAACGACAAATCCCTACCCTCCAATCTAGATATAGAAATATATATTTGGTCCCTCCCCCTAAGTTTTCGTGAATTAACACCACTGGTAACAATTGTTTGTTGGTTTTTATTATTCCTAACCGTAGAAACGTTTCTTACTCCTTTACTCATTACCTCTCCGGGTCTATCAAGCTCTTGAGTCAGGTCTTCAGAGTCAGAACTTATACCCTTGTCTTATTGAGGGATGGTATAAATCCAGTAGAATGATGATGCTCATATATTTATATTACTGTCAATAGTGACGTAATTCTTTGCAATATTTGACAGTTGAAATGATTTATTTTTCCAAAATGTGCTAAGTATCAATTAGATAATATGAATTTGGCATGGAGAACTTGTTAAATAGGCAGATCAGTTTTATTTTTAATGCCTATTCAATCTTCTACCAAATGACACATTAATGGTTTACCTTATGGGCGATTTCTTCAAACTTGACTTTCGCCTGCTTAATAATCGGCACTTTCGATACACAGTTAGTTAGACTTAGTAAAAAAGAAAAACAAAAAAAAGGAATAACAAACTGGTTTGCTTTTGGAAGTCTTTTGAAACCGGAAATTATGTATTGAGTTGTCCTATATTTGGATGATTTGATTGTTTGTCATTTTGGCTTTTATGGAATTCAATAAACAAAAGTTTTACAAAGAAAAGTAAAGAGTGACAATCAAGCCTAAAACGAGCAGAAATAGTCATATAATAACGAAGCTTAAACCGGATTCGAAAAGAAATTAAAATAAATAATCACGTCAAACTTAAAGATAGCAGATTTCTTGGTTATTGTCTGTTATAACGCCTATGTTATAGCGCCTATGTATATACATACATAGAAGCTGTATGTATACAGCTTCATAGAAGCTAAGTAGAACCTGTTTCTCTGACGCTCATTCCTTATGAGATTAAATAAAAAAAAATTAATTTTTTTAGCTGAAAGTAAGGAGCGACATTAAAACTTAAAACGAACAGAAATTACTCCGTATATGAAACGGGTTGTCCCCTCCACAATCCCTCGCTCTTTACGCTAAAGTTTCACTATTTGCCACAATTCTACTTTTTAAAACAATCAAAAGCTTTAGCGTAAAGAGCGAGGGATTGTGGAGGGGACAACCCATTTCACATACGGAGTAATTTCTGTTCGTTTTAAGTTTTAATGTCGCTCCTTACTTTCAGCTAAAACAATTAGTTTTTTTTTATTTAATTTCTGAACGTTTTTGAATTAATGCATGTTTGGTTTTGGCTCTCCGCACATAAATTATTAAAATGAAATTTGTATATTAATTCTTTTTTTGGCTAAATGGTTTTCTCTTAGTTTTGATCAGACGATTTTGAGAAATAAGGGGTGGAGAAGGAGGCCTAGTTGCCCTCCAATTTTTCGGTTGCTTAAAAAGGCAACTAGAACTTTTAATTTTTAACGAACGTTTTTATTAGTAAAAAATATACGTAACTTATAAATTAGCAACTTACGTAACAAACTTTCATAATCTTATATTTTTATTATGTATACAAGGGGGTTTGTATCCTCGTTAATACCTCGCTCTTTACACTAAATCTTAAGTTTTGTCCCAATTATTTAAGAATCACCCCTGAATCAGAAAGGCCGTAGAATAAATAGTTGAAATTACTAAAAATACTTTAGCATAAAGAGCGAGGTATTTATCTCCTCCTAAATACCTCGCTCTTTATGCTAAAGTATTAGAACCCCTCATATGCGTAATAATCTCTGTTCGTTTTAAGTTTCAATGCTACTCCTTCCTTTCATTTGAAAAAAACGTTTTCATGTTTATTTTTCATTGTTTTCTTATAGTAATGCTAGAAAATCATGCGCCCTTTTCCTTGAATTTTTCTTCCCCCATGACAGATTCCTCCAAGGAAAGATCCTCCAACATAGCCCCCTCCCCTCAGCTGCACCCCCCAAACAAAATAAAATCCCCCTGAAAACGTCCGTACACTTCCCAATAACCATTACTATATGTAAACACTGGTCAAAGTTTGTAACTTGCAGCCCCTCCCCCAGGGATTGTGGGGGAGTGAATCATCCCCAAATACATAGTTATTATGGTTTTCGACTATGGTGAACAAAATGGCTATCTCAAAATTTTGATCCGTTGACTTTGGGAAAAAAATGAGCGTGGGAGGGGGCCTAGATGCCCTCCATTCTTTTTGGTCACTTAAAAAGGGCACTAGAACTTTTCATTTCCGTTAGAATAAGCCCTCTTGCGACATTCTAGGACCACTTAGTCGATACGATGACCCCTGGGGAAAAACAAAAAAAAACAAAAAAAAACAAATAAACACGCACCCGTGATTTGTCTTCTGGCAAAAAATACAATATTCCACATTTTTGTAGATAGGAGCTTGAAAATTCTACAGTAGGGTTCTCTGATACGCTGAATCTGATTGTGTGATTTTCGTTAAGATTCTATGACTTTTAGGGGGTGTTACCCCCTATTTTCTTAAATAAGGCAAATTTTCTCAGGCTCGTAACTTTTGATGGGTAAGACTAAACTTGATAGAATGTAGCTATTGATATCAAAATTCAATTTTTTCGAGTTTTGGTTACTATTGAGCCGGGTCGCTCCTTACTACAGTTCGTTACCGCGAACTGTTTGATATCACCAAAAATGACGAGAATATTGTTCTTAGTTTCAAAATTATAGAAACTAAAGAAGACGTATGAAACAAAGAAGACAAAACACCAAAATATGAGAAAAAAATCAAATAGTAGAGAAAAACGAGAGTATTGTCAGCCAGTGGAACAATATGAGCGAAAATAGGCAAATAATTCTACAAAGACCTCCGCCAAATCGTCCTCAGAGCTAAGAAAAAATAAAAACGAAAAAAAAGGAACAATCTAACCTTTTAAAGTAGACTTCACAAGAGACAAATAGACAATGAATCAAAACAAACCAGAATAAATAAAAGATAAGGGTTCCCAAAACAAGGTTCCCAATTCACCACTTGGATTTTGCAAAAATTCTTTGCTTAGCAATATATTTAGCTTGTCTAGACTTGATTTTCATTAAAAATGCGGACAGGTAGTTTTACTTTAAACCGAGGAAATTTTTTTTATTTGAACCATTGAATATCAAGTTGTTCTAAATTGGATTTATGGAAATACCCCAGTATCTCTGTGTATAGCATGGTCCCTATTGATATATCTTTTAATCTTAATTGCCTCTCTAGAAGATTGTGGTTTGCCATTTTCATTAGATATTAAAATTGCCTCCTCAAAAAGAAGTTAAATGTGCCTCCAAAATGTCCATGGCCAAAGCAGAATCAAAATTGTCATTTTTATTTTCACATCTCATGGATTTTTCTATTGAAACCTTATGTTCATGCAGTCGTTCCCCCAGTTATTACCGGGTCCTGCCAAAACTTCCCACATGAACACGGGACTCTATATACACCACTACCCAGTATAGGGTCAGTAGTGTCTTTTCCCGGGTTGAAAAACGCTCAACCTTTAGTTCATTTTTAATAGAAACAGAGAAGTTGTTTCTTTAAAATTTTCCCAAATTTGTCCCTGGGTTTCGGGATATTAGGTATAGGGGTGAAAGTTTTGTTTTCAATTGCCGGAGCAATTGAAGAAAGAAGGATGGGTTCATTATTTTCCTATTTTGCCTTTTTTTAAATCTTCTGTCCATTATATTTTCAATAAGTTTAATTGGGTAGCCATTATAATATAATGAATCTGCGTGAACAGATTTTCAGAACTCTTGTCAACTAAAGATATTACTATCCCCTTATTTACAAAAGGATGGGGGTTTGAAAAGAATAGCAGATAGCGATCATTGTGTGTAGGCTTCCTTTATATAGAAAATTCAAGTTTAGGAGTATTTTTTATATTTAAAACATCCAAGAAAGGAAGCTTTCCTGAATCTTCCAGTTCTAGTGTAAATTGAAGATTTGAGTCGAAAGTGCTAAAATGTATCAAAACATAGTTTATAGAGTCGTGTCCATGTTCCCAAACTGACAAAATATCGTCAACAAAGCGGAACCAGAAAGAGTGTTTCAAAGGGACACTATTAAAGGCAGAATTTTCTATGAAGTCCATGTAGAAATTTGCCAATTATGGAGATCAAACGGTTCCCATCGGTAACCCATAATTTGAAGAAACAATTTGTCTTGGAACTTAAAATACAACGAAAAATTGTTGTAAAGACGAACAAGCATCATTGTTGTGTCAATTTCTAATTATACAAAATATGTTTTTATACAGACGATCATTTGTTGTTGATATTTTGCTTTTGAAGTAACATTTGAGTACATTATTACATTTATTTCTTTTTAAAGGTACAATAGAAAGCAGTGGTGGAAATAAATGGAGAGTTTCTGCCAAGATTCAACAGCTTTTAAATACCCTAAAGCGACCGAAGAGACGACCTCTACCGGAATTTTATGAGGATGATGACATCGAACTTGAATTGGCTGCTAAACAGAGAGACCCTAATGCACCGAGACCAGAAGGGAGTACTATGTCACCTGCAGTCGGTGAGCCTCTTGTGGTAAGCATATATTTGAGAAGAAATTAAATGTGAAATGAAAGTAAAATGTTTTCGAAAACGTGTTAGATTGTATGAAAGTTGAAAAAGAGTCTTTTATGAAGGTGATTGGGACCAAAATTTTGCGCAGTCCAGATTTTGAGCAAGTTTCCAGATTTCCAGGTTTCTACTAAAATATATCCGCAGTGCCGTGGTTTTAGAAGGGCTTTTGCATAATTGAGAGTCTTCCCCCTGGGACTGTGCAGATCATGTCGCCACGGAGGTACTTTGTTTTTACCTTCGACCACTCCGGTATAAGCATCTCTCTTGAACTCTTATTCGAAGGTATGTGGGACCCAGCGGTATAAAGGCTTGATATGGCTATGCTATGTTGGGCGGTCGGCTTGTAAATTTCAAAAAGCGCGGTAAAACTTTTAATTTGCGATCGATTAAGTCCACCCCCTGCTTTCTGTGATAACCGTTTCTGTATGATAAGGCAAAAAGAAAATAAAAATAAATAGATATATAGAGCCCATTTCATACTGCCTATGAATTTGGGTTCTACCCGAGCGATCTGGAATATCAGTTACCGAATATTCAAGGTACCGATGCAGGTATTGGTTTTGGGAGGGAGGTTTGTTGAAAAAAGTTCGGTCAATGTCGCTGTTACTGAATATATATTTTACCTATCATATCTAATAGGCCTCTATGCAGGAACCTACTTTAAAGGACTCGATTTTGGAAAGGGGGTGAAAAAAAAAAGGAAAACAGACTAATTTTATAAAAATAAAACACTTAACGAGAAACGACGGTATTTTTTCGATTTAGGGTTGGGTGATAGCCTCTTGTGCTCATGATTGATCAGGAAGCATTCTGAGGGAAGAGGTGTGACTTTTCAGGGGGACAAAACTTTTAAAAACAAATAATCGGCAAACCATATTGAAAAATTCTATTTCTTGAAAAGGCCCCTAAATCAAGTGATATTGCTTAGGTTGGGGGAGATCCAAAGGTGTCCCCTAGCTTAAAAGCCTAGCCTAAACCATTTCTGAATATTAGTATACTTTTAGAGTAGAATTAAGAGTGTCATTATATCGCTTTTCCAAACATAATAAGAAAATATCCATTCTTGATTTAGATGCACTTTTATTACATTTCGAACAGTTCGTGGTAGCGGATGGTAAGTAAGGAGCGATGCGGCTCAATAGTAACCATAACTTTAGAAAATGGAATTGTGATATCAATATATATATATATATCAAAAGAATAGGCCAAAACTAAACTAATGCCAAAACTAATATGCAATTTTTTTTTTTAGTTTTTCATGTACGGTGAGCCAATTTCGAACCTGCAGTAGCTGAAAAACGTTCAGAAGTTAAATAAAATAAAAGTCTTTTTTTAACTGAAAGCAAGGAACCACATTGAAACTTGAGACTAACAGAAATGATTCCACATATGAAAGGGGCTGCCCCCTCTTCAACACCTTGCTTTTTACGCGTTACGCTAAACTTTGACTCTTGGCCACAACTCTACTTTTTAAAGTAATAAAAAACTAGCGTAAAGAGCTAGGTGTTGAGGAGGGGACAGCCACTTTCATATGCGGGATAATTTCTGTTCGTTTTCAGTTTTAATGACGCTCCTTACGTTCAGTTAAAGAACTTTATATACATATATATATATATATATATATATATATATATATATATATATATATATATATATATATATATATATATATATATATATATATATATATATATATATATATATGTATATATATATATTCGCGCATTCATGTTTGATGGTTGCCCTCAATTGAAGGACTATTGCAGGTTTATGTGCTTAGACTTTGTCGTTCAGGTATCCCATCAAAATAAGTCTATTAATGTGAGGTGTGGTGAACGTGGAGGGTATCTGGAAAAAACCTCTCTATCTGATCCACTTGTTCTGCAAGATTCCACCAAGAAAGGATCTAGCATTGTGACGATAGTGAATAAACTAATAATTTGAGCTATCACATTCTAGGTCCCATCTGGTTTGCCCAAGTCATTGGAAGCAGCACTTCAAAGGTATGGTTCCGCTGGATTCAAAGCACCGGTAGCTACAAGTGTTGAACCTAATGGAAGGCTTGGACCGACTCTAACTTATGGTTAGGACTTTTTTTTTCTTTTTTTCTTGCCCTTTCCCGTATTTTAGTGTACCTAAAACGCCTTATCTTAAGTTCGTCTGTTGAAAATCCAGACTTTATTTTCCTGATGTAACAATCGTCCAGTACTTGTTTTGCCTCTTTCTGAGAATGAGAGTTTGGAGAAAAGAGAATATTTTCTAACTTTTCTTGTGTAAACCTAATTATATATTCGTTCTGCTTGAAAAAAAAGAGAAACAGAAATTTTGGAAATAATTAACGAATGCCTAACGCTTGCAGTTATAGTAAAATCTTCTTGGAATAAAAGATTTCAAAACCGCTTGCTACACAAGCGGTTTTTGCTGCAGCTGAAAGTCAAATATAAAAATTGAAATTGAAATAAATCAATTTTAAACACTGTTTGGGTATTGGTTTGCGAGCAAAACTATTTATCCATCTACCCTTAACCACTTTCAACTAAAACCTAGACTAGAATATTTGAGGAGATCCTAAGAAGCATGATTCTTTTATTTTTTTAAGGCGATGTCGTACCTTAAAAACTTTCTCTATCTCGTCCATTATAAACATTTTTAGTTTGTGTGGGATAATTATTAGAATTATGTTGGTGGCCTTGATATAACTTTTAGGACTTAGATAATAGATTTAAATAAACGAGAAAAAACTAAAAGGCGACACCGAATTTCCCAGATATCTTAAACCATTTAATTTCTTTCAATTTGGGCCTGATACACATATGTTCAGTTTAGATAAGACTTACATCATCAGGAAGTATGAATGCTGTTTTTTCTATTAATCGGAGCAGAATTGTCTAATGTAAGTACAGGAAAGGTCAGTCCCTAAGAATATTTTAGCCTGCCTGCTCGAAAAATAATGAAAATCAGTTCAAAGAAATTGTCATTTGACTGATCTTGCCGCATTGGGAATCTCTGTGCTGTCACCCGCCTTGATTGACAGACTAGCCGAGAAAAGGTAAACTACATTTCAGTGTCTTATAGAAGAATTGTCTTACAGATCAGCGTTAGGTCATAGTTAGGCGTCGTATATATGTTTTCTTTTACATTTTTTTCAATTTTTGCTTAGTATTAAGTCAACTTTGGCAAATGAAAAACAAGTTCTTGTGATATTGTGCACTTTGAATAACCCTAATAAATTTTAAATTTTGAATTACGACCCACAAGTAGAAATTGGATTCGATTTATTTGACTCGAATGCATACTATTGTTTTGATTATTATAATCATTAATTGATCTATTAATTGATTAATTATATCTATCATTAATTGAATCACTATGTTGTTACATAGTTAAATTCTAAGATAGTTGAAGTGCTAAATATGGACAGAAAACAGAACAGGAGAGGGGTCAACTTGAAGAAGGGTCAAGCCCACCGTAATGGTCTGAAGGAGAAATATATTTCCCACGGAAGACCAGCCTTACCGAACGAGTTTGTTTTTACGAATGCATCACACCTTGAATGAGTACAAGAGAAGGAATTTTGATTGAACTGATAATTTTATCAAATGAGCGAAATTTTATACGCAGGGATAATTTTTCGATGGGTAACCATCTAGGGAGGGAATCATCCGGGGGGGGGGGGATTAGGCAGGAAAGTGTTAATGCACAAAACAACTGCAAAAAACAGTGAAAGCTGAATTCAAAAGTATTTTCTTTGGGTAGGGGAGCGTGGAATTATTTGGACTCTAAAAATACACAAACAACTTATAGATTTTTGTTGAAAGTCAAATTCGAAACCGCGTTTTTTCTCTGGGTTTACCAGTGACAGTCGTTTTAAGATTTTTAACTACGTTTGAAAAATAGACTGGGGGATTAGCTGGGACACTATAAATATATAAACATGAAAAAATTGATGGTAAATTCGAAGGAAACCCTACCAGGGTCTTAGCCTAACCTGAATTTATATGACAAGGACCGCTTAGAAATATTTATTTAGGTACAAAATAGAGTAATTACATATATATATATATATATATATATATATATATATATATATATATATATATATATATATATATATATATATATATATATATATATATATATATATATATATATATATATATATATATATATATACATACATATATAAATTGTGACGAAAACCACACTGCCTTTCCATATCAAACAAACAAAACTTAGAAACAATAGGGAAATTTTCTCAAGACATTGGAATTCAGTTCAGTGAATATTTTGGCCCT
Organism: Artemia franciscana; assembly: GCF_032884065.1. Taxonomy (NCBI): domain Eukaryota; kingdom Metazoa; phylum Arthropoda; class Branchiopoda; order Anostraca; family Artemiidae; genus Artemia; species Artemia franciscana. Next base: position 17,305,924 of record NC_088877.1, read on the forward strand.
ATGTCCAAGGGTCGTCTTCAGCACAACACCAATATATATATACATATATATATATATATATATATATATATATATATATATATATATATATATATATATATATATATATATATATATATATATATATATATATATATATATATATATATATATATATATATATATATATATATATATATATATATATATATATATATATATATATATATATATATATATATAATATACTTACATTAAAATACGAATATTAAAACTAAAATTTTTTAAAAAAACTTTTAAAACAGTCCTAGCATCCTTACTTCAACGAAGTTTGTTGTTCAAGGGAGATCGCCATATTGTGGTAATCGCTCCTGCCGCTTTGATTATATGGCATCCACAAAACAGCCAGAAATGTCGTTACTGATACCTATGGTATAACTGAATTATGGATATTTGCCATCGTATGTGACCTACTATCTTCAAGCTAATCTTCCTTAAAACTCGCTTTTGCAGGGAACGTGTTTTGTTTTTGGACGGCTGACATTATTCCTGTCACAATAATATTTTTCAGTATTTTAGAATTTTTACTGCAGATAGATGTGAAAGTTTTCCGCGACAATCTATACTCTTGATATACAATCAAGATTGTAAAAATTGTTTTTTCTGTAACCGTCTCGATTGCCGAATTCGGTATTTCTTTAGGATCCCACAATCCGGGTTATTACTTGGACAGTCAAAACAAGAATCTTGGTTGATGGCGAGATTCTCGATGGAATGCAAGGACCAGTAAAATATAACCATGGATGATAATGAGATTTTCAAAACTTTTTATTTCTTATAATATTCCCCGTGAATATACTTAAAATGGCTCCAGTGCTCTTCATCTCTCATCCTTGGTAAAACTCTGTCTAGAAAGCCTTTACTTTTATTGACGACAGACTTTCTCAGCATACGTCCTACTCCACATGCCAGCGCAGAAATAGGGCATTTTAATGTAATAAATAATATTTCGAGCAGTACCATATTCGACATCAGTGTCAGAAGAGTCTGAATCACTGATTTCGACAAGATGAAGTGACAGTTTTAAAATGTGTACCATTTTCACCAAAGGCTTTTTCCATTTGTCTCCTTTCAGATTGATATTCTTCAATCTAGGTCGACGGACTTTTGTTTTCGAATCCTTCAGTCGAGGATGAGACTGTAGTTTATCGCGGAATAACCCCTTTAAGTTTATTTTAAAACAAAATCGAACAAGTACATTTTCAAGGGAATGGTCAGCATTACGAAGTATATAGGTAAATACTTGGAGCTAAATTTGGTCTCCAGCACAGGAGTTTTTAATTGGTGGTGTATGGACCCTTGAAGGTGCGAGGAAACGTTTCAGGGGTGATTTTAGGAACAAGCTGGAAAGGATTCTCTGTACAGTTACCTAATGAGACCTTTGTGTAAACTATCAGCAAACGTCTCGCAGCCCATTCTAAAAGGGAGCGTAGAAAATGGTTGCATATTTGGAAAAATGCTGATCACTTGGAATGAAAGATTAATTTCAAGACCCGGACTCCAGACGGCCACTTGCTAGCTGGCTTTGGGACATTTAAAAAATGCGCCTCGTATTGAGCCAATGCAGGTTTAACTACATAAAAAAGAACGCTTGTTATAGCTCGAAAGATATTATGTTTTCTATCAATTACAACACGATTAATTTCTTCCTTCTCAATTGTTTATCGATAAGGTGGGCACCATTTCAAGTGATAAATATGGCATCTTAAAATCTGCCATGAAAAGAATTAATAAAATTCATTGAACAAGCTCCAACTGATGCTTAAATAATTACCTGTACTTGATCTTTAAGGATCTTATGTTGTTTGTTAATTTATCGGCTTTTTTATTGAGTCTACTAAGGATCATCCCTTTTTTTCGATGGCTTAGTATTGTTACTATCACCTTTGCGATATAAATTATGCATATATCAATTATTCCACTTAGAAAGATAAGATTATAAGAAGTTATTTTTCTTGTCTCGTTTAGATGTAGAAAAATCTAAGTGATGCTGGATTCAAAGTTGTGGTCATTGAGTTTCCCGCTGAAATTTGATAATCGACTGTTTGCACGGACAAACCTAATAGCAAGAGTCTTAATATGCCGTCCCACTAGCACTTTAGATTTATGAAAATGGTGGGGTCCATTCACAATCGGAGCGGGAGTTTATGCTACAGATTCGAATTCGACAACTTCGCTTGAATATTTTTTTTTGTATTTTGCCGGGTCCATGTCGGTTTTAGAAAATTTTCTGTTCCACACTTTGCTATTCGACAGTCCGGTTTTATAAACTTCTATGCTTCACTGATAAACCTGAGCCTTGTTTTAGGAATCTGGGGCCTAATAGCTTGTAACTAAAATTAAGTTGCAACAAAATGCGGATCTGCTGACGCATCTATTCATCCCAAAAAATTCTAGTCGGTTTAAAATTCGTAAGATAGAATAGTATCGACAGCTATGAGGGAAAACATGTATTTTTGGTCATTTTGCTGGATGCTATTAAGCTAAGTGGAAACCCCAAAGTAAAAAATTGTGGCTTCGCGTGGCCTCTTGGCTTAACAAAAGGAAAACTAAACTAATTTTGAAATTTTTAGGCATTCTTCTGGTTTGAATTAAAATTACAGCTCAGACATCATAAACATTTTTGTATTTTCTAGTTTAATAAAATTATTTATTTAAAATTTTCGGGAATTATTCTAGTTTCAATTGACCAATCAGATTTTTTGTTATTAACTAAAAAAATTCTTCGAAGGAGTGGGTGACTCTAACAAACACAAAACTACATTGAACAAAAAAAAAGCTTGGGTTGTTTCAACAGTTACAAGACTGTCAGTGGAGCGGCATAGTTACAATCCGCTCTAGGAATTAACTGCATTGTTGAATTGCAAACCGTGGATCATAAAAATTTATAAATCCGATGCATAACCCGGCAAAATTCACAATCCTTTTTTTTATTTATTTTTATTTTATTTTTTATTTTTAAAAAAATAATTTATTTTTTATTTATTTATTTTATTTTTTTTTCAAGTAAAGTTATCGAATTTATAATCTAGATTATGTAATTCTGATTGTCAATGGAATATCAATATCTGAATCTAAATTACTACTGGAACGCGTAACAGTGTTTTAACGCCACCGCGGTTTTACGCCACCATTTGATTCAGGTATGTCTGAATAGACTTGAAGGATTTTATTTAGCGACTAAACCCGTACAGAGTATTTCAATATCTAATCTACAAAATACAATACATAGATTATATCACAAGTACAGCTACAAAAATACAATCTACTAAATGGCACACAGGGGAAAAAAAATTACACAATATCCAGCCTCTTTGTTTGATTCAAGTATGTTAGCATGGCATATCGAGCTTCTTTAATAAATCAAATAACATTAATATCAAAAATATCAGCATAAGAAAACTCTTGTAATCTAAATTGCATTGTGGCTCTTTTATTTTCAAAGAGTTTACACTCAAAAAGATAATGATAAAGTTTCTCACTACTTTTATTAATTCTACATAAAAATGAATTTTATTTACAGTGACCAGTAACAATTTGAGTCAGTTTATAATTGACAGAAGTTTTTTTTCTTCATAGACATGGACATAAACATAGACATAGACTAACCTAACCTCTCCATTCTGACCCAACTAATCCTCTTGATGATTCAAGATTTCCTGGGCGGCGGAAAATATATGGTGGCGGAAAACTGCGGTGGCGTTAAAACACCCACACCCTGGGACGGCATATTCGAAATCAGATAATGAGTTTACAATCAGGTTTGTCAGTGGAAAATGTCTATTGTCTAAGTAACTTGAAAACTCTGGTAACTTTCATTTTCGAATCTAAAATGTATTAAGGAATACATTTCGACTGTGGGAAGCAATGTTTATCAAAACAGAAAAATAGAAAAAAAAATGTGAAGTGTATAGAATCACAGGTATATATGGACAAACATACATGTTGTGAGGTTTTTTTTAGGTGATGGACTCAAAGACCCCTAACACAATTGCTTGTTTCCTAAAAACACGTGGCCACCCATTCATGTAAAATACATGTGACCACCCATACATATTGATCTTCTTATGATCATTTATTTTCTTCTTCGCAAAAATGTTAATTTACAACATTACTAGCAGCTTGGTATCACACCATGTGGTCAGTGAGGAGTAATTTTCGAAACAATTCCCTATCACAACAAGCCTCCCATTACAAAAGGGTCATTGACGCTTATTTGAAAAACAATTTTAATTAAAGCTTATAATTATGAATAGAAAATAAAGTGTAGGACCCGAAGCCTATTTGGATTAAAAACTATTATGGCGAGAAAAAATTCTTATGTTTAGGTCAGTGTACTTCTAACTAAGGACAAGAACCTGTCTACTATTTGTCTTGAAAGTGGAAGGAGAGGACGGTAATACTTGACTTTCTTTGACTTTCGAAACCAAACACATTTTATGGTATGCATTTATTCGTATAGAGAAGAAGATATAATTTTCCAGATACACAGACCTTTAAAGACAACATGATCTAACTAAATAGGAGGACTGGAGCAAAGAATAAAGGAAACGTAATAGAACCACCTCATTGGATCACCAAGTCACCTGAGGCCAGCGCAACTGTGCATGCTCCTGTTCAGCCCTGTTCTGTTCAGCTGTGCTCTTTGCTCTCTTCTACGAGTTTCCCGCTTCCTTTAAACGTTTTCTTATGATCTTTCCCTTCCCGATCGATTACATACTTCTTTTCGTTTGGTATCAGCTGGATTGCTGAAAAGTGCATTTTTTTTGCAACCTCCCTGCAACTTGACCTGGCCATCAGTTTCTTTCATTATAGCACTAAAGGTGGTAACTGACCATATCTTTCATGCTGACTTTCCTCGATGTACGGCAGCACAAATGGATACATAAAAATATCCCAGGGCTGTAGAGTTGGCCGAATTTACCACCAATTTCACTATAATTAGCTTACAATATGAATTTTGTTTATTATTGCCACTTTTTGTAGTATTTAAGAGTATTTGGCATGATTCCAGCCTTTATGTGTTTCCATAACTTCGACCTTTCCTTTAAAATGTTTTAAATAAAGTTTTCTAAAATGATCTGTTAGTCCTTTTATATCAAAGATCTTGTCTTATCAAAGATTGACAAGTTTGTATTGACTTATTATATCAAAGATTTTTCAGTCTTAGGTCTAACTTTGAAACCGCCTCATTTAAAAAAATCTTGCTCTATATTATGGGTATTTCGAGCCTTATTGTTTTTGGGTTCCTTTAATGCCATCTTTAAATCCTTGTTTCAAACTGAAAGTTCCACACACCTAAATTATCAAACATTTTTCATTATTTTCTACAACTTTATCTTAGCTTATCACATTCTCAAAATTTTATACCCATTTCACATTGATACTCTTTATCACAAACTGAGACCCCCTTCTTTTCTCTTACTGGGACTACTCCAGGTTGACTACTTTTGCCTAAATTTTTTAGTGCGTCAACACAATATCTTCCTGTTACGTCGTCAGACTACACCTTTCAGATTCTAAACAGTTTTATCCTTACCCTTCATTTCACGTCTTCTTCATTCCTAATTGAAAGTGCTCTCTATTTCTCTCTTCTACTAACTTAAATCTATACTTCTAAACTTGTAGTCCTTGTTGCTTTTCTGTCTTTCTTCTTTAAGATGTATTCTACTGTGTCGCAAAGTATTTTTTACTAAAATCCCTATCTTCCGCATAATTGAATTCGAAACTCTGCAATTTTGTATCCAACTATTCTTGTGGCGTTTCGAATCCTTGTCGCCACAATATGTTTTCCGCCACTTTTTGATTCAGGTAGGTCAGAATAGACATAGATATAGACATAGACAAAACATAGGCATAGACATAGATATAGACTAACCTAACCTGTCTATTCTCACCCAACTAATCCTCTTGATGATGCAAGATCTCCTGGGTGGCGGAAAATATACGGTGGCGGAAAACCGCGGTGGCGTTAAAACACCCAATTCTTGGAGGTCTATCAAAGCCCAAGTCCATCGCTGTCATCATCATAACTGCCTGTTAAATAATTGTTTCTCCTAAAATTCTGCTTTAAATTAACTCTAGATACTACTAAATGGTGGTGTTTACTTTTAGCATTAGTAACATCACTCATATATATCCAAGTGTCCTGTATCCACCCTCTCAGTCCTTGCTTTACAGTTATTTAATCAATTGAGTGAGCCGTCTTACCATCATGCAAGTACTATGCTAACTTATGAACTACTTTATAACCAAAAGGTGTTATGACTATTTTATTGAACCTAGAAAATTGTAGCAGTCTATTACCGTCACTTTTGTTCTCCCCTACAAAAAATTGGCTGGTACCATTTATTCATATTTTTACCAGCTTGGGCTTATATATTGTGTTTAGGTTTTGTAACACTAGCAACAAAATTTTTTCCCTTGGAGATGAGCTTGGTATTCCACTCTTTATCAGATCCCCGTGCTCTTTGGGCCGCATAGTAGGAGCAAGGAGTAAGCAGAAAAGGAGTAAAAAAGTTTCTAAAAAGAGTAAGAAAAAACAATAAGAGTGGCAAAATATATCTGCGTGTCACTAAAATATGATTCAATCTAAGTATAAAGTTAAGTTAAGCATTAATCTAAGTATTAAGTATAATTTATGTCCGTTATACGTTTTATATATTATTTAACCTATTTTATGCCTGTTTCAAGCATTAAAACCGCTCTTTGCTTTTCATCAATTTTTTGTTATTTAAATAAAAAGCCTGACGAATCAAGAGGAATTTTCTATTATTGAGTATGTCAGGAGCAGTACCTCAAAATTCCATTACTTCCCAGTCCTACTAAAAACTGAGTATTTTGGCAATATAGTTCTTTGGGGATCATCGCCAGAGGATGAATTAAGAAGAAGAAAAAAAAAACACACACACACAAACGCACGCACACTTGGATGAGCCTTTTAAAAACTTTAATAAACGAGATCGGAGATAAGGATGGACCGAAAATATCTCCTTTGGAAAACTACATAAAGTTAAGCTAAAATGTGCTAAAAATCTTCATTTTTGGACCAATTTTCTATAAGACAAAAGTTTTCATTGTATCTTCTCAAGAAGTTCTTAATACCGCCGTACCGTGGAGTGTTGAAAGTATCAGCAATGGTATTCAAATTAATATACAGCTAATGAGCAATGAAAACCAGTAATAATAGAATTGTAGAAGATTGTCTTGTTCTCATTGGAAAATGTTATAATACCCGTCCTCCTAAAATGTATTTTGTGCTTACCCATGGTAGACATGTTTTCAGGGGGGTCTTTTGGCCCGGGTCCTCCCGATTTCTGCTAAATTCGTATGTTGTCCATATAGTTGGCTTTTTGAAATATTGCCCGTTCCTTAAAATAAATTTTTAATTTCTCAAGCCCTATGATAGTCATTAAATTGGCGCTGAATCCTGTAATGGATGAATTTAGTTCCTATAAAGACTTTTTAACCTTGGTAGGATACAGGGAAGATAAATTACTAGATCTGCTGTCATAAAGAATGCTAGATGAAGTTGTAATTTCACCAATTAAGTTTATTGGCTTAAATCTTGTGCTTATTAAAGCGTGTAGTTTTTTTTCTTTTTGATTTATTTCTTTTGCCTTACATGATAAGCTTAACAGTTTTGTTACGCAAGAAATATCTTAAATAAGATGTTTCTTATGTCTGAATCGAATTTCTTAAGAAAAGGGAACTTACCAAAGAAATTCTTTGAAGAATAGTTTGTATACATCGTGGAATTGCAAATGATTTGAGGCGAGTCAGAGGGCTAGGAAATTCTTATTTTTATTGTAACGGTCCTTTCCCACTATGCTGTAAAACCGTCCACTATAACATAACTTAACATTCGATATAGCTGCAGAGCTCATCCAGAAATCAAGATTCTTACTGAGGAATTAATAAATTTTGAATAGAAGTTGATAAAGTTTGAAGATAAAGAAGATAAAGATAAAGAAGTTGATCAGAGCTTGAATCTCAGTCTCCATTCCACATTTTCAATTTTGAATAGTTTGTTTCTGATGATCGTACTGATCTTTGACGATGATTATGATGGTTTTTTGGATTTTCATTAACATCTAAAGTCCTATGTTCTTAAAAAAACTGCTGGTCCGATTTTTGTATTCACTTTTCTTTGTCTATATCAGATTTTGTCTGCGGAGGATGGTGGTGGAAGGGTCTTTCAACGGAGTTTGGTTAAATTCTCCCCTCCCTAAGTAAAATTGAATTCAGTTTTTGTCCACTGGCACGGACTATATGTCTGCCCTAATTTCAATTGCACTCATGTGATTGAAATGAAAAATATGTCTCCTATTTATATTTATTTTTTTCTACAGAATTGCAACCTAAAAAATGTATGTAAAACATAAAATATATATCGTAGGTTTATAGACGATTGGTTTTTTGTTATTAGAATTATTGGCTAGAGAAATGTTTTATTATGTTATAAAAGCTCACTTTAAATAAATTTCAAATGTTATAAATATGGATTTGTTCTGTGCATACATACACTACACTCATCTCCCCTACCTGTTACAATTGAGACTTTATATACTAAATTATAAAGAGGGTTGGGATGTTAAAGAAGGAAAACGTCGAAATTAGCGCTCATCTTCCACCGAATTTTGTTGGAAGCTTAAAACCGTTCGGATAGACCGTTCGGAAAAATTCAGGGACTCAACTAAGAATTCCAGTCCGCCATTCATTCACGGCATATATAGGGTAAGATTTGGTATGAACTCGGCTTTATTTTCCCAATAAGATTGATAGATTTTCTGGTGGCGAATATCCTAATGGCAAGAGTTGAGGAATCACCATTTCCATCCCTTCCACACAAAGGTCGACTCAGCTTCGAATTATCGTACATTATTGAATACATTGCCGCACTTTGTTGTCGTATTTAAATCTCTGACGTCATTTAATTGCCTCTTATAAAAAAGAAAACATTTTTAGGCGTAAATTCATGAATTAGCCATAAATTTCCACGATAGCAATCTGAAGCATTTTAATTGGGACTATACCAAGCGTCGTATTGAAACCAACTTGTGTGCAAGATGACTGTGATAGGCACTTGTTAAAAATTCGTAGGCAATTGTAAAAAAATCAATACTTCACTTATCTTAAAGTATATGTGCACACTTTTGGGCATCATTAGTTGAGCCAATAAAAAGAGAAAAGAAAATGCAATTGGAGCTCTTAGTATTTACTTTAGATGGAAAATATGTTGCATCCTGGGTTTAGGATATGTATCAATCAAACAGTTCGTGGTAACGAACTGTAGTATGGAGCGAGCCGGCTCAATATTAAGCGAAACTCTAAAAAACTAAATTTTTATGCTAAAAGATACATCAAAAGAATCGGATCTTCATGCTGATTTTAAACATATAAGTTTCATCAAATTTAGTCTTTGTCATCAAAAGTTACGAGCCTAAGAAAATTTGCCTCATTTTGGAAAACAGGGGGAAACATCCCCTAAAATTCACAGAATCTTAATGAAAATAACACCATCGTATTCAGCGTATCAGAGAACCCTATAGCAAAAATTTCAAGCTCCTATCTACAAAAATGTGGAATTTCGTATTTTTTGACAGAAGACAGATCACGGGTGCGTGTTTTTTTGTTTTACTTTTTTTTTCAGGGGTGATCGTATCGACCAAGTGGTCCTAGAATGTTGCAAGAGGGCTCATTCTAACGGAAAAGAAAAGTTCTAGTGCCCCTTTTAAGTGACCAAAAAAATTGGAGGGCATCTAGGCCCCCTCCCACGCTCATTTTTTCCCCGAAGTCAACGGATCAAAATTTTGAGATGGCATTTTGTTCCGCATAGTCGAAAACCATAATAACTATTTCTTTGGGGATGAATTACTCCCCCACAGTCCCTGGGGGAGGGGCTGCAAGTTACAAACTTTGACCAGTGTTTACATACAATAATGAAAGTAAGGAGCAACATTAAAACTTAAAACGAACAGAAATTATTCCGTATATGAAAGGGGCTTTTCCTCCTCAACGCCCGCTCTTTACGCTGAAGTTTGACTCTTTCTCATAACTCTACTTTTTAAAACAGTAAAAAAACTTTAGCGTAAAGAGCGGGGCGTTGAGGAGGAAAAGCCCCTTTCATATACGGAGTAATTTCTGTTCGTTTTAAGTTTTAATCTTGCTCCTTAATTTCATTTAAAAAAAAATTGTTTTTATTTAATCGAAAAGGAGAGATTACACTTATCTCAGAAAACACAAAGTGATGAAGCTTAGAGGATAACTGTGTATGACATAATTCCACTCCAGGGGAAGTCCTCTCATAGGTTGGTTCAGAGGACCTTACCTCCTGATGAGTATTAGAAGATAGTAGCCTACAAGCCTTTTATTCTGGCATTTTAATCACATTCAGATTACACCCCCCCCTAAAGTTTTGGTCGAGTGTGAATGGGATATAAGGTTATATCGTGTTCGGTGCTGTTACAAATGTAGTTGGTGTGTACTGATTTTCGATTGCACTTTTTTACACACCGTCGTTTGTTTTTTTTTTTTTTTTTTTAAACTAAGTGTTCAAAGCAAAGCTGATTAGCATTTCATTTTGTATAAGAATGTCTACTTTCAAGTTGATGTCATATAATTTTTTCGCAAACAGAAGCCAATGTTGCCAATTCCTTAGTAAAAACATACCACTGGTCATCCTCCATGCTCAGATGCAAAAGACAAGAATGGGGTGGGGGACTTTGGAAATTTGCACAGATTGTATTCGCGCTATAGCCATAAAGAGGTGGCACTCCTGTTCTTATTTCTTGTTTCTATTTGTTTGACTACATAATGTATTGTACAAGTCAATGGATTGCTTCAAATATTAACTGCTGATTTTTCTCCTAGTTTTTAAAGCTCCTAAAATTATAATACATTGCAAATGAGCGGATTTAAACGTATGAAAACGTTGATAAAATCTAGTGCCTGGAGCGGTAGTCGCATCATAATTTGTGTCTAGGGCTTATTCCCGGTAAGTTTTTTTTAGCAGTAATTTGTTTTTAATATATAATAGGAGAATAAACCTGCTCAAAACAAATTAGTTACTTCCAATAAAGATCAAAATAGGCTCTAACTTAATTTCTGTTTAAATTTATGTTCGTTTAGGTTTAACTTCTTTGTTTATAAGTAATGTCTGTTTTTTTTATAAGTAATGCCTGTTTATAAGTAGTTCTGTTATAAGTAATGTCTGTTTTTTATCAGAATAAAAGTCTGATAACCTATATAAACCAGTTTATGCTAGTTTTAGGCCTTTAATAGTAGTATCCCCTCAACAATTTTAAAGAGTGCCCTATCCCTTCGAATCTCGATCTGGACACTTTTTTTTAGGAACTTCTTCAAGACCCAAGTGTTATTAATTTTCTTTGAGACGGAGGTTCTTGTTACGTAATAGGGAATGTTTTCTAATTGGTGCAGTTAATAAAAAAAGAAACAACTATGAGGGCCAGGAAAAAACCTTCAGGGCCAAATCATGATTTCTTTGAAAGTTACGTAATAGGGAATGTCTTATGGAATGGTTTATGTAATTAACACCTTCATCTCGAAGAAAATTAATAATATCGTCTTGAAGAAGTTTCTAAAAAAAAAGTGTCCGGATCGGGATTCAAAGCTATAGGGCAACCTTTAAAATTGTCGAGGGGATACTAGTTTGAATTGGCACTGTTTTTTTTGTTTCATAATCTAATAAAAAAACATCGGTATGTCTGCTTTATCCTCTTCCCTACTTTATGTTTTAAGGAGTTAATTGGTTTGCATTTGAACAAGTAAGTTATGACCACTAGAAGTCTTGAAAGACTTTGTACGATTTTGTAAAACAGACTAACAGTATCCAATGGTGTATCTAGGACAGCTATGGACAGGGGCAAAATCACATGTGCTGCTAGTTAAGAATTGCTTTCTTTTTTCAAGGGAAGCTATTAAGCAGGGCCTATAAGATTGCATATGCCTTGGCCAACAAGATGAATGGCAAAAGTGATATCAATTTGAAGCCAGGAGATCGTGTTGCTTTGGTTTACCCAAATGGGGATCCCATGAGTTTTATGTGCGCCTTTTATGGTTGTCTTTTTGCATCTATGGTTCCCGTACCCATTGAAGTTCCTTTAACCCGAAGGGTAAGTGCAAAATGTACAAACTGTTTTATTTATAATTAAAAAACACCATGACTGATTTATTGCTTTTTAGCATAGGTAAAGAAAAGGAGGAAAAAAAGAAATAACGCAAAGAAAATAAGGTAAAACGTTATTTCAGTAACGTTTCTATTAACCTCGTGGTGTAGCGACTTAAATATTTCGCTCCTACTGATGTAACATTAAGTCAATTAATTTATGGAGTAACGGCGAGTTACCCTTTCACCGTTACTAAGAAGGGGTCATCATATTTTAGTTTTGTGTTTTGTTTAAGGTTTTGTTTTATATATTTTTATTAGTTTTAGTCTGCACTGAGGACGGTCAAGCGGAGGTCTTGACCGAAATATTTGCAATTTTTTTAATTTTTTCACTGGTTGTTTATTATCCTCGTGTTCTTCTTTTCTTCGCGATTTTATGTTTTATAGTAGCGATTTAAATATATCGCTCTCACTGATGTAACATTACGTCAATAAGTTTGATGCTTGAATTCAATGCTACCTAGCAAAAGCCAACTATCTATTCTTCCTGTTTTTCCTTCGTTAGAAAATTATCAAAAGCCAACTATTTATTCTTCCTGTTTTTACTTCGTTAGAAAATTACGACCAGTGGATGAGATAGGAAAAATATGAGAATTTCCCCAATTATAAAGGAAGGGGGCTTTGGGGGCACGTGCCTTTCAGAAATATCAATATTTTACGATTCGTTATTATCTATTTTTTATGCCCCTTCCTCCTTTCCCCCCAAAAAAACTCCTACGTTTGTATCTGGCCCACAAGGAGATAAATTTCGGTAAGGTTTGGTTTTCAAACTTTGTCAAATCTGATAGGTAGAGTTGCTCGGACTGAAATAGTAATTATTACTGCCTTTAAATATGACCTTACACACAATACACCTTATATGACCTTACAATAGAGACGAACTTTAAGCACTTTAGAAAGATTTCACAAGTTTATCATTTAGTTTGTTATATTTAAATTGTTTATATGTAGTTTTCATTGATTCTCACATCTTGATCCCAGGCTTTCAAAATAAAGGTTTTAAGTTGTTGTTGTTTTTTCTTAAAGACGAGGGGTATTGAGAATATGACGATATGGGTATAATCTCAGCAGAATTTTTTTTGAAAAAGGTTACTGTGTGGACTTGAGCCCCCAAAACAAAAAGTCATTAAGTATGAGAATAATTTTTTAGTGGTTGTATGGTATTTAAAACCATCGAAGGTAGTTTATTTTGAGCCGGAGTAAGTCGAAAATAAGGAATTTTAACACAGTTCGGTCAAAAACCATTGCAATAATGTATTGGTTTGGATGGCGGTTGCACGTCAAGAACGCTCTTCTTACTACAGCGACGTTTGATGTTTTTTTTTTTTTTTTTTTTTTTTTTTTTTACGCCCGAATCAAGACTTTATAATACACAATATTCTTTTATTATCGGAAACGCCCTCGTATTTATTCATATTGCCACACTTAGATGAACAGTGGGGCTTAAAATCGGTCCCTTTTTGCTGAATCATATTGGGCGACTCCCGCAGTTCCTGTAATTAGATTTAAAACTTATATTTTGATCAGGTGTAATGACTCCTATGCCTCTAGCCGACAGCTAGTTTGACATGCAAACATTTGGCCGACTAATTTCTCTTAATTAGAAATGCATATTTGATAGTAGGCTTTCAAACCGATTGTCGTTTATTTAAACATCGCATGGCTATGAATATTTATTTTTTGAGCACCTCATTTTTTCTTCCAAGGTTTCTTATTCTCTACGACCCCTAAGTAAGCTTTCAATTAATTTGAAATTGGTTTAGGTCAGCTGTTTATACACGGATTGTTCTTGGGGGAGTAATCAAAACAGAGGCGCCATTTGGGGGGGGGGGGTCAGGGGTGGGCAAATGCCCACCCCAGATTTACCAGGGGGCCCAAGCTTCCACCACAAAGGGCCCTTTGCCGGCCATAATAATCCATTCTGCCCAATTGATTCGAAATTACTGCACGCCTATTAACCAAAGAGCGTAATTACTTGACGACCCTTGGGGTAATTACGCTATTTGCTATTAATCATTGTAAACTTTGAAAGTAGGTAAGATACATAATAAAATTCTCGAGTTCTGTCAAAGGCCCATTTCCTAGATGATTACGCGACACGAAGTGAATCGGGGGGGGGGGCAAGATGGAGTTCATGCCCTCCCCAAGATTTGGTCCAAATGGCGCCTCTGGATCAAAATGGTGAAAAATCGGCCTTTTGTGTGCGAACTATGGACATAATCAAACAGTTCGTGGTAACGAACTGTAGTAAGGAGCGACCCGGCTCAATAGCAACCAAAACTCTAAAAAATGGAATTCTGATACCAATAGCTACATCAAAAGAATCGCATTTTAATGCTGATTTTAAATATATAAGTTTCATCAAGTTTAGTCTTACGCACCAAAAGTTACGAGCCTGAGAAAATTTGTGTTATTTTAGAAAATAGGGGGAAACACCCCCTAAGAGTCATAGAATATTAACGAAAATTACACCATCAGATTCAGCGTATCAGAGAACCCCTACTGTAGAAGTTTCAAGCTCCTATCTACAATAATATGAAAAAAACTTCGTTTTCTTAAAGAGTTAAAGAGGCTGCGTCCCAAAGTCGAACCTTAAAACGTACAGGAATTAGGAGAGGAAGTTGGGGGGCTGCCGCCCTCCAAACCCCCCGCTTTTAAAGACTCTTTTGTACAGGTTTTTTGTTGTGGGGGGACTTCATTGTTACTAATTACTAGTTTCGGCGCAATGGTTCTCCTGTCCTCTTGTGTTTAACATTTTTCGAAGTTATTCCATTATTCATTCATTTCAATTTTTTGTTAATTAAAAGAGGGCCTTTCCGAAGCCAAGAGCGGGGGGTTAGGGGGCGGTAGCCCCCCACAACAAAAAACCTGTACAAAAGAGTCTTTGAAGGCGGGGGGTTTGGGGGGCGGTAGCCCCCCAACTGCCTCTCCTAATTCCTGTACGTTTTAAGGTTCGACTTTGGGACGCAGCCTCTTTAACTCTTTAAGAAAACGAAGTTTTTTTCATATAATTTCTGTACGTTTTTCTACAATCCATGGTGGATGTAATTTAATAATAATTTTCCATGTTTATTTTCCCGCTTTCTGTATCAATAAATTCAAACTGACAACATTCTAATTTTGATAATTTTAAAAGTTTAGCAGCTTAATTAAAAATTTAGCAGCTAGTGGTTTTTACCCACCCGCCTCCGGTTTATGGGCCCAGCGCGCTTCCGCTGCGCCAAGCTGCTGTTATGCTTGTTATCAAACAAGTTATTACAATAGAAAATTTCACCAACGCCTTCAATTAGGAAATCAATTTAAATGGTTCTTTTAACTTGCTTCCATCAAGCCTTATCCCCGCTTCAGTATAAATTCTTGTGAACATTCCAGTATGTAATTCTGATCACATGTTTCCATGTTTATTTTCTCCCTTTCTGTATCAATAAATTCAAAGTGACAAAATTACCTAATTTTACAAATTTTAAAAAGCTAGCAGCTAGCGGTTTCGATCCACCGACCTCTGGGTTATGGGCCCAGCACGCTTCCGCTGCGCCAAGCCGCTGTTAGTGTAAGAATTTTTCAAACAAGTGATGTTATTACAAGAGAAAATTTTACCTTCAATGGGGAAATGGGTTTTTCTAAGCTAGAAAATCGGGGGATTAAGATTTTCCGACGAAACTTTCCAGGGCAATTACTCGGAGAATTCCGCGTCGAATGAGTCTTCGTACACCCAGATCCGATGTCGGCTGTGACCTGTAGGCGTCGAGAAAAAAAAAGAAGAACATGAACAATAAGTGGCTATGCGTGGTTTCTGGAAAACAGGGAAGGAGTTATCAGATCGAGCTGAAATTTCGCGGATAAGCTCCAGGGCCCTAGGGGACCTTAACTTGTGAATTTCAGCCCGATCGGACAACGTTAAAGGGGGGCTGGGGTTGACGGGTCGAAACTTTCGGCCAGATTTTCCCCATGAAGGAAACGTCGGAGGGGGATGAAATTTGGCAGGTTTCTTAGTTGGAGCTCGGGCTACGAAATGCATCCCTCCCCATCCCTCTGCAACCACTGGAACCGAAGATCGCTTAATATTGTCGTGGTTCGCCTCTTTAAAGAGGCACGAGTGTGCCTCCTTGAAAGTGTGGAATTTTGTATTTTTTGCCCGAAGGCAGATCACGGATGCGTGTTTATTTGTTTGTTTTTTTTTTCTTTTTTCTTTTTCCCAGGGGTGATCGTATCGACCCAGTTGTCCTAGAATGTTGCGAGAGGGCTCATTCTAACGGAAATGAAAAGTTCTAGTGCCCTTTTTAAGAGACCAAAAAATAGGAGGGCACCTTGGCCCCCTCCCACGTTAATTATTTTCCCAAAGTCAACGGATAAAATTCTTAGATAGCCATTTTATTCAGCGTAGTCGAAAAACCTTATAACTTTGTCTTTGGGGACGACTTACTCCTCCACAGTCCCCGTGGGAGGGGCTACAAGTTACAAACTTTGACCAGTGCTTACATATAGTAATGGTTATTGGGAAGTGTACAGGTGTTTTCAGGAGGATTTTTGGTTGGGGGAGGGGTTGAAAAGAGGGGGATATACTGGGGGAACTTTCCATCGAGGAATTTGTCATGGGAGAAGAAAATTTTCATGAAGGGAGCGCAGGATTTACTAGCATTATTAAAAAAAAAAAAACAATGAAAAAATAAATATGAAAAAGTTTTTTTTTCAGCTGGAAGTAAGGAGCAGCATTAAAACTTAAAACGAACAGAAATTATTACCCATATTAGGGGCTCACCTCCTCCTAATACCTCGCTCTTTACGCTAAAGTATTTTTAGTAATGTCAACTATTTATTCTACGGCTTTTGTGATTCAGGGGTCATTCTTAATGAATTGGGTCAAAATTTAAGATTTAGTGTAAAGAGAGAGGTACTGACGAGGGGGCGAACCCTCTCATATGTGTAATAAAAACATGAGAATAAAAAATTCTTTACGTAAGCTAGTTTATAAGTTATGTATATCTTTTACTAATAAAAAGATTCGTAAAAAATTAAAAGTTCTAGTTGCCTTTTTTATTAACCAAAAATTGGAGGGCAACTAGGCTTCCTCCCCCGCTCTTTTTTCTCAAAATCATTCGATCAAAATTATGAGAAAGCCATTTAGCCAAAAAAAAATAAATAAATATCCAAATTTCGTTTTAATTATTTCTCTGCGGAGAGCCAAAATCAAAAAATGCTTTGATTCAAAAACGTTCAGAAATTTAAAAAAAAAACAAGTTTTTTCAACTGAAAGTAAGGAGAGACATTAAAACTGAAACGAACAGAAATTACTTCGTATATGAAAGGGGCTGCTTCCTCATCAACGCCCCGCTCTTTACGGTAAAGTTTTTTACTGTTTTAACAAGAAGAGTTGAGAGAAAGAGTCAAACTATATTTTGACAAAAATGGAAATGTCATTAAACGTGTAAAACCAACGCAACCCTGTTAAAGCATAATTTCTGAATAATAAAAAAAGAATAAACTGTATATTTTCAGGGAGATGGGCCTTAGTGTTTATTGCACCTCTACTGGTGAATGTGATAGTTGTTTGAATGTCAGTTTTATTACCCCTGTGAAACAGAAAGAAAACAAGCAAGGTTTCCATGACACGGACATACACCGGGGAATCCTCTTGCCCCACCCCCTCCCCCCAAAAAAAATTCCTCGAATTCTTGTGTACTTCTCATTCAAATTATCAAATACAGTTTGTTGGTTTTATCATGTGCCACCCCCAGAACAGTAATCCGGTGTACACGCCTGTTCGATAATTCCCGGGCCGATTACACTTTCGCCTGTCTTCTTCAAAATTGTACAAAAGCTTTTTTGCTGGTTGGTTAAAAGAAAAGAGAATTTCAAGCGTTGATCTTAAACGATTCTGCACATGAAATAGTTGAACTGATTTACAACATAAGACAGAGGTTATTTAAAAAAAAAAAATAATTAGTCAAGAAAAGCAAGCGAGAAGGAAAACAAACATATTTGCATGGTATTTAATTCTTGATAAGGATAAGGAAAGCGCTTAAATCTGTCTCTTATGCAAGCATGACTTACTAATACGTTTTAATGTCTATATTTCTAAATTCGGCATATATCCTTATTTAACGACTGACGGAATATTAAAATTTAGCCATCTTATGAATGGATCTCCAGCCTAATCTTTTGCATGCGTTGCAAATGCAAAGATGCTCATCATCAAGAGATAAGGGATTGATGAAATCATGTTTCAATTCCAAAATTCCATACATGACGAAGAAGCGATGGAAGCGATCTACAAAATGAGACAATGTTAGCGTGTTTAAAAGGGACGTGTCTCCCTTTTCATCTTGAAAATTTAATTAATAAATAAGGAATACTAAAGGCCATATATCTTGTCTGGTATTCAACGCCCATCTTAATTAAATTCAATAGCCTAATAAGTGCTTCAAGCTGTTCTTTTATTTGTATCTTGTGTCGACTTCTTAAGATTTTGTACTAAATCAACTGGATTTTTTAGTCTAACCTATTGACAAAAAATACGACCTACGGAATATATGTCCATTGTGTGGATGTATTAAGGATAAATTCTTAGCTGACATTTTTAGACAGATTTGTTTTTATTGACATTATCTGTGATGGGCCTTCAAATCTGTAGGTTGTTGAAAAAATACAGAATGAAATTGCAAAAAAAGCTTTTAAAAATTAAGCTTATCAGTAGTGCTTGACACTTTAAGATTGTAGGCATCAGAGAATATTAAGCAAGTGATTAAATTTTGAGAATATTAAGCAAGTGATTAAATTTTGAAAATATTGAGCAAGTGATGGAATTTTGCGGAATTATCGAGGAAGTCTGGGCGAGGTAAAGTTAGGCCTAAGTAGCCTAGGAAGCCTAGGCCTAAGTAGGTAATTTTGTCTTTCCAAAATTAAATCTCTTAGAGTATCCTACCCCCTAAGGTTTACGAAGTCTGAAAAAAGATGCAAAAAGTTAAAAATTGGTATAGATGAGCCATGGCTATTCATTACTAGTTCAATGAAAAAGTTTTCGTTTTGGAGGGGTTCAACTTGACTTTGAGGGGGGGGGGTAAATATGTATAAGGTCGTTTTATACATTTTATATACTGTAAAAAAATTCCATGGTTTTGAGAGTCTGCATCCCCTGACCCTTTCCTTGGCCGTGCCACTGGCATTATAAAAGAGAGTTGTACTCATAAGGACTTTTGGCCGGATCCCTTGAATTCCAAAGAAACCAACAGTTCTCCCTATGGTTTCCTTTATTTTTCATAGGATTTGTGCGTTCTTATATGTTTTTTTCTAAGTTTAACATTCTCTTGAAATATAGGTCCTCGGATTAAATTCTTTCGTACGCTCTGCATCCAGAGAGAGCGTTATTGCGCTCCGATCTGACGACAGTCGAAGCCAGAAGGGATAAACGGTTTTTCCTGGAGGACGAGGTGGGGACCCCCCTACAAAAGTCCCTCTTGAAAAAGCTAGGGTGAACATTGGCAAATTTGTTTGATCATTGATAAAACCAATATAATGGTATTGACAACACTTTCCTTGGCTTAATCCTCCCCACCAAAAAAAAAAGAAGATTGGATATTTGTTATTCTTTTGTAGGTCGGCTACTGGGTGTGAACTTTTAAAAGTCCATTTTTTAAAAGTCCGCTTTTCTGCTGTTGCTAGCCAGCCTTGTACCTGGGATTTTCCCTAGAGAGTTTCAATTATAGAAGAGGTCTTGTTTAGCTGTTAAATATCAGAAAAGAAGGTGTTCGTGTGTAATTTCTTATGTTTGATGCAGGACAGGAGGGGGATAACCCCCTTCCTGGATTTGGTTTTGCCTCTTGCTTTTGAATTCCAGAATTGTAACGTTGCACCGAAAAGACTAATGATAATATTATGACAAAAGTTTGACTTGTGCGTGTGTGTGTATTTGTTCTCGATTGGCTACTTAGCCAAACCAGGAAGTGCTAGAATTTCCGGCTATTTGTTTCGCCAGATATCGTTCTATTAAAATCTAATTCAACAATGAATCTTCTTTTTGTGTTTTCTAAGCTGTTTCATGTACTTTTTCAAAGTTACCCCTGAACAATTTATATTGCGTATTATGTCTCGAACTTATTGATATCATCACAATAAATCTATATATATAAAAATATATATATAAAAATAAGTTGTTTGTCGACTGACGTCATGTTTGTGTGTCGACTGACGTCATGTTTGTCGACTGACGTCATGTTTGTCGACTGACGAAATTACAGACCGGGACACAAATGACGACCGGGACACTCAAAGAGAAATTACAGACTGGGACACCGGGACACAGGGACACAACTACAACGGGGACGCCGGGGGGCACAGGGGGATATATAAATGACGACCGGGACACAGGGAATGTTCGATTAGCAATCACCATCAACAAAGCTCAAGGGCAATCATAATGAGGTATAGATCCGAATACGGATCGTTTTTCCAATGGACAATTATATGTTGCATGTTCAAGAGTCGGTAAACCTGACAATTTATTTATATGCACAGACAATGGGACAGCGAAGAATGTTGTATATTCGCAAGTTTTATGTAGTTAAAACATATATATATCTATCTATATTCACAGGTGGGACACAGGGACACAACTACAATGGCGCGTAACTAATATGGTGCGAAAAAAGCTAAAAAAAAGGAAAAAACCTAAAAAGAAAAAAACTTAAAAAAATAAAAAAGGTAAAAAACTAAAAAGAAAAAAACACCGGGACACAAATGACGACTGGGACACAGGGAATATAAATGACGACCGGGACACATGCACACAACTACAACGGGGACGCCGGGGGGCACAGGGGATATATAAATGACGACGGGGACACAGGGAATGTTCAATTAGCAACCACCATCAACAAAGCTCAAGGGCAATCATTAGAATAATGAGGTATAGATCTGAATACGGATTGTTTTTCCCATGGACAATTATATATTGCATGTTCAAGAGTAGGTGAACCTGACAATCTATATATATATAAATAATCTATTTATGTGCACAGACAATGGGACAGCGAAGAATGTTGTATATTCGCAAATTTTGCGTAGTTAAAAACATCTATATATATATATATATATATATATATATATATATATATATATATATATATATATATATATATATATATATATATATATATATATATATATATATACATATATATATATATATTCACAGCTGGGACACAGGGACACAACTACAATGGCGCGTAACGACTTACGCGCGCGGGGGGGCTTTGGGGGCGCGAAGCGCCCCCACCAACTAGGTGTTGGTATGCTTAAGGCCGTGAACAGCTAGTAAATAAATAAAATTGCGTATTATGTCTCGAACTTATTGATATCATCACAATAAATAAAAAATGAAATAGTAGCTAAAAAAGATCTCAGCACATATATTAGCAGAAATAATTCAATTTGCGTTTGGCGATTGCACGGAAAAAATATTGATACATTTATGATTTGTGCAGCTTTCCAAAGAAAAAGTTAGTTCAGCAATTAGTCGCCCCAATGTATTTTGGGCACAGCCCCTTAGCATAACGAGAAGTGCCAATCCATGATTATTCCTGTGACGGCTGATAAGTCAACTACATTTATGCCTGTTATTTTATTCATAGCGCTTTATCCTATCTCTTTTTAGGATGCAGGATCTTTACAGATTGGATTCCTTCTTGGATCTTGTGGTGTTGAGGTTGCTCTCACTACCGACGCCTGCCTTAAAGGTATACCTAGGACATCTACCGGTGAAATTGTGGCATTTAAAGGGTGGCCAAAACTTTCGTGGTTTGCTACTGATCATCTAATAAAACAGCCTAAGGACTGGCAGCCGCCGGTGAAACTGAGTGATTCTGATCATTCCCCTGCTTATATTGAAGTAAGTATGATATACTTCTGTAAAATGTGTCTATAGAAAAGCAGAAAGTTTGCTTGAAAAAATATTGTGACTCCAAAACCTATTCGGTCTTTTTATTTGCTTTAAATTTCGTTAGGTAATAGGTAATTAGGTAAAGTAATTAGGTAAATAGGTAAATGAAACCCTTAGAGACTCTCAGGATTTGACATTTGAGCCGCTTCCTGAACTTTTCATTCCCGTCTCTATAAGATATAAAAGAAAGTTCGTCCAGAGAGCAACTGTTGATCCCATTTTGCTGCAGAGACCCGCTAGTCCCGCACTATAAGGATTTCACTTCTTTTTATGGCACTTGGTATTAACCAAGTGACATATAGCAATCGCCAATTCTGTCGGTCTGTCTGTCGGTCTGTCGGTCCCGGTTTTGCTACTTTAGGCACTTCCAGGTAAGCTAGGACGATGAAATTTGGCAGGCGTATCAGGGACATGACCAGCTTAAATTAGAAATAGTCGTTTTCCCAATTTGACCATCTGGGGGGTGGGGGCCCGGTTAATTCGTAAAAAATAGAAAAAATGAAGTATTTTTAACTTATGAGCGGGTGATGGGATCTTAATGAAATTTGACAAAGGTTCTCTATAACGGATCCGCTCTCTTTGGGGTAGTTGGGGGGGGGGGGCTAATTCTGAAAAATTAGAAAAAATGAGGTATTTTTAACTATCGAACGGGTGATCGGATCTCAATGAAATTTGATATTTAGAAGGATATCGTGTCTCAAAGCAATTATTTTAAATCCTGACCGGATCTGGTGACATTGGGGGAAGTTTGGGGTGGGGGAACCTGAAATCATGGAAAACGCTTATATTGGAGGGATCGGGATGAAACTTGGTGGGGAAAATAATCAGAAGTCTTACATACGTGATTTACATAATTGGAACGGATCCACTCTATTGGGGGGGGGGGGGTTAATTCTGAAAAAAAGAAAAAAGGACGTATTTTTAACTTATGAAGGAGTGATCGGATCTTCATGAAACTTCATATTTAGAAGGACCTCGTAACTCAGATCTCTTATTTTAAATCTCAACCGGATCAAGCGTAATTGGGGGGGGGGCTGTTGGGGGGGGGGGGACCAGAAATCTTAGAAAATACTTAAAGCGGTGAGATCAAGATGAAACTGGATGGGAAGAATAGAAACCTGTCTAAAATACGTGACTGACATAACCAGACCAGATCTGCTCTCTTTGGTGGAATTGGGGGGGGGGGGGGTAATTTTGAAAATTGAGGTATTTGTAACTTACGAAAGGGTGACCAGATCTTAATGAAATTTGATATTTAGAAGGATCTTGTGCTTTAAAGTTCTAATTTTAAATTCCGACCAGATCCTGTTACATTGGGGGAGTTGAAAACGTGAAAATTGGGGTATTTTTATCTTACGAATAGATGATCGGATCTTAATGAAATTTGATTTTTAGAAGGAATTCATGTCTCAGAGCTCTTATTTCAAATCCCGACCAGATTTTTTGACATTGGGGGGAGTTGGAGGGGGAAATCTTGGAAAAACACTTGGAGTGGAGGAATCGGGATGAAGCTTGGTGGATAGAATAAACAAATGTCCTTCATACGTGATTGACAGAATCGTACTGGATTCGCTCTCTTTGGGGGAGTTGGGGGGAGGGGTTCAGTGATTTGGCGAGTGTGGTGCTTCTGGGCGTGCCAGGACGATGAAAATTGGTAGGCGCATCAGGGAGCTGCACAATTTGACTTGATAAAGTCGTTTTCCCAGATTCGACCATCTGGGGGCTAAAGGGAGAGGAAAAATTAGAAAAAATTAGGTTTTTATAACTTACGAGTGGATGATCGGATCTTAATGGAATTTTGATATTGAGAAGGACATCGTGACTCAGAGCTCTTGTTTTAAATCCTGACCGGCATTAAGCCTTTTATTTTCCTTTCTAAATCAATCTATTGATTCATAGAATTTTGTTAGAGCTCATACCATATGATCTCTTCGCTCTTAGCTCTTCTCGCCTCGTCACAAGTTGAGCTCTTGTTTTTTATGGTACTTAGTATTAACCAAGTGACAAATAGCAATCACAAATTCTGTCGGTCCCAGTTTTGCTACTTTAGGCACTTCCAGGTAAGCTAGGACGATGAAATTTGGCAAGCGTATCAGGGACCGGACACGATTAAATTAGAAATAGTCGTTTCCCCGATTTGACCATCTGAGGGGGGGGGGGAGAGGGGGGCCCGTTAATTCGGAAAAAAACAGAAAAATTTAAGCATTTTTAACTTACGAACGGTTGATCGGATCTAAATGAAATTTTATGTTTGGAAGGATATCGTGTCTCAGAGCTGTTATTTTAAATCCCGGCCGGATCTGGTGACATTGGGGGGGGGGGAGTTGGAAGGGGGAAACATAAAATCTTGGAAAACATTTAGAGTGGAGGGATCGGGATGAAACTTGCTGGGAAAAATGAGTAAAGGCCTAGATACATGATTGACATAACCGGAATGGATCCGCTCTCTATGGGGTAGTTGGGGGGGGGGGGTAATTCTGGAAAATTAGAAAAAATGAAGTATTTTTAACTTACAAACGGGTGATCGGATCTCAATGAAATTTGATATTTGGAAGGATATCGTGTCTCAGAGCTCTTATTTTAAATCCTGACCGGATCTGGTGACATTGGGGGGGGGGGGGGGTTGGGAGGGGGAAACCTAAAATTTAGAAAACACTTCAAGTTTAGGGATCGGGATGAAACATGGTGGGAAAAATACGCACAAGTCCTAGATACATGATTGACATAACCGGAACGGATCTGCTCTCTTTGGGGTAGTTGGGGGAGGGGTTTAATTCTGAAAAATTAGAAAAAATGAGGTATTTTAAACTTTCGAATGGGTGACTGAATCTCAATGAAATTTGATATTTAGAAGGACATCGTGTCTCAGAGCTCTTATTTTAAATCCCGACCGGATCTGGTGATATTGGGGGGAGTTGGGAGGGGGAAACTTAAAATCTTGGAAAACACTTAGAGTGGAGGGATCGGGATGAAACTTGGTGGGAAAAATAAGCACAGGTCCTAGATACATGATTTACATAACCGAAATGGATCCGCTCTCTTAGGGGTAGTTGGGGGGGGGGTTAATTCTGAAAAATTAGAAAAAATGAGGTATTTTTAACTTTTGAACGGGCGATCGGATCTCAATGAAATTTGATATTTAGAAGGATATCGTGTCTCAGAGCTCTTATTTTAAATCTCGTACAGATCTGGTGACATTGGTGGGAGAGCTGGGAGGGGGAAACCTAAAACTTGGAAAACGCTTAGAGTGGAGAGAACGGGATGAAACTTGGTGGGAAAAATAAGCACAAGTCTTAGATACATGATTGACATAAACGGAATGGACTGGCTCTCTTTGAGGTAGTTGGGGGGGTCAATTCTGAAAAATTAGAAAAATGGGGTATTTTAACTTACGAACGGGTGATCGGATCTCAAAGAAATTTGATATTTAGAAGGATATCGTGTCTCAGAGCTTTTATTTTAAATCCCGACCGGATCTGGTGACATGGGGGGGAGTTGGGAGGGGGAAACCTAAAACTTGGTAAACACTTAGAGTGGAGGGATTGGGATGAAACTTGGTGGTAAAAATAAGCACAAGTCCTAGATACATGATTGACGTAACCGGAACGGATCCGCTCTCTTTGGCGTAGTTGGGGGGGGGGGGGTTAATTCTGAAGAATTAGAAAAAATGAGGTATTTTTAATTTACGAACGGGTGATCGGATCTCAATGAAATTTGATATTTAGAAGGGTATCCTGTCTCAAAGCCCTTATTTTAAGTCCCGACCGGATCTGGTGACATTGGGGGAAGTTTGGGGTGAAGGAACCTAAAATCATGGAAAATGCTTAGATTGGAGGGATCGGGATGAAACTTGGTAGGAAAAATAAGCAGAAGTCTTAAATACGTGATTTACATAATTGGAACGGATCCGCTCTATTGGGGGGGGGGGAGTTAATTCTGTAAAATTAGACAAAATGGCGTATTTTTAACTTACGAAGGAGTGATCGGATCTTCATGAAACTTCATGTTTAGAAGGACCTCGTGACTGAGATCTCCTATTTTAAATCTCAACCGGATCCAGCATAATTGGGGGGGGGGCAGTTGGGGGGAACCGGACATCTTAGAAAATACTTAAAGCGGTGAGATCGGGATGAAACTGGATGGTTAGAATTAAAACCTGTCTAAGACACGTGACTGACATAATCGGACCGGATCTGCTCTCTTTGGTAGAGTTGGGGGGGGGGGGGGTAATTTTAAAAATTGAGGTATTTGTAACTTACGAAAAGGTAGCCAGATCTTAATGAAATTTGATATTTAGAAGGGTCTTGCGCTTTAAAGCTCCAATTTTAAATTCCGACCAGATCCTGTTACATTGGGGGAGTTGGAGGGGGAAACCGGAATTCTTGGAACATGTGAAAATTGGGGTATTTTTATTTTACGAATAGGTGATCGGATCTTAATGAAATTTGATATTTAGAAGGAATTCATGTCTCAGAGCTCTTATTTCAAATCCCGACCAGATCTTTTGACATTGGGGGGATTTGGAGGGGGAAATCTTGGAAAACACTTGGAGTGGAGGAATCGGGATGAAGCTTGGTGGATAGAATAAGCAAATGTCCTTGATACGTGATTGACGGAACCGTACTGGATTCGCTCTCTTTGGGGGAGGGGTTCAGTGATTTGGCGAGTTTGGTGCTTCTGAACGTGCTAAGACGATGAAAATTGGTAGGCGTGTCAGGGAGCTGCACAAATTGACTTGATAAAGTCGTTTTCCCAGATTCGAACATCTAAGGGGCTAAAGGGAGAGGAAAAATTAGAAAAAATTAGGTATTTATAACATACGAGTGGGTGATTGGGTCTTAATGAATTTTGATATTTAGAAGGACATCGTGACTCAGAGCTCTTATTTTAAATCCTGACCGGCATTAAGCCTCTTATTTTCCTTTTAAATCAATCTATTGATTCATAGAATTTCGCTAGAGCTCATACTATATGATCTCTTAGCTCTTAGCTCTTCTTGCCTCGTCACAAGTGCCATATGAACTCTTAGCTCTTGTCTTTTTGTTGCAAATAATGGACAATTTGATGATCAGAAACTTAGACTCTTAAAAAAAAAGAAAAAAGAATGATGTGTTAAGCAGTGGTGTTTTCTGATTTTTTTTTATCAACTATTGACGAAACCTGCTAAAGTATTGATGTTGTCTTTTGAATGCTACGCAAAAACTAGTTTTCCCAAAAACTGCCTTTCCAAATTAAATTATTGCCTTTTGTTTGTTGTAGCTAGAGTCGAAAAAAACAAGCAAAAAAAAAAACAATAAAAATATTTTACTGGGAGTGGAAACTGAGCCTAATTATTATTGTCTGCCGTAAAATTTACAGGTCAGATGTCATAGTTTCAACATAGTCCTCATGGAAATTCAAATGTTTTAAAACATTCCTTTACTGACATCTTCAACCTCTAAATTAAAATAAATATATATTATGTGACAGATAAGTATGGTTCACACACAATTCATACATCATTTGGTAACATATACAAGATTCAGATGATATCTACCGCTTGGCCAGCCAAAATTGAAACAATCCATACCATGTATGATGTTTCTTCCTTTTGGACGTGACCGCTCGACTCACATTAACTTAATATATTTGATTCTTCTTGATAGTTACCAAGAGCTGGGACTCTTTTGACATGAAAGAACCTAGAAATTGCCCGAGAGTGAAAGCGAAACTCGAACCTGAGTCTAAGGTCAACCAGGGAGTTGGAGTTTTATACAATTTGTAATAATTGTTTTTTTACAGTTGGTCACCACAGGTACGTATTCAATTTTATTTTCAAGGAATGTAAAGGAACCCACAGGAGAAGATTCGTACTGATAACCACTATCCTTATTCCACTCCCTTAGAAAACGAAGATTTTTTTTTAATTCCTCGCTCCTTCAAATGGAAAATGTTCGTGTTTGCTTCTTACAGTTCTTTTTATGTGTATGTGCGTCAGTTTGTTGGGGGATGGATAATTTTGTCAAAATGGCTAAAGCAGGCACATCAGAAAAATACTTTTGATGACCCGAAAAAAAGTGATGTCCAAGGCGAGTGTCCACATGGGTATGTGTCTGCCTGTTCAGTCGGCGTTTTAAAACGTTTTAAGTATTGTTGCGGGATTGGCCTCTATATAATTTATGAGCTTCTGCAAATGGTGGTCTGTTCTTAATAGTCGGGGTGCCAGATTCTGTATCGTGCACCCACCCATGCCGGAAGGTACAAAAATGCTGAGGACAGATCCTAGGGTAGTCGACCATGCTGAAAACGAAGATCGTAGGGTGCATGTTCGCCGTTGGAGTGTTTCTGAGATATAGACCAAAAACGCCAAATTTAGCCTATAGCTAAATGTGACGACTCAGGATTTTTTTTTCGAGTTATTGAGTTGAGAAACCCGGCGTAATGATATATCAATCAAAAGAAGATATCCAGGTCTAAAATAATATGATCTTTAAATTGAAAAAATAACAACTATTTTGTTCTCTATTTACTGCAGTTTCAGAATAAGTGCTGTAAAGTTCGACAAATATCTCAGAGAAATGCTGAAAACTCAAAATTTCTTTCAGGTAAAAAACTGTATTTATTTATTGCCCATAAAATTGTGTAACAGTAGCTGATTAGGGATCTGTTGTAATTAAAAGTAAAAAGTATCAAATAAAACTTTCAAAAATATTCCTCATTTTCTTCTTCCGAGAATATAGATGGGGCAAGGTCAGACTCTCTGCATGCCCTCCTTGTTCCGCAGCAGGAGCATAAGATGCAGCATCCTCTCATTTGATCAGCTGCAGTCTTTCCTGCATCTTCCACTTTTGCATCCTCAGTAAGCTTCCAGGCTTGATGCTTCTCTACAGCTTGAGACGACCGCATCTACTCCCCGTTCAGCCATCTTTCATCCATAGAGGTGTGGATCTGGAATGCTCGGATGAGCCTGTACTGCCAACAAGATTATCCATTTAGCGAATCTGGCTCTTCGTATGCATAGCTCGAAGGTGTCGTCAGAAGGTGGCAGTCTTCTCGTATCCTGTTTCTGGCACCAAATGTAAGCCCTTACACTGGCCTGTGAATCGAATCCGGCCTGTTTACCGTACATTTCAATTACCTTAGATTTTGATAAGTCGTAAGCTTCTCTAAACGCGTCGACTGAAAGCTTCCCTCTTGCATCATTGATCTGCTCCGTCACAGACACCATTTTTGAGGCAAAGGTTGGACACGTCGCGGTGTTTAAGAAAGAAGCTTTCCCGACACCGAAGAAAAAGTTTGTTGTGTCACACCCTGACAGACAGTGCAATAACGGTAATATAATCTGCTCCTCTTTGGACAAGTGGACTCCATCCGCCAGCTCGTGTACTGGGATAATGTAAGTCAGGAGAAAAGTTCGCTCAGTCGTTCAACTTGAAGCTCTTCAAAAAATGAACCCAGGCTACTGCTACGTTTGTGTCATTGGCATGCACAATGATGCTACAAGTGTACGACTAGCGTACTTGGTATGTGTCATAAGGCGTTGGTTAGCCGCTTCATGGCTGGAGTACAAGCATTCCTCGTAGTCACAGTGTTCTGGTAAAGTTGGAGTGGAGCCACGCTTGACCAGAGACACTTCGGATCTCTTCTTGAATCCTGAGAGAAAAAGGTTGAGTGCGTTCGGAATCTGATCACCCATCTGCTCCCAGGCTTCATACAAAATTTCGAGAAACCGGCTTTTAGACGGAGAGCTTGCAAGTACGGCATCCCACTCTTCAATCCTAATAAGAGTAGAAATCTGGAAGTTTTCCCCCTTCCCTCATCGTAGTCTGCATGCAGATTTCAAGCAGAACGACTCTCCGGTATCCGCGAGCTTCCCAAACAGCCTGAGTGCCAATCTGCGACAATGTGGAATTCAGGAATACCCACTGGAAGATCATTCAGCAACGGTAGAAGCAATCTTTCCGTGAAGGATTTGACTGTTTCAAACCTGACAGGTCGATATGACCTTATCCTGGACATTAGGTCAATGATGTGTACTATAGCTGATGTTATTTCTTTGGATTTCAAATTTGCCTACAAGTCCTCCTTTTTTCCTTAGCAAGTTCAACAGTACAGCTTTGTTCCCCGTCCTCATTTTCCAGCCAGAGGATGTCTTTGTTGATTGTTGCGGAAGTTGTTCAAAAATAGATGGAGGGGAAGTAAGAATCTCTTTTGTGAGGATCTTTGCAACTGCTTTCTCCTTTTCTTCGCCGTAGCTCAACTGAGCAGTAATGATTCTCTTCAAGGCTGTTACTTCAGAGCTCAGGAGATCGGTTCTGGGGACACCCTTCACTTCTGAGTTTTACTCTCTGAAGTGAAAGTTCGGAGTGCAACCTTTTTCACATCTTCTTTAATGTTGCACAGAAAATCCTCAACCACCTCTTTTCCTTTTGTGGCTACGTAAGTAATATCAGAAACAATCTTCTCGTCGTCCTCAACTTCTGACGTCACAATATTCACTAGGTCGAAATCCACAGTGCTGAAGGGATTGCCACATGCAATGAAAATGTCTCGAACTCTATCTCGCGAAAGTTGTAATCGCGTCGTCGTCGACTGGTTGTCTTAGTGATCTTTCAATGTCTCTGTGGATGCGTTGACTACTTGCAGGAAATCATTTCTGATGGCAGCGGAAATCGGTAAGAATCCAAGATTCAGTCTCTCTTCCATTTGTTTTCCTATTATTCCCGTCGTCGTCTTTGCATCCTTGTTCACTGTACATTCCAGTATCTGATCGGATCAGGTGGTCGTGAACCTGGTGTGCGTTTTCTTCACTGTAAAGTATCCTTTCATGAACTTCCTGTTTACATCAGGGAAGGTTTGTGATAAACTTTGCATGTCTGATAGGCGTTATATGAGACATCTTGTATACTGAGGATGGTCAGCCGCCGCCAATTATGGCAACATCTGAGCAGTTGCTGTCAAATGAGACTCAGAAAGAACAAGGACTTTACATACACATCACAGGCTAGTACTACGTCAAATCTGGACCACGTACGGTATTCAGGCAGCCCAGTCCAGTGTGTGACAGTAAAGGACGATCAGGCCACCTGCGATCATCTCCCTATATGTGTCTTGATACCCGTCGTGTGGGCCAAAGCTGATGACTCAACCCGAGTGGTTCTTGAAGAAGATGCGGCGTAACTTATGCGTACCGGGATTTTGTGAGTCTTCCGACCGTATCCTAGTGAAACTGAAGGTTCCATAGCATCTGTTACAGCCAAGTATTGACCTAAGTGAAAATGAGTTAAGGTTACAACTAAACTTGTTCTGTGAGCAAATAATATATGTACTGAAATGTACTGATAAGGCTGCGATTCAGGTGAGGTGGATACGCTACAAGAGTTCGAAATACAGGTGGTCTAGTAACCCAGTTCTATTGTCGCCCTGTGCAACGGCGAAGTGGTAGCTGTGGCTCTGGAACGAGCGCGAGAGGCCAAGGACCGCGGTTGTAAATGCGGTCTTGATTTTTTCTAAAAGACTATTTAGGAATGCTCTAAAGGATCATCTAGTGGCGATCAAGTCGATTACTGCCGAGAAGATTGTAAACGACCCTAATTACCTTGGGAAGTCTCGTCCTCTTTCTGGGAAGCTGAACCATGAGGGCCCCGATAGCATCCCAGAATCTGAGTGGGTTGTCCGTTTCACAAGTCAGTTTGTAAAACCCAACAGCAATGTAGAAATTTCTTTCGATAGTGAGATGGCTTTGTTGTTCGATTCTATTCAAAAACCAAATTCTATTGTTATAACAACGTCTGATATTAAGGATGCTGTGTTAAACCTTAGAAAGAAGAAATTCTCGGCTGGCGCCGATATTATTTGTGCTGAGCATTTTATCACCGCAACTGACCTCCTCTATAACCACCTTGCATTTTTTTTTCAAATAGTTTTTAACGTTGGTGTTGTTCTGGACAGTCTGTGCAATGGAGTGATCTTTATCCTTTTTTTATTGAACATTTAAAAGAAAAGTGTATTATGTCACAATTCCAGTTCGGGGTCCAGTCGGGCTTAGGTTACTTCTATGCCCTCAGAAGTTTCTGTAATATACTCGGAGATACAGAAGTACCTGGGAGCACTCTGGCTCTCGGGGCATACGATGCTACGAATGCCTTTGGTTCCCTTATCCACTTGCAGGCCATGTTGGTGTTACATAGCCGTGGTGTTAGTCTCGATATAATTTTCCCATTATATTATATGTATAGGCATCTAAAAGTTCACTTGAAGTAGCGAAATGTACTTTCGGATAATGAGCTCCCTGTTTTCGTCGGAATAAAGCAAGGAGCCATCGCATCACCGATTATCTACAACAATGCGTCTCTTCCTGCGCAGATTGGCTTGGCTTACCTATTAGTTGCATTTCAAAAAGGATGGATACATCAGTGCTTTGTTGTGCGGATGATCTGTTAAATCCTCCCCGAGTTGTGATAACCTATCTGAAAGGTATCTACAAATAGGACTAAGTATGAATGCTGGGAAGTCCCAAGTCCTCTTCTTTAACTTACACGGTAGTTCTGTGCCCGATATTGTCCGTCTAGATGATAGTGAGGTGGCACCCACCACTATAATAACATATTTAGGTTACCCGATTGGGTCTTCGTTTTTGCCGTGGAACGCTGAAACCAAACTTAGAATTGCTTATGCTAGTGTGGTTACATTACAACTTAATCTGGAACCGAAAACCCATTCTCGAATATATGTTAGTGTGGCTCTCCCGCATATTCTATATTTGACCCCATTTTGGGATATTTTTACTGAATCTGATAGGCGAGTGTTGCGAAAGTGCTATTTTCCTTACGCGAAGTTTTTGCTTCAGGCCCCTCGGTGGTTCAAGAATAGGCACATTGTTGATCGTTTTGGTGTGGTGGAGCCAGTTCAGGCCGGGGATGAACAGTTTCAGAAACTGAGTAACTAGTCCTCTTCTCACCCGTGGAAGGGCGCACTGTTCTAGATTTGGTATTATTAGTAATTTGTGTATATCTTTATGACATTTTTTCTGGTTTTTCTTTCTTTTATTGTACTCCATAGATGGGTAATAAAGAACACTCATTCATTGCTGTTACACCCTTTTCACAACCTGCATAGAGACGGCGTATTGTAATTCAGTTCAAATTCCCCCCTCAGAATTCCGTGAAGATTTCACCTTCATCTACTAGCAGCAGTAGGATTAACCTATTGTCTTTTGGTCAGTAGAACATCACTCTCATCAAGTCCTCGAAGTTTCAACTTAATACAATTAGCCATTTCTACGATATTGCTGATATATGCTTTTTATAGCTTGTATCTTCATATACTTCTTGAAAATTTCATCTCAATGCGCTTAGCCTTACAAGTAGTTGCAATAGAAGTAGTGGTAGTAGTAGCAGTAAATGTAGTAGGAACAGTAGTATTCACATATTGCCTTTTGGTGAGTTGATCTTCCCCTTCAAGTATTCTCTGAAAGTTCCAACTTAATACCGAAATCAATTTTTGAGATACCCTAATTTGACAATTTGCATGCACATAGCGTCTTTTGATTTAGTTCAAATTTTCCCTTAATACTGTAAATGGAGTAGTGTGGTAGTAATAGTAGGTGGTAGTTGTAGTAGTATTGGTAGCATGCAAATCTTTGGCTCTTTCATCATCTCCGTTATCATTTTCTGAATATTCCAAATTAATAAACTCAGTTGCCCCGTGTTACGACCTTCTGACAATCCGTATACACATAATGTGTTTTGATTTAGTTCAACTCTACCCCCAACATTCTCTGAAAGACTGACCTTATTGCCCTTCGTCTTCTTGGAAAGTAAAATTCAAACATGTATGCCTTTCCAAATAACATATACGATGTGTAAACAATGAACGAATTGCCTAACTTAAAGCCGAGGAACTAACTTACAGGAAGGTTGACATCCCCAAAGACAAAATTACTGGACCTTTCAACAATGCTGAACAAAATAGATCTCTCACAATTTCGGTTGGATATATTGGGGAAGTGATAGGCTGGGGGGGGGGCATTAAAATTTCCAACCTCCAATCAAAGTTTATACAACCACCCGTTTCATAGAAACCTTATAAGCCCGTGGGAATAGCTTACAACCCTTTCAAATGGGCTTTTGCCATTGTGCCCACCCTAAAGACATTGTTATATGACTTTGGACTATTTGTAACAAAATGACTATCTCACAATTTCAATTGAATGCGCTTTGGGGAAAGATGGTGTCAGGGAGGGGGGGCTAGTTGCTCTCCATAATGTTTGACTTAAAAGTGAACTAGAACTATTCATTTCGAAGCAAATGAGTCTCATCTGAAGTTCACACGACCACCCCTCCCATAAAAGCCTTATATGCCCCTGGGGCATAACCTACAACCCTTATTTCCAGACTCTGGGGTATTCTGTCAACCCTAAAGGCCTTATTATATGATCTTTCGACTATATTTGAACAAATGGCCATCTCAAATTTCTGCCGGATGCATTTGTGGAAAATACGACGTGGGGAGGGGCTGCCCCCCATCACTTTGACTCTTAAAAAGGGTATTGAAACATCTGATTTCTGTTCCAATGAGCCCCCTCCAGAGTTATTACGAACCTCCTTCACATAAAAACCATATGCCCTTGGGGCATAACTTACAACCCTTGCACTTTGGGCTGTGGGGGGGTGTCATCGTCAAATAACATAATTTCCAGACCTTTCAACTATGCTGAACACAATGGCATGACTATGATTTTGCATGATAATGTAAAAACCATCTGTGCTGCAATTTGTTTACGGTTGATTTTTTTTTTATTATTATTAAATCGGAAGTGACCTACTTTTGGTCGGTTTTGAATTTTACACATTTTTTTCAGAAATTTTTTGAGAAATTTTCAAATACATTAAATTATAAAATAAAGAAGAAGATGCAACTATGCTACTATTTCTTAGCCTCTAAGCTAAGGTGTATAAAATTTTATTGTTATTGAAAACAAAACACTGACACAGTCCAACTCATTTGACAGATGTCAAGTGTAACTATCCTATCGTAAGAATTTAATTTGTCTGATTTTGTTTATAAGTTTTTATCAATTGCTCGAAATGTTCAACTGGAATACAGATATCTCAGCCTAAACCTTGCACAAGAGATAATTAAATACATTTTTTGTCCTTGCTCAGAAATTTTCTCAGCAAAATTTAGAATGTAAAGCTGCTCAGATGTTTCTTTAATTTATTTATCCTTCCTTAGTGGGAAAAACTTATGATCATTTTCCATGGAACATCATAATTTCAAACTCCAATTGCTCAAACTTGTTTTTTGTCAGAAAAGTATTTTGATTTGGTGCAGCTGTGTTGTTGTATACTGCAATTTGTACAATTCTTCAGAACCATAAACAGATATCGATTACGTTAGTGACTAGCTCAATTTCAAAGAAAGATGTTATGACCTTTGCTTAGCCTATATCTTAGAACAAGGTATATATTCATCTTGTCATGGACAACACAAAAAAACAAATCGATGTTCAATCATCAGTCGAGAAAGAGTCGTGAAAATGCTAGTGATCTTTCTCCCTTTGACGTATAGAACTTGGAAGTCTTTTTTAAATCCATCATTCTCATTACCATGATAATCACGTTTAGACAACTAAGCAATTTGATATTATCTGAACTACTGTTGAGGTCGGACATACTGCTCCTAGTGTGTGTGTTTTTTTTTTTAAGATTTAGTAACAAAAACTGAAGTTTGGCCTGTGTAGCCAAAGAAGAAGAATTTTAGAAATTTGAAAAAGTATGTTTTCACGCATTCTGGATATAGAAATTTAAGAGCTGGTATGCTCCACGATATAAATTGTCCAGGAGCAAGGGTGTATCCATGATTTTTTGTTTTCCGGAGAGGGGGGGTATGTATTTTTTTTTACAAGTCAGACAAAGATTTTCGGGTGGGGGGGTTAAACCTTTTAATTCCCCTGGCGGATACGGTCTTGTGCAGGAGGGTCGAAAAACTGAGAATGTGTTCTATATCCATTGACTGTTAATTATGACTAATTGTTCTCAGGAAAGTACACAAGGGGCATTCAGACCTTCGCCCCACTGTAAGTCTTTTAATTGCCCGATAGATTATTGTATTTTCCGTTTAATTGTACTGCCGGAGCACCACCTTGGTAGTGTTCTGTTTTTTTTTTGTTTTTTTTTGTTTTGTTTTTGTTTTTTTTTTTTTTTTTGCTCTCTTTCTTTTTTTACCACTGATTTCGTTTTATTTTAATCTGTGTGTTAAGGATTTAACCTTTGCGGTTTTTATGGTAAGTATGTACCTATGGCCCGATTGGTGGATATGACGTGACAATTTGGAAAGCTCCGTTTGATTGGCACCTGTGCCGAAAAACGGGTTCTCCCTTGTCCTTGAGTCATGTGTGTGAGCTGAAGTTGATTTTTTATTGTCTATGCGAGAGAGTACTATTTGAAGCTGTTCTGCTAAGCTTTCGTTTCAACAGACAATGTTTCTGCTTTTCAAGTAGAAAGCTCCTTTAAGCGGACAAGCAGTAGGCGCCATTTCAAAATTGGGTTTAGATTGAAATCTCAAAGTTGCCAAGATATTTGGCGGTTTCCTGACTCTTTTGGAAAAGCATTTTGTTAGAAGGATAAATGAAAAAAAAATGATCCAAGCAGCAAGTATTTTTCTATGGGTCTGGAGATGCAGCCATCTTCAGTTACAAGCCACTTTTGTTTTCAATAGCATTTAAACTGTCAGTACAATTATTTTTTAGCTTCTTTTGCTCAGTTGTGAGGATTTTGGTATTACTTCTGTATACCCTTTGTATTTGAAAACTACCAACTGCACATTTTCCTTATACATTCTTTGTCAGTTCGTTCGGTTTCACCAATTGGCGCAATAGTTAATCGACGGTGAGACGGTTCAGATAACCTTTTTTTCAATATTTTATCGATTTTTGACTGATAATGGCGTCTTGATTGTTCGTCATCTCCAGCGCCTCTTTTTCATTTTGTAAGCGCTTATTCACTCAAAATCAAACAGTTCGTGGTAACGAACTGTAGTAAGGAGCGACCCGGCTCAATAGTAACCAAAACTCTAAAAAATGGAATTTTGATACCAATAGCTACATCAAAAGAATCGCATTTTAATGCTGGTTTTAAATATATAAGTTTCATCAAGTTTAGTCTTACCCATCAAAAGTTACGAGCCTGATAAAATTTGCGTTATTTTAGAAAATAGGGGGAAACGCCCCCTAAAAGTCATAGAATCTTAACGAAAATCACACCATCAGATTCAGCGTATCGGAGAACCCTACTGTAGAAGTTTCGAGCTCCTATCTACAAAAATGTGGAATTTTGCATTTTTTGCCAGAAGGCAGATCACGGATGCGTGTTTATTTGTTTTTTTGTTTTTTTGTTTTTTTGTTTTTTTTTTCTTTTCCCCAGGGGTGATCGTATCGACCCAGTTGTCCTAGAATGTTGCAAGAGGGCTCATTCTAACGGAAATGAAAAGTTCTAGTGCCCTTTTTAAGTGACCAAAAAAATTGGAGGGCACCTAGGCCCCCTCCCACGCTAATTATTTTCCCAAAGTCAACGGATCAAAATTCTGAGATAGCCATTTTATTCAGCGTAGTCGAAAAACCTTATAACTATGTCTTTGGGGACGACTTACTCCCCCACAGTCCCCGTGGGAGGGGCGACAAGTTACAAACTTTAACCTGTGCTTACATATAGTAATGGTTATTGGGAAGTATACAGGCGTTTTCAGGAGGATTTTTTTGGTTTGGGGGAGGGGTTGAGAAGAGGGGGATATGCTGGGGGAACTTTCCTTCGAGAATTTGTAATGGGAGAAGAAAATTTCCATGAAGGGAGAGCAGGATTTACTAGCATTATTTAAAAAAAAAACAATTAAAAAATAAAAGTGAAAAAGCTTTTTCAGCTGGAAGTAAGGAACAGCAATAAAACTTAAAACAAACAGAAATTATTACCCATATGAGGGGCTCACCTCCTTCTAATACCTCGCTCTTTACGCTAAAGTATTTTCAGTAATTTCAACTACTTATTCTACGGCTTTTGTGATTCAGGGGGTCATTCTTAATGAATTGGGATAAAATTTAAGCTTTAGTGTAAAGAGTGAGGTACTGACGATGGGGCGAATCCCCTCATATATGTAATAAAAACAAGAGAATACAAAAGTTCTTTACGTAAGCTAATTTATAAGTTACGTAAATCTTTTACCAATAAAAAGATTCGTAAAAAATTAAAAGTTCTAGTTGCCTTTTTAATTAACCAAAAAATCGGGGGGCAACTAGGCTTCGTCCCCGGCTCTTTTTTTCTCAAAATCATTCGATCAAAATTATGAGAAAGCCATTGAGCCAAAAAAAAAAAAAAAAAAATATGCAAATTTCGTATTGATTATTCCTCTGCGGAGAGCCAAAATCAAAACATGCATTTGATTCAAAAACGTTCAGAAATTAAATAAAAAAAACAAGTTTTTTTAACTGAAAGTAAGGAGCGACATTAAAACTTAAAACGCACAGAAATTACTTCGTATATGAAAGAGGCTGCTTCCTCATCAACGCCCCGCTCTTTACGCTAAAGTTTTTTACTGTTTAAAAAGAAGAATTGAGAGAAAGTCAAACTTTAGCGTAAAGAGCGGGGCGTTGATGAGGAAGCAGCCTCTTTCATATACGAAGTAATTTCTGTGCGTTTTAAGTTTTAATGTCGCTCCTTACTTTCAGTTAAAAAAACTTGTTTTTTTTATTTAATTCACACACATGACGAACATTCATTGCCGTGCACTCCTTAAAAGGCTTCTGTTTGTGTATCATTTATCTTGCAAAAAAAATGAACCTTATAAAACGAAAAGCCAGGTGAATATTTTTACAGACACAAGAGAGGTGGCAGTCACAAGAGGAGGCTTAACGCTACACAGCTGTTGATTCACAAGGTGAGTTTAAAAAAAATAAAAATAAATAAAGACCATCAAATGTCCTGATGGTCAGAAATTGCATCTCAAAGTCAGCATACTAAATATTAAGAGAAGGCTAAAAACGTGAAAAAATTGAGAAAAAATTTAGATACGGTGATATTAAGAAAATCTAATAAGGTTTTAAAGCGAAAACTCATTCACGAAATTCGTAAAAAAAAAAAATTAAAGCATTCGCTAAAAAAAAAACATATAAATATCATAAAAGGCATATAAAGCAAATTGAAAATTATGAATATGCATATGATATAAAGACAAATTCACCATAAAAACTAAAAAAAATTCAACTAAAACTTAAAAAAGGAGTAACTTCAACTAGAACACAAAAAGGAATACACTTTGGCTCAGTTCGTCTAATAGAATCAGTCTCGTTATGTGAACGATGCCTTTATTACATATGCAATATTCACAAGCGCAGGGGATCCAACTAGTTTTTCTTTCGGGGAAGGGGCTGTGAAAAGTACAAAAAGTTATCAGGATAAGAAATAAATTGGTTTACAATGACAGACTTTCTTAAAATTCCTTTTTAAAGCTTAGGGTCACTATAGGACATCACTATTTGCTTGGTCGTTACTACTTTGATAAGGATGTAACGTTAATTAAGTTTTTTGTTTTTTATAGGAAAAAAGAACATTAAAACAAAATAAAGCTATTGATTAAGCTAAGCTATTAATTCTTGTTCATGGTTCTGTTTATAAGTCATGTCCAAAAACAAAAAGAATTCAGTTCTGATAGCTCATGAATACCAACAACTTAACGAGTTGCGCTAGCTGTTACTGCATTTAAACGAGGTTTTTATTTTTTCTAAAGCAATAAGTAAAATAAAAGAGTGTGCAGTTGAATAATGCACATTCATTGCTGTACATTAACTTGTGTTTGGTTGTCTTTGTGCTAATCTGAGAGATGTTTTTCCTTTTTGCGCCCTTTCTTGCTTGCCGAATGTGAATCAAATCTGTCTCTCAAAACTCATCGGGTGAATCTTTGCACTACAATAAATCATCCTGAGAGAAAGTGCTGGGTATGCCCTTTGATCAGGGTACTGCAATATCTACGAGTACTTTGTATATATCTAGGAGGGGTTTTCATTGGATTTTTCTCGTAGGAATAGGAGATGGCCGGATCAATTCTTGTTGACTTTGTCTGAAATTCTAAAGGTCAATTTATGACACAAAAACATGTTTTAATGGTAGGAGGTACAAACTGAACATTTTTCTGGAAACAGCCCTGTTGGCCAGGCTAGAACTTACCTAGCTTTTGATTACTTATTTTATAGTTAAAAATTTAGCTATTATACTGCGTTAATTTTCGGAGGTTTCCAAGTTTCTTCTGCTGCTGATGATTCTTTGTTGTTTTTTTTTCTCATATCGTTATCTTTTCCTTTTTGTTCATTTTTCGCAAAATGGAACCAAATCCTCGAGACGAAAAATAAAAAGGTAGACTTAACTGAACTACGTTTACGATTTGTCACCATTTTAATTGAAACCACCGATTTCACGAACGAGAAATACTCGCTTGGCATCTAGCTTCCTGTAGCCATTGTATAACGTCACACGATTTTATTCAGAGCTGAAGATTGGTCAGTGGTTGGAAGTTACTTCGTAAATAATTGTAGAGGTAAAAGGGTACTCTGACATTCGGTCTGAACCAAGCCTAAAAAAAGTTGATGCGAATCAGTAATGTGGTGAATCAAGTTCCTTTTACTTTTATTTCGAAAGTGCAGATGCTGTAACCTAGTTGAGATCCATTAATTTTTATTGTAATCATAAACACAATAATAATTCCTGCATTACCTGGAGATATTTCGAAGCTACTAAAGTTCTGTGACAACGTCTTATTAGATGAATCGTATAAAAATGGCTTGTTTGATTCATTTCTGTATATATTTTTTTTTATTGCTTTATGGTATTCGATCACTTAGGAAATCCGAAGCGTCTCTGGCCGATCGTTGCTAGCCATATATTTCGTTTATATAAAAGACAGTAACTACCACATCCAACATGTTTATTAATTTGCGACAAAGTCTTTTATTTTATATTATGTTTTAGTATGCAACGGACCGAGAGGGATCGGTAAAAGGAGTTACGGTGACAAGACACAATATGATATCCCACTGCCGATCACTAACTGCTGCCTGTGGTTACACAGAAGGGGAGGTGATGATCTGTGTCGTCGATTTCAAACGTGAGTCTGGTCTCTGGCATGCCATCCAATCTGCAATACTCAATGGAATGCATATCATTTTTATCCCATATGCCCTTATGAAAATTCAACCTGCTGCGTGGATGCATATGGTCACTAAATTCAGAGGTGAGCATTTTAATAAAGGTTCTTTTATTTGTAGCATACTTTTCACTTCGTTCCGCCTAATTTCGAAGGTAGAGTCGTTAATGAAGTAAGAAGAGTTAGGAGCGTGAAAAAATCGACTAAGAAACATTTTTGCCAAATATTTGTTCCCGGACAACAAAAATATATTTGGTCACCAACATAATTAAGCCTATAGAACAAGCACAAAAAATTCGTACTTTTTTTGTCACCTGCGCCAAAAATAACCATGATCCTTGTAGAAATGCAAGACTCGAATCAGAAATAATGAATAAAATCAAATGTATTGTTCTATTCTGAGTAGGCCGTGAATGAGCCTATGAATTGACTGACGATCAGGTCAGTAAATTAACTAATTCTTATCAAAGAGTATCGCTGTATTGACGATTGTGAGGAAATACGACGACATGATAATAAGTAAACTATCAGAAGGACGAAAATTGACTGGACTGCGAATAGGCTCAGACAAGAGATTGGGTTGAGATAACGGTCAAATTCGCAAGATTTTAATAGAGTTGGGACGGAAGTAAGTTAACTAATGACGGGTTCCGTCATCTTTTTCCTGTTTTAAAGGCGACCACTGTATCGATGAATCATTTCAGTTTTAGGCCCGTACAAGTTTTTCCGTGAAGATGAATTTCCTTTCGAAATGTGTGGAAAATGAAGGTGTTACGGACTTCTGATAAATGAAGAGGTATACTCCAAAGCTACTGTTGGAGGAGTTTTCTGGAGAGGTTGTCAACTATGTACAAGGAGCTACATCCAAAAAGGAAGTGTTGAATGATCTCATTGGCAAACCCATTCTTACTTGGCTGTAATTAGGCTTTATGGTATGATAAGGTGTAACTACTAAAGAGATATTCAACGCTCCGTACAAATGAATTCTCAACAGCTCCGTTTTTCGTCACCATCATCAGCTATGAATTGGTCTTTGAATAAATATTTTTTGCTAATTGTAATTTTTTTCCAAACTTTTTGCAGATCAGTCATTTAAGCCCTCGTTACTACTCTAGATTCAATGATTACTCGTTAGATTGTATACAAAGAGCCACATCAAAAGGATAGAGCAAGTTTTATTGATAAATGTATCGTAAGAAAGATGAATATACTCTTGAAGCCATTAAATAGTAATTTTATGAAGCAAATTATTTGCATAGAAAGAGGCATGACTTCCTTGGTCTTATTTTGATATCTACAAATTGCAGTCTAAGCTCCTAACTTGCATCTGTTTTTGATTAGCCATGTTTATAAAGATTGATTGCATCGAGTTTTGAAGTTGTAATTTAATGTCGCAAAACAGGTCGCACAAAATGTCGCACAAGGTGGAGGACCTTCAGTCACCCTCCAAATAAAACAACGCTCAGGAACTTTTTATTGTCCCCGTCATTTCTTAGATTTGCCATATAATTTACTTAAATTTTGCTGGTTCTTTCATGACATATCCCCCTCCCCAGATTTAATAAATTCCTGTGTCCGTGCATTTCAAACATTTCTACATATGTTTCTCCGTCATTAATCTGGAAACGTATCTAGGTAAAATGACCCTATCTATACCTCGCTTTATATGCCTCTAGACTTCATATGATTCATGTCATTAGACCAAAGTTTTCACTTTTTCTTGAGAATCTGGGTGGGGTTCATTATTTTAGTTCAAACTATATCCCAATATTCCAATCCCAAGTAATTGTTTGGGGATTCTGAAGAGTTCTTTCAAGATTGTGTTGTTGGGGGCTTGCCCCTAAGCGTTATAAGATGTCTGCAGACCTCTGGTTTCTGTTTGAAGGTGGCTTCCTCATTACGCAACAATCGTAGCCCAAACAAACTAGCAATCCTGGAAAGGCTACATGTTTTCTTGCCAGAATCGCGTCTATCCATGTAAATCTAGCTAGATAGTCATTTAAACGCTGCTTACGAAGGCTAAATTCTGATAAAATCTCCAATCCTTGGCAGTGTCTCCATCACTGTTGACGTTGCAATGACTAAGAAGAAGCACATCATCGAACAAGACCGCCAACGGAGTGAAAACCATAGAGTGAGAAATGAATGTTCGTCGAAACAACTTTTTTACGCCGGATGTTTACACTTATTGAATATTCTGATTTACATCCACTTATATCCCAACATATTAGTCCATGTTTACATCTGTCATCATTTTCCCTAGTGAAATTGATATATTACTTTCATGAGTTTCGCCTCGTAACAGAAAAAAAATTAAGAAAAAACAATGCTACAAAGACATAGCTTGTTTTGTTTAGTTCTTTTGAAAGGAGATCTAATCATCTATTTCTTCTTGATCAAGCCTTAGTTCTATATAATTAGAAGAAAGTAATTCGCGGGCGAAAATTGTGTTGTCTTTTGGTGTATGTTCGCAAAAAAATCTTTTGTTGGAAAAAGCTGTATTGACTTTAATTGATAAATTGATTTCTCTTTTTTAAAACTTCAATCTATTATTGAAGATTTTGATTTTTTTTTCTTTCCTTTTTCTTTAGGCAAGCTGGGTAAGTTTGAATAATACTACTAACAACTACTGGATCACCAAGCCGCATGAGGCCAATTCTGCTTCGCACGCTCCTCCTCCAACCCTGCTTCGCACGCTCCTCCTCCAACCCATCCATCCAAAGCCTAACTCTTTACTCCTCCCAAGAAGTTCTACTTTCCTTTAAATTCTACTGTACAGAATCTTTCCACTCTAACTGAGGACGACCTTCTTTTCGTTTGTCCTCAGATGGATGGCCGAAAAGAATAATTTTTTGCTATCTGTCATTCTTCATCCCCAGAGCGTGTCCTAGCCGTCTCAACCTTTCTATCGTTACAGTCCTAGAAAGTGTGATTGAACCACAATTTTCGTACAACTTATTGTTTGACATACTTCCAATCAAATAGGTACCCATAACTGTCCGTAGGCAATCCCTCTGGCAAACATTTAGAAAATCTTCCTCATGTTTTGTGAGGAATAAAGTACCCACGTTTTGAACGTTATAGCTCAAATTACTTTTGGAGACCCGACTAAATTTGACCCGTCATTTATAGTGCGGGAAATTACTTATAGAAATGGCTGGTCATTGTCTATTGAAATCTTTTGCCACACAGAAATGCAGAAGCTATTTGTTCTGCTAATCTGGTGAACTTGTTCCAACTGTTTTCCGATATCGTCGCTGTTTAACTCTGACTTTGTTACATTTCTGATATAGTTAACAAAAAGCGTTTGCTAAGTTGTCTCGAGGGAAGATCAGTAGGGTAACGTAGATTCAAGGGAGGGGGTCAAAGTGAGACTGAGCAGACATTGCCCTTCTGATCCCACCTTGTAGCAAACTGTATCCGGCAGTCATCTCACAAGCGTTAAAATGCCATATATCATATTTAGACCTGACAGTGACGATAAAAGACTGCGTGGAAGTTCAAAAAGCTGTCCCATTGTTGAAACATATTCGCTAATCAAGCAGTTTATTAAGTAAAGAGCAACTTTCGCTTAATGTGAATCGAAACTGCGAAAACAGTATTTTCTTAGCTACATGCTCTCACAGAATATAAATTTACTCTCGATCCTGTA
Source organism: Artemia franciscana (assembly GCF_032884065.1). Lineage (NCBI taxonomy): Eukaryota > Metazoa > Arthropoda > Branchiopoda > Anostraca > Artemiidae > Artemia > Artemia franciscana. The sequence continues at coordinate 17,350,903 of NC_088877.1, forward strand.
CATATTAAATTTATAATTGTAATTTATCTGTCTAAAGGTATTAGGCTAATGTAATTTGAATAATTTTAAAAAAGGTATAAATATGTCCCAACAAGGGATTCAATCTGGATGACAACTTCACCCTCAAATTCAACATGTCCGAGAACCCAAGAGTTGAGTTTTTCCTTCAGTCCTTCCTTCCATTTGAAAAGAAAATGTCAAAGAAAAAAGAATTTACTATCTAAAGGGATTAATTGCTTTGACAGTTCAACTGCATAATTGTAAATGTAACTGATTAATTGATGGCCAGCCGCCCAAAGTCGTGACACATTATTAAAATAGTAAATGCTTTTAATTTAGATGCGCAGAATATAGTCATTATGACTAGGGATTTTTAAAAATGTTCTAGGTGTTTTCTTTTCTAATATCCTTATTCAAAATTGAGTACTACTATCTTCTTGTCCTTAGTTTGTAATTAATTGGATTTGGAATATTTTTCCTAAGAAGTTTTTGATACGGGATTTATTATCGACAAGCCACGTAAAAATAGTTCTGCCAAATTTTTTTTACCCTGAGATGTTTTTTTTTTCTTTCGGGAAATGGAAGGAATACATTACAATACATTGTTCGTGTATTATGATTATTTTTTTTTATGTATGTTATTGTAGAAGCCCGAAGACTGGTGGTTCATAGGTTTTACCGATAACCCGTTTGGCCTTTATCACATCTTTTATTCAAATTTTGACTATTGTCATACAAACTTGGAAAAAAACCGCACAGTCTACTATGTTAGGATTTCTTGCACATATCTGTAGGAAACCAAAATACGAACTCGCTAACTCAGAAATATTAGCAGTCATGGATTCCCTGACAAGATTTATATCATGGAAAACATTTCCTGCTTTACTGAGTTATCAGTTCTTCATTTATTTATTAATAGCGTTTGTAGTAGTTTTACGCTTGGAGGATTATTTGACTTTATTTTTGCTCATTCTTGGCTTAATAGAGCTCTTTACTTTTCTTTGAAAAACTTATTTTGTGAAAAAGTTTTTTTTTAATTAATTCAAACAATAAGCCGTACGAAAATGCGGTTTGATCCCGCTTTCTATCGCTGTAATGAAAGGAAGGTTAAAAGGGACGGGCAATGTTTTATGGACTTATGATAACATGTTGGCAAAAGCTATGCTTTTTGACGATCCACCGGGCCCAAGCGAAAAGTAGAACATCCTCGAATGGAGCTAGAGGTGATCAAGTGAAGGGATTTGTCGCAAATCAAATCTTCGTTGGAAGGTGTGAGGCTATAAACAGATTGAGGGGAGGGGAGGGAAAGGAACTTGCGCGTCTGTGTTGACCTCAGATGGCTTGGTGTTGCATTGACTTTTCACAGTGGTGGTTCTGGCTTCTCTTACGCCCGGGGCAAAATCTTGATTAGCGACCCCTTCCCAGTTTCTCAAAAATCTTCAGGCCAAATTTTAATACAATTTTCAATGTTAACAAAATTTTCATTTAGTAACAGAATTTCAATGCAAAAAAAATCCCCCCCCCCAAAAAAAAAAATAAAACTAATTAAATTCGTACTACTTGCTTTTATTTTCAAGAAATACTGATAAAGAAGATACGGGGAAAAATGACAATTTCGGATTCAATTTGCTAGTGCTTACTGGCAACTGTGCCCTCTACTCTATTTTAACAAAAATAAAACTCTAAAATTGTAAAATGATTATAACCGTTAGGTTGTTTATTTGAAATTTTGCGCCCCTAAAATTTTTGCGTCCACGGTTAGTGCCCCCTTCTTTCCCTCATAAGACCGCCTCTTACTTTTCAGCCCAGAAAATCTAACTCTCCTCTTTTCTTTAAACTTTTCTTAAGGGGTCTTTTTGAGAAAAAATTCATAAATAAATACATACACAATTATTGCTCGCTTAATAGATATTATTTCGTATAAAATTGAAATGTGAATTGAGCACATTTATGCAATACTCGAGAGGATTGCTACACATGTTTTTAGGGGGATTAATGTTTGTTGATATTAGACAGCCAATTATCAAATAACGGGTTATCTCCTGCTTACCTTATGAACTTTGTGTACCAGCTTCCGTCTTTAGTAATACCGATGACTTATAAAATGTTCCCGTGATTCGTAGGTGTATGCTGACTTACACCGTAAAAGGGAATAGGTTTTCTGATAGCTCAACTGTATAAATTGGAATGTTGTGGACTAATTGCCGCCCTATACTAAACTTTTTGTTTGCCTATTTCACAGAATGACTTGGGACTTTCAATAGCTCTTTGAAATAGAATTAAAAAAGCTGTAATTACTGTCTTGTATGGACAAAGGTATTTGTCTAGTGTTAACCTTTCATTCTTAGCGACTGAAAAATAGTACTGTAAATACGTTTGGAATTCTATTCTGCATGAAAACGGTTACTGTTATTCACAAAATTCTTAGTATATTTATCTGAAGGTTTCCATTGTGCACTCCCTAGCAGACGCTTAGTATTTTTTTTTTCTTGCATTGAATGGTTTGTCTTAGAAATCTGTACAAGGGTCTATTTGATCAAAAATTCTTCAGAGGCAGACGAGTTTAATAACAAAATGGATTGAGCAGTTCTAATGTACCGTTCTTTGTCCTGTTTACAGCTGCGACGCCGCAATGACCAAACGTGGCTTAAGACAAAGGTCGCAAGATAGTCACCATAACAAATGGGATGTATGGCAGTACTTGAATATATTACCATCTGATTCGTGGTTTGTTATTAACTTGAGATGATACCACGGTTATAAAGTGAGATTTAGGCATGTTCGTAGAAACGAAAACGGTACTTATCTCTTGTAGCTACCACAGTCAAGAAGTGAAATTAGGTTAATCCTAATGAAATATACCTAAGAATGATGAAAATAAAAACTTTAGTAACACAATTATGGAAACTACAACAGAGAATTATGGAAACCAGTCCCCTCAGAACGCATTATATTAAATAAATATAATGGGTTGGTGCGCTGGATTCGGGATCCCTTGTCTGAGAGGACGCGGGTTAGAATCCCGGTGTACCCAATTCTTCAGTTTGGGACGGGGGTCAGTGGCGTGACTCTGTAAGCTTAGCCAGAGTCGACCGAGCTCTAAATGGGTACCTGGAGAAATCTGGGGAATGTAAACAGGAAGGGTGTGCGAAAGCACAGGATGGCTGGCCCCCAACCCCCTATTGCACTTCCTGGCTGAAGGGCCAAGAAACGGAGATCAGCACCGCCGGTACGGACTGTAAAGTCTAATGCCGTATCCTTTACCTCTTTACCATTATATTAAATGCGTTTCTAACCTAATCTAACTTCACCAAAATACCAGCTAAAATATTTAATTGAAATATAACTTTCTTGTTGTTTATCTCTGACGCTAAGCTGATTATCACCGAGTACTTACTGAAAGACATGAAGAAACCGGTTCTACATAGACCAAGAAATTGAGTGTGGTTTCTATGAGATATAAGTACAAAGAAAAATTATCATAACCCATCATAGAATTCATTCGTCTCCGGTCGGAATCTTAGTTCCGTCTCCCTCCTTGCGCCCTGGCTCTATCTCGTATCTTATGCTACCTGGCTCTATACCCGGCCCTTTAGTGTGCCTCTCTCTTCCCAGCCCTCTAGTGCGCATGGAGATACATAGTACGAATCCTGGGGTACTCCACAACTCAGTTATCATTTTTAACCCTAAAATATTTATAACACCTAAATGAGGTTTATATTTAAATCCGTATTTGTACAAAAATGCGATTTATTTATATTTTTCCTTGTCATGAATTAAAAAATAACAAATAATTGATTATCATGAATGTTAATTGAGCTCTGGAACAAACCCCAGGAACTGATAAACTAGGTTGTTGTGTGGATCTCAAGGCTTTGAGAAGCAAATACTTAGCTGTAAGCGTCATTGTAAAATCAGGAGAAGGGTTGGAGATACACGTTTTAGAAGGGAATATAAGCTAAATAGTATAATTTCGTATACACTAACTACAGATAACTCATTATTCCTTGGTATAACTCTTGATTTGCATGCGACTTACCAGTAGGAAAGTGTGTTCATTTAGTCTTGGAACGAGTGAAAAAGAAGATTTGTTATTTAAAAATAGGGTGGCAAATGAATTAAGCACGCAATAAACAAAGAATCTTCTCACACTTAACACGATACACGCTGCTGCCATGCGCTTCATGTAATTAGTATGATAACAATAGAGACAAACTTTCTCAACTCAGATTCTATTTGCCAGTTAGGATCAGTCTGCACGCAATACGATAGCTTCGGACTCGTTCATAGAGAAGGAATCTTTGGGATTGCCTTTATAGAATCTACAACTTTTGTATAATTTATCTCTCTGTTACTTTGACGAATTTGAACGGTCGTAATGAAACGTCTTGGCGTGTTGATTTTTTTCTCCATCAGTGTCATTGTGTTTTTTTTTGTAATCGAAAAAATTCCTCTGGACTTTTGTAGTTTTCCCTTTTCTTTTTATCTAATAAATCATTGTAGTGTTTTTTTTTGTTTTTTGTTTTTTTTTTTTGCAAAAGTCGCAACTGTTTTATTTGTTAAGAAAAAGTTATAATTCCTTTTATTTGTCATTCTTTTACTGATTTAGGCAAACTTTCCGCCTCCCCCTTCTCCAAGAAGATTTCTAGTGCATACCTATGACTATTAAATATTGGGTTTAATCTTCAATGAGTAAAATCTTGTGCGGGTTCAATATTTTCTTAATTGGGGAGGGGGTAATCTTTCGGGTTCAATATTGTCTTAATTGGGTGGGGAGGGAGTTATTTAATCCTTCGGGTTCAATATTCTCTTAACGGGGGTGATTTAATCTTTCGTTGATGCTATTTGCCTGTTCCTTGAAAAAGAAGCTGAGAATTGGCTTCAATGAAAAAGAGTGACAAAAAATATTTCCCCCGCCCATGGAGTGCCCTAATCAAGGCCGTATCCAGGGGGTTAGGGAGTTTGACCCCCCCCCCCCTAAATGTTTGGCTGATTCGTAAAAGCGTATCAAAAATAGATATACACAAATTTTGTATGTGTTTTGAGTGTTTTTGTGTACCCCCCCCCAAAAAAAAAAATCCTTGCGTGAAACAACCCCCGAAAAAAGTCCTGGATACGGCCCTGACCCAAAGGCTTAGGGTTATTCTCATAATTTTCTAAATTCTGCCTCAACAAACAAATAAAGAAAAAAACCCAAAGCGAAAAGTTCTAATCTTTCAAAGACATCAGCAGACAGAATGAAAACGTATAAATACGGTGACACTTTTTTAATAATGCATAAGAAAATAGACAGTTCGATGACAGAAAAAAAAGATGACAACTTGTTTCTTCGGCGAAATCTCTGGAGAGATGTCCTCCGAAATGTGCCGTGACGAAATAGATGTATTCCTGTGTCTTGATAGCTAAAAAGTGCTAAGGACACACACACACACAAAAGAAGCAAATTTGACCTTACTTGGGATTAAATAAAAAAAAACAAACAAGTCTTTAACTGAAAGTAAGGAGCGACATTAAAACTTAAAACGAACAGAAATTACTTCGTATATGAAAGGGGCTGCTTCCTCACCAACGCCCCGCTCTTTACGCTAAAGTTTGACTCTTTCTCTCAACTCTTCTTTTTAAAATAGTAAAAAACTTAAGCATAAAGAGCGGGGCGTTGATGAGGAAGCAGCCCCTTTCATGTACGAAGTAATTTGTATTCGTTTTAAGTTTTAATGTCGCTCCTTACTTTCAGTTAAAAAACTTGTTTTGTTTTTTTTTGTTTAATTTCTGAACGTTTTTGAATCAATGCATGTTTTGATTTTGGCTCTCCGCAGAGGAATAATTAAAATGAAACTTGCATATTTATTTTTTTGGCTAAATGGCTTTCTCATAGTTTTGATCGAATCATTTTGAGAAAAAAAGGAGCGGGGGAGGAAGCCTAGTTGCCCTCCGATTTTTTGGTTACTTAAAAAGGCAACTAGAACTTTTAATTTTTTACGAATGTTTTTATTAGCAAAAGATATACGTAACTTATAAATTAGCTTACGTAATGAACTTTTGTATTCTCATGTTTTTATTACATACTAGCTGTTGGGGGCGCTTTTTACCTTTTTTTTTAGCCTTTAGGTTTTTTAGTATTTTCTTTTTAGTTTTTTTGTAGTTTTTACCTTTTTTAGTTTTTTTTTCCTCTTTTGTATTAATGCTAAAGCCAAGGTTCGAACCTGGAACCTCTTGGACCTTGAACCTGGAACATAAAGCTTTACCAACTCAGCTACTTCGGCTTGAATACATTCGTTTTTGAATTGGTATATGATTCAGACGTCATATTGGAAATAATTCAGACGTCATATGCGGACAGACAGACAGACACACAAACAAACAACTTATTTTTATATATATAGATATATAGAGGTTCACTCCCACGTCAGTACCTCGCTCTTTATGCTAAAGCTTAAATTTTGTCCCAATTCATTAAGAATGACCCCTGAATCACAAAAGCCGTAGAATAAATAGTTGAAATTACTAAAAATACTTTAGCGTAAAGAGCGAGGTATTAGGAGGAGGTGAGCCCCTCATATGCGTAATAATTTCTGTTCATTTTAAGTTTTAATGCTGCTCCTTACTTCCAGTTGAAAAAACTTTTTCATATTTATTTTTTCATTGTGTTTTTTTAAATAATGCTAGAAAATCCTGCGCTCCCTTCATGGAAATTTTCTTCCCCCATGACAAATTCCTCGATGGAAAGTTCCCCCAACATATCCCCCTCTTCTCAACCCCTCCCCCCAACCAAAAAAATCCCCTGAAAACGTCTGTACACTTCCCAATAACCATTACTATATGTAAGCACTGGTCAAAGTTTGTAACTTTTAGCCCCTGTCACGGGGACTGTGGGGGAGTAAATCGTCCCCAAAGACATAGTTATAAGGTTTTTCGACTACGCTGAATAATGTGACTATCTCAGAATTTTGATCCGTTGACTTTGGAAAAATAATGATGACTTCTGGGAAAAACAAAACAAAAAACAAACAAATAAACACGCATCCGTGACCTGCCTTCTGGCAAAAAATACAAAATTCCACATTTTTGTAGATAGGAGCTTGAAACTTCTACAATAGGGTTTTCTGATACGCTGAATCTGATGGTGTGATTTTCGTTAAGATTCTACGACTTTTAGGGGGTGTTTCCTCCTATTTTTTAAAAGAAGGCCAATTTTCTCAGGCTCGTAACTTTTGATGGGTAAGACTAAACTTGATGAAACTTATATATTTAAAATCAGCATTAAAATGCGATTCTTTTGCTGTAGCTATTGGTATAAAAATTTCATTTTTTAGAGTTTTGGTTACTATTGAGCCGGGTTGCTCCTTACTACAGTTCGTTACCACGAAGTTTTTGAAAATTGTGGTTTTATGACATTTTCGTTCCAAAACACGAAAAGATCTTGTATTTTCGGTACTAGCTCAATAGTACGGTATTGAAATTCTTCCTTCTAGCTAATTAACTTTCTAATTTCTTGCTACTGTTACAGATTAATAAAGTTAGATATTTACCACGCCACAAGCGAAATGTCATATTACTAAGTCACATACCTTAGGCGAGGAAGATGGCCCCGTAGGTTCTACATCTTTGTTGAAGAGTCAGTAGGATTCCAATTATAATTGTATTTAACTTCATGTTCCTTAATATATTGTATGTAACATTATGTTCCTCTGAACTTCTCGTTCACGAGCTAATATGAATCGTGAATCTTACATATGTATCACCTACTGTGTTTATTGTTTCTCTCTCTTTCCTTCCTCAAATGTCTTCATTTATTAGTATCTACCGACCAAAGGCTTTAACTATGCACCGTTCATCCAAAAATAAGATTTATTAAAATGCAACCTCTAAAGGTTTTGAATTGAAGGTTGTCATCATTTTTCAGATAAAAGCATTAAAGTATTTTTGACTATGATGGAGCTTCTCGAATACCAATTTACTCTAATCTTGTCGGTTCCGTAATTTTATACAAATGAGATTTCGCAATTGCTCAATTCTATTTGCAGTATTTTCATCAAATCATTTTAAGAACATGTTCTCTGTAGCTTTATTGCACAGCTTAGATACCAATATTGGTATCCAATATATTGGTATCTAAGCTGTGCTTTACTGTCATTCGTATAAGTGACCAGATAAAAGTTGATACAGTTGATATAAATACAGTTGAGACAGTTAATATTAACAACTAATTGTGTTAGTGTATCTCGTCTTCTGTCTAGGGGTAGATCTAGAGAAAAATCTTGGGAGAGAGGCAATGTGACAAGGGTACCAATGAGCAAAATCTTGAGGTGAGACCAATGTGACAAAAAGGTGCCTATAATTGACCAAATTGACAAATTTATCCTAAAAAAGAGTGAAAACAGGGAAAGAGGACGCCAGAAAAAACATGGGTGGAGGGGGCTGGGCCCCGTGGATCCGCCGATGCTTGTGTCCTCGCTCATGTTTGTGCGCGTAGTTGTCCAAATGAAAAAAAAAACTGGAGATAAAAAGTGCTTATCCCTGCTTTAAATAAAATTTAAAAACAATTCAAAGTGCTTCTTTCTTTAGCCTCATTGGCGATTGTGAAGTCACGTGATCTTCATTGGGGCTTGCTAGCCACACGTGATCATAGAGACATCTGTCTTTCAACTCTTCGAATGCTTCTGGTCTCAGATGGAGCCAATCCTTGGTCGCTCTCTTCCTGTGATCAATTCATTGCCACTTTTCAAGCTCAGGTAATTGACGGATTTTGCTTTGTGTTCCTGTACTTTGTATAGATATATATATATATATATATATATATATATATATATATATATATATATATATATATATATATATATATATATATATATATATATATATATATATATATGCAATAATTGTATATTTATTTATGTACGTGAGGATTGAAGATTTTCATGCATGGGAAATTTTACGTTAAGTTGCTTAAAAAGTAGAAAACTGGTAATTGCAAAAATATTTGTATGTACTATGACAAGGGATTACAACAATTCAAAAACCTTAAAAAAAGAAACCAAAAGTTTGAAGGTTATTGGAATTCGTTGGTAGAACTCGGACGCATACGTATACGCGATATCTTTTTAAGACATAGAAAAAAGTTAAAACAATTTTTAATCTCAGTTCAGAATCGCTAAAGTTATTATGTAAACTGCAAAAATATTATGGTTCCTGAGCAATAATTTTTTTGTTTTAATTCAAACATGAAAAATACCCGAAAATCTTTAAATTACTTTGTTTTTTCATTAAATAAAATCAGCTCGCTACATGGAACGCAACCAGTGAACACAACCAATCCAATTGTACAATGTCAGTAGGAAGGCCCAAAAAACGAAAATTTACAATTATTACAAATGATAATTATTTAGAACCACTTGAATTATCAAACGTGATAGGACTGAGAGAATGACCCGAACATATTAAATTTACAATGGGTGAAAATCAACAACCTGGACAATCAAATGTGACAAGACCTATACGGGCAGCTAAAGACACGGGCGGTTAGAAGATATGCGAAAACTTGAATTTGAGCGCGCCAAAAATGAAAATGAAGAGCAAAGACACGGGCGGTTTGAAAACATGCAAAAACGAGAATTAGAGCAAGTCAAGATGAAAATGAAGAGCAAAGATGCGGGCGATTAGAAGTCAGTGCTAAGCTAAGTCAGTACCACTTGAATTACCAAACGTGATAGGACCGAGAGAATGACCCGAACATATTAAATTTACAATGGGTGAAAATCAAAAACCTAGACAATCAAATGAGACAAGACCTATACGGGCAGCTAAAGAAACGGGCGGTTAGAAGATATGCGAAAACTTGAATTTGAGCGCGTCAAAAACGAAAATGAAGAGCAAAGACACGGGCGGTTTGAAAACATGCAAAAACGAGAATTAGAGCAAGTCAAGATGGATGAAAATGAAGAGCAAAGATGTGGGCGATTAGAAGTTATGTGAAAACGAGAACCTGAGCGAGTCAAAAATGAAAATGAAGGGAAAAGGTACACGCGGTGAGAAGACAGGTGATGAAAATGAAATGATATTGAAATGATAAATGAAATGATAAAAATGAAAAGCAAAGACACAGTATAGAATATATGCGAAAACGAGAATTAGAGCGTGTCAAAAGCTAAACTGAAGATCAAAGACACACATGGCTAGAAGACAAGCGACACCGAGAATATGAGTGGGTCTAAAATAAAAATGAAGAACAAAAACGCACACGGTTAGAAGACATAGGTGAAAATCAACAACCTGGACAGCGAGAATCAACACCCGTCTAAATGGGACATGAAGATAGCGATGATGATTGGGTTTGGAATTGATGATAAGGTCATCAATGTCTACCTGAAAAAAAAACAAAGGTTCGGCGATATGTATTTCGTAATGACAAGAGGCAAGGCGAGGTTAAACAAATTAACTTCACAATGAGTGAAAATTAACAACCCAGACCGTCAAATGAGACAATGCCTAAAAAGCCAAAGGTTACAAGTGTTATAAATGATAACCCGTTGGAAGAAAAAGAAGTTTCTCTCCAACCATCTGAACAATTAACAAATCTACAACCTGGATCATCATCTGAGACTAGACCAATAAGGGCAGCTAAAGCAAAGGGCATTGGCAAATTGTCTTTAGTAATGAAAATCCAAAATCAAGACGAAAGAAAAACAGGGTCAGAAGATCATCGATAGGGAGAATCAAAACGTGAAAATATAACTCATTTGGAGGTTATTGTTTACAACGACAATCAGTATATACAAGCTTAGCACTTGCCGAGTGTGGAGGCCCGTATCAAAATCGACTACATAGATTTTTTTTTACTAACTGGCATATTGACATTAAAACAGCCAGTAAAAACGGTCTAAGACGGTCACAACTTTAAGGAAGAATTTGTATTTTTCCCGTAATGGTTGTATTTAACCTATGGTGATGCCAAGACACCAAGGAGAGGCTCACATTGCCTGCGGTTACAAGATAAGTGACGATGAGAGTCAATATAGAAAAGCCTGTCGCTTAGCAATGACAGGGCCTGTCCTCAAAATGGGTTACATAGTTTATTTTCTTCTTGAAACTGGCAAATTGACATTTCTGGACACAAAAACGCTGTAAGTAGGTCACAATTTTAAGATAGAGCTCTTATTTTTCCCATAATGGCTGTATCTAACCTATGGTAACACCAAGACATCAAGAAAAGACTCAAATTGTATGCGGGTAGAAGATAAGCGATAATGAGAATCCATATATAGAAGCCGGGGCCCTGTGGCGAAGTAGCTGGGCTCCCGGTACTATATATATATATATATATATATATATATATATATATATATATATATATATATATATATATATATATATATATATATATATATATATATATATATATATATATATGCGTATATCATAATTATTTTTTTTTGTATCCGCCCCACCCCCTGAAGAACAAATTCTGGATACGATCCTGGTTAAAAGGCATCCATTTTAATATCACTGATGGAGCAAAACACGCAGCAAAAATATGAAGCATCGCCTGGAGAAGTGCATCAACCTTTACGTGCCCCTTATAAAATGGTGAAGGTGATTTCCCATAAAATGTTTACATTTTTGGGTGGAAATGGTGATTAAAATTGGGGCTCAGGCAACAAAATCCCCTCTTGCTAATTTTACCTTTGCTACCCAGTCAATATGTCTGTCTGAAAAATATTTGCGAGCCTACCCTTCCCCCATTATAGGCTGCAGTCTAGCCAGTTGTATTAGGATTAAGATATGACAATACCTGTTCCCTCTTTCTAGCTAAAAGCGAAACTAATTGGGAAAAAAAAGTAGATAACTTGGAACTAAAGTTTTGGAGGTACAAGAAAAGCAAAACTCGTAATTTTATTGTAAATTATTTTGTTAACTGTTGTAAAATCTTGAAGGTAATTTAATCACCTTAGAGGAAACCCGTATACCCTGTATCCACTGTGTATAATTGTAATACATACATATTCATGGTAATATATAGTTGTGATGTTTAATATAGCGATAATTTGAGGTTAAGCAACTCAATGTAGCTGTGATCAACTCAGAGCTATGGACTACCAGTGCGTCATACATTCTGTAATTTCAAAGAGGAATGATGATTTGTAGCTCCCAACGCATATTCTATTCTCAACGGGAGTTAATAATTATGGTTGTAAATTTATTATGTTCTGTGATGGTTGATGGCTAATTTCTTAGTGTACATTATTAAATCTGCCTTATTTTTCGGCATGTTATGCTTAATTCTAAGCAACCTTTTCTATACAAATGTTTTTCATTCATCTTTAAACTTTGGACTACCTCAGTTTGCCGTCATTCTGCGATTTTTCACTACCATTTCCATATTCCTTATGTGTTTTCGTTTAGTTCCTCTGCTTTTGTGTTTTTTAACTTTTCTCCTACCCTCTCGCAATACAAGTTTCGCGCACTGGCCTGGATGTTCATAAAATTTCAATTTGCATGTCTCCTTTCCGCTGTTTATCAATATGTGGTCCAAGGCACGCACTAAGACATTTTCACCCCGAATCAAAATGATCCACCCTTCGGATATTTTTTTTTAGCTTTTATAAATATCGCCTATATTTCTCTTCTTTTGGCAGTAGCACCTACCCCCTCCCCTTCTTGCTCCAAAAAAATGATCTAGCTGGGCTATTCATGACCCATATTTGGGAAGTAGTGCCAATATTGCCAACTACTAAGCGCAATTGATTCCACTTAGGTCTCCCTTCCTTCCAGGGCCTGAGACCTGATGCTGTATGTCCAGCGGCTGGATCTAGTCAATCGCTCACCGTTTCCCTCCGCCGACCTGGTCGACAAGGTGCCAACGCAACAGGAAGGGGTATCCTCTCGATGTCAGGGCTAAGCCATGGGGTGGTTCGTGTTGACCAAGAGGATTCTCTTACTTCTCTGACCTTACAAGACTGTGGACATGTCTTGCCTGGAGGTAAGAAGAAATGAAACTTTCTCTTTTTTTAACTTGATTGATTTTACGACTGAAGAAAAAAAGAAGTTAAAAAAAAAAACTTTAAATTATTTGGGGCGGTTGTTTTGGCCAGCCTTTTATTTTACCTTCAATAGGGGTAGTGCTAAACTTGAAGAAAACGGTTAACTTTTTTTAATTTGATTAGGCTTCTTTTCTTTCTTTTACGTTGTTTATTCTGCTTATTTTCCGAATTATTTATATGATAAAAAAGAAAAAAATAATTTATCCTTTGTGGGATGTTCTTTATCTGCTATGGTTTTCTTCTTGTTAATTTCGATTTTTTATTTTTCCATAACCGTTTTTTTTTGTGTCCATTCTATAACAGTTTTTAGACTAACATGTACAACTTGGTCATATTTTCCTTTTAACATGAATTATTCCCCTTTGTGAAATATTCTTCTTCCTCTGTTTGATTACTTGGATACGCTAATGCATAATCTCTGTGCAACTCCTGACCCTGTGGCAGCTGGGATCGAACCATGGGCACCGTATTGCCAAACAGAGCAATGCACTATGCCAACACAGGTTGTAAAATAGTAGCAAGAGTAAAAATAGAGATAAAGTATAATCAGTGTCACCAATGGGGGAGGGGCCAATGCCCTACCCCAAAATTCTGAAAAAAATTTTATGTGCTTTAATCCCCCCTCCGTATCTTGAAAAACGTATTTTTGCATCTTCATTAAAAAGGTCGAAAATACCCCCCCCCCCCAAAAAAAAATCTGAATTAGCACTGCTTGGTATAATTAATTGTCAAATAAATCTGCACGGGGTCGATGCTTTGCCTTGGGAAAGAGCTGATTGAAAAAAAAAATGTTTTCAGGATCTCGGATGTGCCACGGTTTTGCTGATTTTTATGTATATGTATCTCTGAAAAATCCACAGGTATAGCCAAGATAATAATTTAAAAGGTAATATCTCCAAGAGCCAAAAATCTTTACTTATCATTTTGACATTTCCTCGTGACAACGTCTAAATCTGTCATTAAAAGAAAAGTATTTGAATAATGTAGGGCATAAATCAGAACAGATTTTTGATGCATTTATTAACATATTTGATGTTGACATATTTGTGTTCACCGATATAACATATTTATGTTCACAGATTTGATGACGGTTATAAGAATAGATGGGACACCGCAATTGTGCAAAACTGACGAAGTTGGAGAGCTTTGTGTTTCAAATGTGGCGAGTGGCAGTTCATACTGGAACCTCCCAGGTCTATCAAATAATATATTCAAAATTGTGCCGCTAATAACCGAAGGTGAAAGGAACCCTTTGCCTCCTGAGACTGAGTTTGTTAGGACGGGACTTCTTGGTTTCTTAGGACCCGTGAGTTTACTGGTCTTTTTGTTTAGTGTTTTCAAGTTAAGATTGGATTACCAAGTTATGGTTCTTCATTGAAGAAACGCTTATTTGTTATGAGTTAACTAAACTGAACCATGTGAAGGCATCCAATCCTCAAAATTGAAGGAAAAACTTTGTAATCCTGTACCAGTGGCTTCATTCTTGTTATATTTAGTGTGCATCCCACCAAGGTTCTGCTAGGTCTAAAGACAACTATGAACCTTTTCTAGATATACTAGTTATTATGTTAGTTAGTAAATGCATAATACATACTACATACTTTCGTACACTATTCGTGATCATAAAAGAGAAATTAGCGTGTTCCTCATTTGTTTTTCTCACAGTCTGGGCTGATTTCTGTTCAATCTAGGTTTTTTTCGTAATTTGAAGTAAGAAATCAAGATTGAATCACAATTGACACAGATTGTGATTAGCAAACCGATAAAGTCAGTGCTATTAATTCACGAAAATTTAGGGTGGGGTGTGTATATTTTTCAAAATCTAGGAGATGGACAAATTTGTCGTTTTTTCAATTTTTATGGCACTTGGTATTAACCAAGTGACATATAGCAATCGCAAATTCTATCGGTCTGTCGGTCCCGGTTTTGCTACTTTCGGCACTTCCAGGTAAGCTAGGACGATGAAATTTGGCAGGCGTATTAGGGACCGGACCAGATTAAATTATAAATAGTCGTTTTCCCGATTTGACCATCTGGGGGGGGGGGGGAAGTGGGGGGCCCGTTAATTCGGAAAAAATAGAAAAATTGAAGTATTTTTAGCTTACGAACCATTGATCGGATCTTAATGAAATTTGATGTTTGGAAGGATATCGTGTCTCAGAGCTCTTATTTTAAATCCCGACCGGATCTGGTGACATTGCGGGGAGTTTGAGGGGGAACCTAACATCTTGGAAAACACTTAGAGTGGAGGAATCGGGATGAAACTTGGTAGGAAAAATAAGCACTAGATACGTGATTGACATAACAGGAACGGATCAGCTCTCTTTGGGGTAGTTTGGGGGGGGGGGGGTTAATTCTGAAAAAAAAGAAGTATTTTTAACTTACGAACGGGTGATCGGATCTTAATGAAATTTGATATTTAGAAGGATGTCGTGTCTCAGAGCTCTTATTTTAAATCCCGACCAGATCTTTTGACATTGGGGGGGATTTGGGAGGGGGAAACCTAAAACTTGGAAAACACTTAGATTGGAGGAATGGGGATGAAACTTGGTGGGAAAAATAAGCAAAAGTCCTAGATACATGATTGACATAACCTGAACTGATCCGATATCTTTGGGGTCGTTGGGGGTTGGGGGTTAATTCTAAAAAATTAAAAAAAATGAGGTATTTTTAACTTACGAACGGGTGATCGGATCTCAATGAAATTTGATATTTAGAAGGATATCGTGTCTCGGAGCTCTTATTTTAAATCCCGACCAGATCTGGTGACATTGGGAGGGGGAAACCTAAAACTTGGAAAACACTTAGAGTGGAGGGATCGGGATGAAACTTAGTGGGAAAAATAAGCACAAGTCCTAGATACATGATTGACATAACCGGAACGGATCCGCTCTCTTTAGGGTAGTGCGGGGGGGGGGGGGGTAATTCTGAAAAATTAGAAAAAGTGAGGTATTTTTTACTTACGAACGGGTGATCGGATCTCAATGAAATTTGATATTTAGAAGGATATCGTGTCTCAAAGCTCTTATTTTAAGTCTCGACCGGATCTGGTGACATTGGGGGGGGGGGGAGTTTGGTGTGGGGGAACCTAAAATGAAGGAAAACGCTTAGATTGGAGGGATCGGGATGAAACTTGGTGGGAAAATAAGCAGAAGTCTTAGATACGTGATTTACATAATTGGAACGGATCCGCTCTATTGGAGGGGGGGGGGGGTTAATTCTGAAAAATTAGAAAAAATGACGTATTTTTAACTTACGAAGGAGTGATCAGATCTTCATGAAACTTCATATTTAGAAGGACCTCGTAACTCAGATCTCTTATTTTAAATCTCAGCCGGATCCAGCATAATTGGGGGGGGGGGGGGCACTTGGGGGGAACCTGAAATCTTAGAAAATACTTAAAGCGGTGAGACCAGGATGAAACTGGATGGGAAGAATAAAAACCTGTCTAAGATACGTGACAGACATAACCGGACCGGATCTGCTCTCTTTGGTGGATTTGGGGGGGGGGGGGTAATTTTGAAAATTGAGGTGTTTGTAACTTACGAAAGGGTGACCAGATCTTATTGAAATTTGATATTTAGAAGGATCTTGTGCTTTAAAGCTCTAATATTATTTTCCTACCAGATCCTTTGACATTGGGGGGAGTTGGAGGGGGAAACCGGAATTCTTGGAAAACGTGAAAATTGGGGTATTTTTATCTTACGAATAGATGATCGGATCTTAATGAAATTTGATATTTAGAAGGAATTCATGTCTCAGAGCTCTTATTTCAAGTCCCAACCAGATCTTTTGACATTGGGGGAGTTGGAGGGGGAAATCTTGGAAAACACTTGAAGTGGAGGAATCGGGATGAAGCTTGGTGGATAGAATAAGCAAATGTCCTTGATACGTGATTGACGGAACCGTACTGGATTCGCTCTCTTTGGGGGAGTTGGGGGGAGGGGTTCCGTGATTTGGCGAGTTTGGTGCTTCTGGACGTGCTAGGACGATGAAAATTGGTAGGCGTGTCAGGGAGCTGCAAAAATTGACTTGGTAAAGTAGTTTTCCCAGATTTGACCATGTGGGGGGCTAAAGGGAGAGGAAAAATTAGAAAAAGTTAGGTATTTATAACATACGAGTGGGTGATCGGATCTTAATGAATTTTGATATTTAGAAGGACACCGTGACTCAGAGATCCTATTTTAAATCCTAACCGGCATTAAGCCTCTTATTTTCCTTTTAAATCAATCTATGGATTTATAGAATTTTGTTAGAGCTCATACCTTATGATCTCTTGGCTCTTAGCCCTATTTGGCTCGTCACAAGTGCCATATGAGCTCTTAGCTCTTGTTTTCCTGAAAATACTTAAAAAGAGCGTTTTTCAATTAAAAAACCCGTCCCCTCACAAGTATTTTAAAATGCAGGGAGATAATTTAAGGGGTATTTTGTAAGTTTGTTTCTTGAAAACGAAATTTTTGCCAAAAAATGAAAGAAATAGCACGTATGCCAAATATTTGCACTATTACGCTAAACTTTAGCGAAGGAACTAAGGTGCTTGGTATAGTACATTTAATATTAATTTTTTTACGTGACTTCTCTTCACTCTAAAAATAAATTTAAACATTTGTTTTTAACTGTGCAAAGTTTCTCCATTATAACTATTGATAAAATGTTTTTTTTTTTTCACTTGTTGGTTCAAGGTTTATTTGTAGGATGGCACGCACCTAGAAGCTACTGTCAGGAGAGGGATGGGGACAGGGTCGTTCAAGGGGGGGGGGCAATCTGCAGGGTAGCAAGATATGAGCGAAGCAGAAATCAGGCGAAATATATGAAACATTTGAGTCATTATGGGGGTATTGTAAAAATATTGGGTGCTGAGGGAAGACTGGCCTAAAGGTTCCCTCTTGTGGACATCTGTGCTCTTAGACTGTCCAATTAAAAAAAATATTTTATCGTCATAACTCATTGCCACATATTGTATAATGTAAACTAGTTTCTTAACTAGTAAATAATTTTAATAGTTTTTGGCAAATCAATCAAAAGGTGGTTACACTTAATAGGTTTGATACCCTTACCCCTCACTTTTACAATTTAATCCTTTGAAGTTAGTATATGTGGTATCACTGCTGATAAGCTTTTGCACTAATAAACCATCTGAGGTTGATTAACTGGTGAAAACACATCTTCCGTTCAAAAACGAGCTTCCTTGCATTTCTAGAAAGTTATAACTTCTATTTAGGGCACCGCTTTTACGTTTTCGGGAATGTCTGAGCATCACATTTCCTGCGCTTAACATTTTCTGCATCCGCGCACTAATTGCTAATAATTGTTAGTGACAAACTGGTCCGCGGTAATCACGCCTTTCTGTCATTGCCATACGCCAATTAAAATTTTACATAAAATGACTCATCTCAGTGGTAATCTCCTTCAAGAATAGGTTTACATTTATTATCTTAAGTTTTTTTTCTTTTCCCATTGGAGTTTATCTAGTTCCCTGATTTATTACTTGGTTGGTTATGCCAATAATATTTCAATTCTTTTAATCAAATTATCAAAATTAAGTGCTGCTAAATTGCAATCTATGCTCTTTGAATTGCTAATTTAGAGGCTATGGTTTTGACGGTTATTGCTTTTGTTTTAAGTTCGCTCTTTAGTCTTCTAAATCTTTATCTTCTCCTTTAAATGGCTTTTGTTACTGCGTCATAGTTATGATTCTGAAATTCTTATGCCGAAGATTTTTTACATGACTTTAGGCCAGTTCTCTGTTTCTCACTCCCCCCCCCCTTTCAAAAAAGAAATGCTTTTTTTTTACAGAGAAAGGACTTAGTTAAGTTAGATCTCTAAGATGTCCAGACATGATTCGGACTACTTGTAAGATGGAATTGTGATTGACTGATTTGCTAAGATTCGCTTAAATGTGGATCCTATGTGCTCGTATAGACCAAACCATTTCAGCAACTTTCAAACTTAGCCCTTAGAAAATTTTGGAAGTAAGCTCTCTACTGCGACTAGGGACACCACTTATTTAATAAGAGGTCTGGAAGATCATTTTAGAATGTACTGAAGCCTTATCGATGGTATCAATATCGATGTGCCCCTAGATTTTTTTTTGTCCCTCCCTCGTTAGATTTTGAAAAATAACTTTTTTGGACATTTTCATTGAAAGTGCCTTTTTTCGGTATTTTCATTGACAAAATTTAAAAAAAAATTACAGAGTTGACCCCCCCCCCACCCCAGATTTTTAAAAATACATTTTCTCCATCCCCGTTTTTGTGAATTGACGCCACTGGGCCTTATACCAAATTTCAGTTTTATTTTCATTGTTTAGCAGTTAGAAAAAAAAATTCTAGGATCTATCCGTTGGCTGGAACTTCTTTTATTGAAAACCCAGCAACTTTGCCCTACTTCACCGTTAGATCTTCGATTTAATTTCAGTCTGCCTAGGTATGAAACATCCTATATCCCACCTTTTAGTTTACAAATATTACCTTAACTGTTGATCAAAATAATGAGTAGGTCGCAATATTTTGGGTGGGAACCATTTAAACAAATGAATAACTTATGTTTAACGAGGCTCAATTAGAGCTGAAATATTGCTTAATTTCTTTTAAGTTAGCTCATAATTGCATTTGGTGTTATTTTAGTGTCAAAAACGGCAAGAATGCTCAATTCTGCTGAAATTATGTTCAAAAATTAATTTCATAGCATTGATCCTCTTGGTTTTACTTAATTACCTGCTGTGTTAATAAAAGTTAATTGGAAACCTAAATAATATTTCAAACATTGTAATTGCTTCACTTCTCATGGAAAGCTTATAATGCTTTTAAATTTTAGTGAGTTAAAGCATGGGCATAGCTCCAGAATTTTTTTTGGGGGGGATAAGAGGGGGTCCACATATGGGGAGTCAGGGGATATCCTTGAGAGAAAAGGAGTGTTGGAAAATTTGTGAAAACAAGCCTAAATGTTTTTTCAAGATGTTTGAAAATTTATTTTGGGAAATTAATTCATAATGTACACTAAACACCCAATGGAAATCAAGTAAAGGTGGCATGTGCCTGCCTTAAGTCGTCAGTAGTGCATTTTCTCTTCAAGCGATAGTGAAGAAAAGTTGCTATCTAGCTCAGGCGCTACTCGATAAATTTCAGAACATGATACAACAATAATAAACGCTAGACACACATGAAATAAACATGAAATTAAGTACTGGTGCTCGGCTTTTACTAAAATTGTCAGAAATGAGTTTCTGCAAACGAAAGTAGTATTGTATAAACAAGCTTTTGGGCGGATGATGATGAATTTCACACAATTTTGGCTGCTTTGGGCAGCTTCACCGCTGATATTAAAGTGCCGCTCCCCTTCCACTTCCCTCAACTCCCAGGCCCAGCACAGGAGACTAAGTCTCGCAGTTGAACTATGCGCTGTTCCATTATCCCCGTGCATTGCGTCATTTAGTTGCATGCGATTTGAAAATGGTGTTATAATTAACCAAAAAGTACACCCTTTGAATTGCCATTGAAAATGGTGTTGTAATTGAATGGTGTTGTGTATTGAATGCCATTGAAAATGGTGTTGTAATGGTATTGTAATTGAAAATGGTGTTGTAATTCACCAAAAAGTACACCCTTTGAATTGCCATTGAAAATGGTGTTGTAATTGAATGGTGTTGTGTATTGAATGCCATTGAAAATGGTGTTGTAATGGTATTGTAATTGAAAATGGTGTTGTAATTCACCAAAAAGTACACCCTTTGAATTGCCATTGAAAATGGTGTTGTAATTGAATGGTGTTGTGTATTGAATGTCAATGAAAATGGTGTTGTAATTGAAAATGGTGTATTAATTCACCAAAAAGTACACCCTTTGAATTGCCATTGAAAATGGTGTTGTAATTGAATGGTGTTGTGTATTGAATGCCATTGAAAATGGTGTTGTAATTCACCAAAAAGTACACCCTTTGAATTGCCATTGTCGAAACCTTATGCAGGATATTTAAAATCCTCTTCCTTGAGCAAGAAGGAAAAACTTTTTTTGCACTTAGCTTTAATTTAATTAAATTAGGTTTCTTCTTTAATGCTCTGAAAAGAAAATTATTTGTTTAAAAAGAAAAGCAAAGTGTGTCTGTGGCATGAGAGCATCCAGGAGGTTGAAGGACAAATGGTTCACAAGCAATACCACCCGTTGCTACTAATAGATAAGATTTTGCAGATAAAAGAGTTCATTATAGTTAATGACCAGTGGTTTTGAGAATATTGCTTATGGACACTCTAAGCATCTCCATTTGCTTTGAGTTTTTTTTATTCTTTTTAATAATTTTGTCTTTGCTTTTGCACCAAAGAACTTACAAGAATCACACCAAAAATGTATTTATATGAATTTCTGTTAGGTTTTTACAACTCGGACAAAATATCAGAGGGGGTTCAAATCCTATGCTCCCCCCTTTCCTGGACACGGCCTTGTCCGTTAGAACACTTTAACTAAACACCAGAATTTTCTCTTATTTTCAGGGTGGTCTTGTCTTCGTCTGTGGCTCAAGGGATGGTTTAATGACAGTGAGTGGTAGGCGACATAATGCTGATGATTTAATAGCCACAGTTCTGGCAGTTGAGCCAATGAAGTTTATTTATAGAGGCAGAATTGCAGTATTTGCTATCCGAGTTCTAAGAGATGAACGAGTTTGTATTGTTGCTGAACAAAGGCCGGATTGCAGCGAAGAAGAGGTTCGCTCCTTTGTTCTCCTTTTATCGTCTTTAGTCAGAAATGCTGTGTCTGCTGATAAAAATGCACTCAACAAGTGTGCTAAAAAGCGCCCTTGTTTTATAACGTCGACCCTTTCTACCGTTTTTCAAAAAGCCCTAAGGTTGTTCTTAACCGCCAGATTTATGACTGAGCTTATTTGGATTTTTTAACACCGAACTTCTATTATTTTTTATTTTATAAATATTTTTTTTTCCTTCAGGTGGGTGATGGACGGACGCTCAGCCAGACAGACTCAAAGTGTCCCGTATTAAAAACTTATTAGTTGTTGTTTTGCTAGAACTGGGCACTGAGAACTTACCTAGGGAGGAGCCTCTTGCTTGTAATGACAATTCTGGAAAAATCCGTTCGAACTTTGTTGGGTCGTTCTAATGGTACTGGTAGCTAGTGTGCAAGCAGCAGGAATACCAAGACAGTTATGTAAATTTAGGGGTCTTGGTGCATACCAGGGTTTTTGAAATTGCAAATTGCTCTCTCCAAAAATGCAATGTAGGTAAAAAGATTTAAATCTGCATATTATGATTGAGTACCAAGTATTTATCGTGCAATATAATTGGTTGTTTATGTACCATGGGATTCACTAATACCAAGGTTTAGCTAGCGCTGATTTAAACCAATTAAAAATTTTAGCCAATCATATAATTCTATGAAAAAGTCAGAGTCAGCCATACTTTACTTGCTCTGGCGACAGGCTTAGAAGTCTATTGAACAGAAGATAATCTAATCATGAGTATTTGGTCAGGCTCTCGAAAAGAAAGAGAGAACGGAAGGGAGATTACAAAGAAACAGAAGTAGGGAACCAAGGAATCAGCATTAAGCAAATTATAAAGCAGAAAAATCTCATGACCGAAGTCTCAGAAGATTTCTGGAAAATAATATTTGAAAACAAATCAGATTAACGATGGCTGGAGTGGACTTTCAAAGTGAAACATAACGCACAGTAGTGTCAATTCGTGAAAATTTAGGGTTGTAGTGACTGGGGGGGGATGTATTTTTCAGTATCTAGATAGATGGGCAAACTTGTTTTTTTTTTTTTTTTATATATATAACTTTTCAGTGAAAGTACCAAAAGAGGCATTTTCGGTGGAAAATATCCTCCAAAAAGGTATTTTTCAAAATCTAGTAGCTAAACCTAGGAGACACAGGCCCCCCCCCTCTTCCATCCAATTGATGGCACTAATAACGCTTTATTGCCATATTTAGGACGACTGAAAATGACCTCAGAGGGACAGCAAAAACGGCGTGAAAAATATATCAGTTGATGGCTATCATTGTGAGAAGAATGAATGAAATAAGATTGAATTGCTGGATATTTTTATTTGATTGATCTATTTAGAAAGGTTGTTTAGATTAGCTGGAAGATATAGCTATATTTACGCGCTAAACTCAATAGAGCTCTCACTTGACACGTAAGATAGCAATTTTGATAGTCAAATTACCTTTACTGAATGGCTTATTGTATTGCTAATTAGGTGAACTCTACCAATATGCCCCATGTGATCATCTTGGGTCGTCTTAAAAAAAGAAAAGGCAAAGCAGTTTATTTTCTACTGAAGATGTAAGCCAGGCAAAAGGAACTTGAGAAAAGTGAAATTTTTTAAGCCGAACTGGCCAGCCATGACAACAAACAACACAGAGAGATAAAACTCAACGAAAAAAACCTCAAACGAGACTGCGACCAGTAGAGAGAAAAGAGGTGAAAGACTAAAACAATTTGGATATTTTGCCTGTATGTAAACTAGGCGTCCTGTTTGTAAAAAGACGAAAAAAAAAATCTGACTTGCTTATTGCATGTTGATGTAAAAAAAAATTGAAAAAGTCTTGTTTGGTTTCATAAGCAAGAATATCTTCTCGTGCTAGGGCTTACTCGTCCACGCACAAACAAAACAGAAAACAAAAACTTTTAAAGCCTAAACGTAATAAACAATAGTTTTCAATATTCTATTTTTCGCACCAACTTGTTTTCAGTGTGAAAAGCAAAGCAAAAACTGTTTCTTTTGCGTTTCCCTACTAGTATGTGTATAAATAAAATTCGTGTATGTGGTTTCTGTAATTACTTTTTTCTGTCAATTTATTTATTATCATATTATACAGTGATGTTGTTTGACGAATCCAATCACTTTGTCTCCAAAAAATCTACTGTAACATAATTTGATTATTACAGCGTATGGATTCACAATTATTGTAGAGCAAAACTGGTCATTTTACCATGTAACGTGTTAGAGGGCCTAAGGGAGTTAAGGTGTTGCGAAAGGGTCCATATGACAACATGAAAGCACCTTAAAAGACCTTTGAATTTTCTGGTTTTTGACCTACATTTTTTATGTCTTAGAAATCTTAAGAGATGAGTCAACCTTATCCAAAATAAGTTATCACAGAATAGAAATATCATATCTAATTCAGAAATTATATGAAGTTCTTAGCGAAAATGAGGTACATTTTGAGGGAGTTCCGTAGACGGTTTCATTAATTGTTTATTTGCTTAAAGATATGGATTCTCGAAATGTTGTTTTTACGCTGAGGTTACAGTTGAGAATTCAAGTGACAATATTCATTAATAAGAAGTTCTATCTTACTTAGAAATTGTCCAAAACTATTGCTAAACTTTAATAAATAAAACGTATGTTTATCGGGCAGAATAAATTAAAATGACCATAACCAAGAACCGTATTTATTCAGATGCATATTTTACGCTTAGCAAGGTGGATTATATGGTCGGGAAGCAAGTTATTCTAAACTAAGAACCTTTTTATTGGTTTTCTCCTTTGGAAATTTGCAGCATAATTACATACTGTTCTAAATAGTCTCCTTGCGTAAAATTGACCCAGCAAGTAAGAGATTTTCATCAAATTACCCCCCCCCCCTCTCCTCTCCTCTTTGTTTCGTTAACCATGCTCAAGTTATCTTATTTCAGAGTTTTCAGTGGATGTCTCGTGTCTTGCAAGCCGTTGATTCAATCCATCAAGTCGGTATTTATTGCTTAGCCTTAGTGCCTCCAAACTACTTACCCAAAACTCCGCTTGGTGGTATCCATTTATCGGAAACTCGAAGAAGATTTCTCGAAGGGTCACTGCATCCCGCCAATGTTCTAATGTGTCCACACACTTGTGTTACTAATTTACCGAAGCCGCGGGAAGTACATCAAGGTATGTTTTTGTTTATTTTTCATCTTCTTTGCTAGCTCATTTGTTTTATTAGTATTTATTTACTCCAGTTCAAATGGGTTTAAAAGCCAACTATTTTTGTGAAAATATACTTCTTCAAAATTTACAAGTTGTTTTAAGAAATAATTTTTTGTTATAATGTGTGAGTGATCAACATTTTAATCTTATATGTTGTTGTTTAATTTCTTTTTGTGTTATAAAACTATATATGAATTAAACCCAGGTTTAATATCAACTATAAAATAGCCAATAATCCAACATTTTTAGAAATCAAACTACGGTTCTGAAAAGATGTAACGTTGTCAAGTATGCAATGGTACAGGTTTTTCTTTACTAATCTTTTTTGTGGCAGCAGTGGACGTAGAGCGTCAATCACATTCATTTTCCGAACTGTTGAGTTCAAATTTCATCAAAGGAAATTATCAAACGACATTTTTAAGAGTTGATATGCTGAAATCCAATTCCAGAAGTTAACTCACCTCTTATCTTGTTGATGCGTCCGCTGTTGAGTTAATAACAAGGTGTACAAATATCCAATCCTTTCCTCAGGACTAGATCAGACCAAATTTTTCGAGAAGGAAGGGCGAACTGGAAAAAATGCACTTTTGGGTGACTTGTTTCAATTTATTGGGTATGTTTAATGAAATGAATTCAGATAAGGTGTTTCCAGTTTTTTCTAATGTATGCTATATAATGTTTGCGTACTCATTGAAGAGGCTAAGAAATAAGGCTTTTTATATCAAAATCGTTATTGTTGTGCTTTGAATGCTTGAAATGCTTTCCTCGTAGACACAACTAAGCCCCAACAACTGTCTATATCCCAAAATACATTTTTTTTTTGCTCTACTGTAAAATTTATAACATATAAAAGATGCCATTCGAGGTACCAAAGCCAATTTTGCTTGCATCCGAATTATCTTAAGTGATCATTCACCTAATCCACCGCCTTTTGGAGTTACCGAATTTTTTATTGAAATTCGATTGAAAAATCGATTTTTTTCTCCTTATTTAGATTATCTTCAGTGGTCTTTTTAGCTGTTTTAAGCATAAAGATCAGCACTTAGTGTCGTGGACTTCACCCAGAGTTCGTGTCGAGACTGCAATAAAACTCTGAACTTTTTTTTCTTTTTCTTTTTTTCTTTCTTTTTTCTGCTTATTCCAAAGAGCATGGGTAGCTTGCAAGAATGAAAACTGGCGCTAGTGTCGACAGAAAACTTACCTGCGCAAACTAGCTTTTGTCGTAACTTGACGTTGTCCAGTGTAATAATAAGGCAAAAGTAGCGTAATTACAGTAATTGGCAAGATTAGTGTAATTAAAGTAATTGGCGAAATTGGTGTGGTGACACGTGTCTAATCTCAGTTTCTAAAAAAGGATAAAAACACATTTACGAAGCATGTAAACAACTCCAAGAAATGCCAAACGCTAGATGATGTTGGTGATTTTTGGACATTCGCAAAAGTTCCACTCTTGTCAATTGTCGATGATCTTTGGATGATTCTACCGAGATTTTGGTTGATAGACTAAATTCTATCCATTCCAACCCCTTGCATCAATTGAGAAATTAAGCAAAATACCCTTCATTTTACAGCTAATTATCAGAAATTGTGCAATAACTGTAGCAATAAAGGCAACAATACCGATAATGTATTGAACCTTTTTTGAATATTTGAATTTTTCAACTTATAGCTATTGCTTATCTTCATTGCATGCTTTAAATTTAACTTAAATCCTTTTCTATGTAAAATGAAGGCTAAAGTAAATTTTTCCACTGCTGGTACTTTTTGAAATAAACATTAACCCTTTGAAAGGTTGGCATTGACATCCTGGCTATAGCCCAACTGCGGAAGTGATCTTCAGTTGTCATAACTGTTATTTCCCCATGCAGTACTAAGTGTATTACTTATACAGCCAAGTATTTACTCAACGAAAAAATGCTACAAAGCATAAATAGGCGAATAAAATAGGCAATACGAAAATGTAAATCAAACTAAAACTACCTTAAGATGGACGTTGCTCTGGATGCATTTGAAAAAAAAAGCTTTGGAGCCATTGAAAACGTATTCGCTTAGTCGTCTTTCACATGAAATAGGGAAAAGCGCGTATGCAGGGACCTCGGGGTCTTTACTCTCTCCTATCCGAAATCACAAAATATTTGTAGTCTTTCCCCTAATTACCAATGTTTGTTATACAGCCCGGTTTTTTTTTGTCTTCATCCCTCAAATTGTTATCCCATCTCGGAACAAATACAAATTTTTCAAAGGGTTTCCTCGCCAAAAAACATTAGGGCCGAAATGGGAGTTTCGGGAACAATCAATCGCTTACCAGGGACATTTCTGGTATTTCCTAAATATTGAGTATGTTGGCATTTGTTGTCATTTGAGAACAGCAAAAGGTGACCTCACTAAATTCACGACGACACTTATCAAACAGTTTTTGGTAACGAACTGTAGTAAAGAGCGACCCGGCTCAATAGTAACCAAAACTCTATAAAACGGAATTTCGATACTAATAGATACATCACAAGAATTGGATTCTTATGCTGATTTTAACTATATAAGTTTAATGAAATTTAGTCGTACCTATCAAATGTTACGAGCCTGAGAAAATTTGCTTTATTTTGGAAAATAGGGGAAATACCCTCTAAACGTCATATTACCTTAACGAAAATAACACCATCACATTCAGCGTATCAGAGAACCATACTTTAGAATCTTCAAGCCCCTATCTACAAAAATGTGGAATTTCGTATTTTTTGCCAGAAGACCGATCACGGGTACGTGTTTTTTTTTTTTTTTTTTTTTTTTTTTTTTTTTTTTTTTTTTTTTCAGGGATGACCGTATCGACCCAGAGCTCCTAGAATGTTGCGAAAGAGCTTATTCTAATGGTAATTAAAAGTTCTAGTGCCCTTTTTAAGTCAGCAAAAAATTGGAGGGCACCTAGGCCCCCTCTCACGCTCTTTTTTCCCAAAGTCACCGGATAAATAATTTGAGATAGCCGTTTTGTTCAGCATAGACGAAACACCTAATAACTATGTCTTGGGGGTGACTTACTCCCTCACAGTCCCCGATGGAGGGGCTGCAAGTTACAAACTCTGACCATCGTTTACATATAGTAATGGTTATTGTGAAGTGTACAGACGTTTTCAGGAGGATTTTTTCTGGTTGGGGGAGGGGGTCGAGGGGGTGGGGCTAAGTGTGATGATCTTTTTAAGGAGAATTTATCGCGGGGAAAAAGAATTTCCATGATGGGGATGCAGGATTTTCTAGCATTCTCTAGCAAAAACAATGAAAAACTAAATATGAAAAGTTTTTCAACTTTTGAGCAGCATTAAATCTTGAAACGAACAGAAATTATTACGCATATGAGGAGGTTCATCTCCTAAATACCTCGAGATTTACGCAAAGCATTTTTTGTAATTTCAACTATTTATTCTACGACCTTTGTGATTCAGGGGTTATTCTTAAAGAATTGGGATAAAATTTAAGCTTTAGTGTAAAGAGCAAGGTATGGACGAGGGGGTGAACCCTCTCATATACGTAATAAAAATATACGAATATAGAAGCTCGTTACATAAGTTAATTCGTAAGTTGCGTAAATTTATTACTAACAAAAAGTTCGTAAAAAAAACTAAAAGTTCTAGCTGCCTTTTTTAGTAACCAAAAAATCGAAGGGCAACTAGGACTCTTCCTCCACCCCTTTTTTCTCAAAATTGTCGTATCAAAACTATGAGAAAACCATTTAGCCAAAACAAAATTAATATGCAAATTTTTTTTTGATTATTCATGTGCGGAGAGCCAAAATCAAAACATCCATTAATTCAAAAACTTTCAGAAATTAAATGAAAAAACATGTTTTTTCAACTGAAAGTAAGGAGCGATATTAAAACTTAAAACGAACAAAAATTACTCTGCATATGAAAGGAGCTGTTCCCTCTTCAACACCCCGCTCTTTACGCTAAAGTTTTTTATTGCTATAAAAAGTAGAGTTCTGAGAAAGGGTCAAACTTTTGCGTAAAGAGCGGGACATTGAGGAGGGAACAGTCCCTTTCATATACAGAGTAATTTCTGTTCGTTTTAAGTTTTACTGTCGCTCCTTACTATCAGTTGAGAAAAACTTTTTATTTATTTATTTAATGTTTATAAGAAGTGGCGGGCTTTAGCTCTTCGTACAGATATCGTGATTGCTACCCCCAAGCAACCCTCAGAAAAGAATGATTCCAATGTAGGTTTTATTTTTCTGTCATAATGAAAATGATGACTCTAATCAAACAGTTCATGGTAACGAACTGTAAGTAAGGAGCGACCCGACTCAACAATAAGCGAAACCCTAAAAAACGGAATTTTGATACCAATAGATAAGTCAAAAGGATCGAATTTTTATGCTTAGAAAATTTGAGAAAATTTGCCTTTATTTCGAAAAAAGGAGGAAACACCCCCTAAAACTAATAGAATCTTAATGAAAATCACACCATCAGAGTTAGCGTATCAGAGAACCCTACTGTAGAGGTTTCAAGCTCCTATCTTAAAATAAGGATTTTTTGGCCAGAAGAAAGATCACGGATGCTTATTTGTTGTTGTTGTTTTTTGTTGTTTTTTTTATTTATTTTCAGGGGTTTTCGTTGCGACCCAGTGGTCCTAGAATATAGCGAGAGGGCCCATTCTAACGGAAATTAAAATTTCTAGTGGCCTGTTTTAGTGACGAAAAAATAGGGCAACTAGGCCCCCTCCACGCTCAATTTTTTCCCAAAGTCATCGGATCGAAATTTTGAGATAGCCAGTTTTCCAGCATAGTCGAAAAACCTAATAACTATGTCTTTGAGGATGACTTATCCCCCACAGTCCCCGGGGGAATGGCTGCAAGCTACGAACTTTGCTCATTGTTTACATTATTGGTTATTGGGATGTATACAGACGTTGTCAGGGGGAATTTTTTCGTTTGTGTGTGTGTGGGGGGGGCTACGTGTGAGGATCTCTCCATGGAGAAATTTGTCATTGGGAAACAGTTTTTCCATGAAGGGGGTGCCGGATTTGTCTGCATTATTTAAAAAACGATGATAAATTCAATAAAAAACAACAAGTTTTTTCAACTGAAAGTAAGGAGCAACATTAAAACTTAAAACGAAAAGAAATCATTACGTATATGAAGAAGTTTACCCCCTTCCTCCGTCAATACCTCGCTTTTTACGCTAAAGTTTTCTTTAGTACTTTCCAATTTATTCTAATTAAACGGCCTTTGTGATTCAGGGGTCATTCTTAAAGAACTAGAACAAAATCAAAACTTTAGTGTAAAGAGCGAGGTATTGACGAGGGGGCGAACCCCCTCATATATGTAATAATAAATAAAATCAAACAGTTCGTTGTAAGGAACTAAGTAAGGAGCGACCTGACTTAATAGTAACCGAAACTCTAAAAAACGGAATTTTGATACCAATAGATACATCAAAAGAGTAGGATTTTTATGCTGATGTCAAATATATAACTTACATCAAATTTAGTTTTACACATCAAAAGTTACGAGCCTGAGAATATTTGCCTCATTTTTGAAAAAAGGGAGAAACACCCCATAAAGTCATAGAATCTTAATGAAAATCACACCATCAGATTCAGTGTATCAGAGAACCCTACTGTAGAGGGTTCAAGCTTCTGTCTGCAAGCATGTGGAAATTTGTAATTTTTGCCAGAGGATTGATCACAGATACTGTGTTTATTTGTTTGTTTTTTTCCCGGGGGTGATCGTATCGACCCAGTGGTCCTACATATTGAGAGATGACTCATTCGAACAGAAATTTAAAGTTATAGTGCCCTCTTTAAGTGACCAAAAAATTGGAGGGCAACTAGGCCCCCTCTCACGCTCATTTTCCCCCAAAGTGATCCAAATAGAATTTTGGGATAGTAATTTTGTTCAGCATAATCGACAAATTTATTAATTTTATCTTAAAGGATGACTTAATCCCCCATAGTCCCCGGGGGAAGGGCTGCAAGTTGTTAACTCTGGCCATTGTTTACATATAGTATTGGTTACTGGGAAGTACACATACATATTCAGAGGTGATTTTTCTCGTGGGGGAGGGCTGGGGGAAAATGTTACGTGGGAGAATCTTTCTGTGGAGGAATTTTTCATTCGGAAGAGGATTTTCCATGAAGGGGGCGCCGGATTTCACGGCATTATTTAGAAGCGATCAGAAATTAAATAAAAAAACTGGTTTTTTCAACTGAAAGTAAGGAGCAACATTAAAACTTAAAACAAACAAAAATTATACGTATATGAGGGGGTTCGTCCCCTCGTTAATACCTCACTCTTTAAGCTAAGTTTTTTTTTAGTACTTTCATAAGAGGCATTTATTCTAATTAAACCCTTTGTGTTCAGGGGTCACACAAAATACGAACTTTAGCGTAAAGAGCGAGTTATTGACCAGGTTTTAATTGAGATTTTAATTATTCATGTACGATGAGCCAAAATCAAAACATGCATTAATTAAAAAAACTTCAGAAATTTAATTTAAAAATACAAGTTTTTTACTGAAAGTAAGGAGCGACATCAAAATAAAAAACGAACAGAAATTATTCTGTATAGAGTTGTAAGAAAGAGGCAAACTTTAGCGTAAAGAGCTGAGCGTTGAGGAGGGGACAGCCTCTATCATACAGGGAATAATTTATGTTCGTTTTAAGTTTTAATGTCGCTCCTTTAATGCAGTAGGATATGCCACTGTAATAAAGAGCCAAGGAAAGAGCTGATGCTTGTTGAAGATAGGTTTAATCGCTGATATACGTTGTTTTCCTCTTCTATCTTCTGCAATTTTTTCGGCTCGTATCACTATTCCAAGAATTATTTCGCACTTTAATCGATTTACTCATAGACTTTCCCACTTTTGGAAATTTTGGGGAGCAACTTTTGGAAATTTGGGGTAAGTACTAAAGCAAAGAAAAATTGCCCACTCTGCGATATTGAGGAGGATGGGTTCGGCCATTTTCTCCTAAGGTGCCGCAAGCTGTTTCAAATTAGGGTAAATTGGCTGGAGGGAAATTCTGAGAGATACTTCTTGGCATTCTTGCATGAACTACTCCACAAACGATTGTTATGGTGGTAAATTTTGTAGTGAGGTAGTGAGGGTGATGGAAGAGAGGTTCAGACGTCGTAAATAGAAGTATTTAGTGTTTGGTTTTAATTTTAATATGTAATATATATATATATATATATTTTTTTTTTTTTTTTTTTTTTTTTTTTTTTTTTTTTTTTTTTTTTTTTTTTTTTTTTTGTAGCCATGATCCATGTAGTTTTAAAATATTTAAAATATATTAATCATGTGTGGTATATTTTTTGTAATTATGTGAGTTTTATGGTGTATCTATCTATCTATGTTTATAGTTAGTTGTATATAATCACGAATTTTGTATGTGATCCTCGGGTTATCCATTACGAATTGTATATTATATATTGCCTGTGTATGAGCTGCTTAGTGGTTATATGTTGGCATGCATGCAACATCTGTAATTTTTGGGTTTTCTTTTCTTTCACGCTATCAACGAAGGACTTTTACTTCTTCGTACCGATGCTGAGCTTGAGCGCGCTCTTCAACGTCTTATGCTAGAACTTGATCCTGAAGGCTAGTTTCGTGTTCTTCATTTGCTGTGAAAGTGTCTTTTATTAGCTTAGAGCTAGTGTGTGTTTTTCTTCCTGTATTTAATAGCTTTTCTTTATTTCTAGCAAGTTTTGAATCCATTATGTGTTTCTAAAACCATCCCTAGTACTGTGTTATCTTTCTTTGAAATAGTTTTTTGAAGTCTTTAATTCATTATTTCTCATAGATAAGTTTTTAGAACTCTTCCTTCTTCGCGTAGCTTTACTTTCTTCTTGTTTCGTTTTTATTTCAATACCAAGACCCTTCATTTTCACAATGCCGAGACCCATAATCATACATTCAATATCTCTTATCCGTTATTTTTTATACACCTTAACTTAATTTCATTGATTGTTTAAAACTTCAAAGGTTGCCTAGTGCTTTTGCTTATTTTGTACCTAGGTTGAAAATAGAATATAAAACAAGAAACCAAATAAAGAAATTTTTATTTCTCAAAAGAATGGGTCCTCATCAGGGGTGCATCCAGGATTTTGTTCGGGGGGGGAGAGAGTTTGACAAAAAAATCATTAAAAAATGCATCAAAAATCTGCTTTTGTGCATTTTTGTTACGTTTTTACGAGTCGGACAGACATTTCGGGTGGTGGGGGTGTTGTCTAACCCCCTCTTCCCCCCTCGATATGGCCGTGGTGCTCATCAAGTGAATATCCAGTAAAAGTCAGTGCCGGTTGGCATAATATCACTAAATAGACGAGTAAAAAACTGCCTGAAAGAAAATAACGACATACTGTAATTAATAGCCCAAATCTTGAGACTTTTGAAGAATACTAAGCTGGGGAAGTAAAATAAAATATCATCTCAGTAAAGAAGAGTAGTAACACAATTAAACTATGGGAATGACGAGGATGTACTAAAATCAGTTATGTAAAAATTTTCTGTGTTGATAATAAGGATGCTAGCTTGAAATTAGTTATACTGAATAATAAAAGGGTGATCGATTCTACGATCCCAGCTATTAGCTTTGAACTCCGGATCTACAATTCGACTTTCTAATCTTTGCTGTAAAAAGGGACTATTATGAAGAAAGTAGCAGATAACGCTATCTGTTCAGTTATGGTAGTATCTCAAAAGCTCTAATTGTTCCTCCAGAGATCTTCCTAAAATTAACGAAATTGGCATTATGAAGCGAAAGACTAGTCTTTTGTAGAATATGTATGTGATGCATTTTCTTCCCAAAGAGAAGCCCTTTTCGACTCTATTTCTCTTAGATGTGGCCTTTTGTTCAAAAATGGGTTTTATGATTTATGTCTTGATTGTGGATAGTTTTCCTACCATTCCCCATTGCTTAAGAGATTTTTTTTATAGACGTTGGACCTGCGTCAGTCATGGTTGGTACAATTGTTCAAGGAAATCGACTCGCTTCCGCACAAGGAAGGGAACTTCGATTTGCAGAAGAAGACCCAGGATCGGGAAACAAGGTATGATAATGTCACGCAATTTTAGAACAAATTTAAATCTTTTTGTAGCAATTATATTATTTTGGTCATTCAAGTTACAGCACCCGTTTTGTCTTAATAATTGAAAAGAACTTTTTCCTTTCGTTTTGGCTCAGAAACTTCAAATTTTTATTTGAAAGCAATCAAAATTTCAGATTTTGTAGTATTTTTTATTCGTATTTTCTTTTGCAAAACCAAAGGACTTATCTCGAACTTTTTTACTAACATTACTGAAAAGGTAAAAAATATTACTCTAGTGGGTCTTTGCCCACAGATTACATTTAAAAAATGTAACATTTACTTCATAGAAGGTATGGGAAATCAACAATGACAGGGTCAAAAAATGTGCCCCTATCTCAGAGACTACCTGGCAAATTTGTATGCCAATGCATCACATAGAAGCCAAATAATTCAGCTTTATACTTTAATTTTCAAGTAAAACATACCGTCAAAATCCTTGGACAAAAAGTAAATTTCTGCGGCAATCTCAGGAACGTAATTTTTGCTTCCCTGTAAAATTATAAAGGATTAAAGTACACCCTTCAGTTACGTGCGTAAAGATGCATTACGAGATGTTATTTTTCATAAAAATGCGATTTAATACCAGAAATTTCTATATAAACACTTATTTTGAAACAGAATGTAAAACTTTATGTAGATTAGAAATGTAAAATATTCATAACTTTGAGGATATTATACCTTGTCTTAGGTGTATAGGCGTTTACACTACTGTTAAAACCCTCACAGAGAAGTTTTGAAAAAGATCCCCCCCTCCCCTTTTTTTTACTCTTTGGCCTATTTTAGTGGTATTTTATTTATTGAGTAGGTTATTTGATCCTGATGAGAAACAGTAATTTGATCGTAGACCTGCTAATAGCTCTGTCTTCGTTTTTTTAGGTAAGTATATATTTTTTCCTTCTAATTTCTAAGCTACTGATTTCTTATTTTCTCCTACTAAATTCTAGAAGCCGTGAAAAAAGGAAGAAACAAGCCCCACTTAAGGCCAGCTCCTGAAAAAACCAAACAAAGCATTTTATTAGTGCAGATATGCTTGTTATTTTATGCATTCTGAATTTTAATGTTGTTGTTTGTTTGTTCTGCAGGACCTGCTTAGAATGGTACATATTTATTGAAGAAATTTCTTTAAAAAGTGGGAGGAGCTTGGAGAAGTAGCTAAAAAGACTAGATTGTAAAGGCTGTAAAATCTAACCACTCGAAGCAATGAACACCTTAGAGCGCTCATTTAGCCCTGTAGCATATAAACAAACAAGTCTCCATTCAAATATTTTTTTCGTCAGTGACTGAATCTCTCAGTGTAATTCGCCAACATTTATCATTTATTATTTTATACCAATATACATACTTTTCTAATTCATAATTTATAGTCTAATTTATATATCATTTATAGTCTAATTATATATGTCAGATAGTCTAATTTATAAGACTATCTCTTGTCATCATACGTACTAGTACTCATGCTTTTTTCATTGGTAACGCCTACTTAAAAACAAATGGAAGGAATAAACAATGATACAAACACGAGTGAAACTTAGAATGAAGACAGTGGAAAAATAGAAATATAATCTGACAATTCCGTATCCGGAAATCCTGTTCAACAAGAAGGCTATACATATAATTATATATATATATATATATATAATATATATTTATATATATATTTTATATATATATAAATTATATTTATATTTATATATATAAATATTATATTATATTTATATTTATATACATATTTATATATGTATATATAATATATTTATATACATAAAACAGATTATAGTGATAGTTTGTGGTGCATCTTGTAGAGTCCTTCCCACACAAATCAGTGTTACGAAGTTGCTTCTTTTGGCACTTAGTATTATACAAGTTTTCTTTAAGTGGGTATTTTTTCCCCTTTATTTTTTTCTTTAAAATCCAGTATGTTTTCCTTTACTCTTTTATTTACGTTTTGCTTTCCAGTATAATACGATTTCTGTGTAAAACCGAACTATACGGGCTGTATTTGCAATTGTTATCTGTATCCATAAAAAAAAAATCGATCGTTTAATCCGTACATGCTTTATTTATTTGCTTTTAAATATAAATACAATGTGGCCTATTTATTTGGTGTATAATTTGATCTGTTCTTATCAATTCTAATTGATTATTAATATTAATCACAGAGAAGGACATTTACAGTAGCATCCTAATTTCTTCTCCGATCCCTCAGCATCCTACCGCCTCGAAAAAAAAAATCTTGCCTTTCCAGGTAATTTTTAAGTGGTTTGAGATTCGCAAAATCCATTTCAAACAAGGCTAAAATATATAAAAATATGTTTTTAAGTCATAACTTTTATTAGTCGACGTATAATATGTTTTGAACTCCTAATATCTTTTAATTCGTCTAAAATATAAGTTTTGACTCATTTTATTTAAAGTATACTAACTTCGATGCCCAATGGTCATACTATTCTCTATTGCAGTATCGGTACATCACAGAAGTGTTACAGTGGCGATCACAAAGAACTAGTGATCACGTTTTATTCACTCTCCTTGGTTCTAAAGGTGTGCCAACAGCAACTATGAATTGTGCCCAGTTACATAAGAAAGCGGAACGAATAGGGATTATGCTGTTAGAAAGGGCTCGAATCAACACAAACGATAGAGTGGCTCTGGTCTTCCCCCCTGGTCTTGATCTGATATGTGCGTTTTATGCTTGTATGTATGTTGGTAAGTCACTTTTCTGCATTAAAATTAAATTTTCACATTTTGCTTAAGTTGTATTTCGCAATACCAGAGAAGAATTAGTGTTGGATTTCGGTCTTTTTGGAACATTAGAAAAAAAGGCGTAAATTTTTACTGATTGGAGTCAAATACTCAATCTTTCCTGATTAAAATTTTATTAGAACCTTAAAGTAAATCTTAAAGTTAACACTTTTAAGTTTGTAAAGTGAACTATCTACCAATGTAAAATTCGTTTTGCTCGGTTGTAAAATTTGATATCAAGTTCAATTTTTATTGCTCAATAAAGAAAAACACAAAGCAAAATTATAAGTAAATCTTGCTAGCTTTCGGCCCATTCTTTTGCACATTGACCTTTGCTCATTTGAAGATAATTAATAAAGGAAGTTCACATTTTACTGAAAAATTTATTTCTAAGGAAAAACTAACGGAAAAGAAGGCGAGATTATCTTTGATGATTTTATTTGACTATGTATTCATCTTTCTTCCGTGTAGAAATTATATTATTTTTCCACTTATTTATATTATTTCTATGTTTGTAAAAAAAAAATGATTCATTTTTGAAGAAATTGTTTTATTTCTTAGAAGATCCGTATCATCTAGCTATTGCTGTTTTGATCTATATAAGTTGTAACACTTACCTCATGACGGTTAAGGATATTTATCATTCTGTATGAATTAAATTTGGTTTTAGATTTTTCTTGTATGCTTAATTCAAAATCTTTTCATGAAAGAGGTGAATCGATTTTAGATATGGACTTGCAAGACTGTAAATCAGGAGTGGAAATAGGGAACAGAGCCTCTTTTACAGTAGGGTAGCTGCAGTTGTGAATTTGAACGTACTTTTCTTATATACTGCCTTTAATTCCACCTGCAATAGTAATATTTTGTAATAGCCTAATAAGGCTTTTCTTTTCGCGTGAAAGTCAGGTATAATTTTTTGGAAGAATCTTCCACCGAATCTTCTTTTCTTTTCCTTTTTTTCTCTCGGTTGTAGCACTAATAAGAAATAAGCAGTAATTGACGAAGTATAAAAAAATAAATTTTATAGAATTTTATGCCTCTTGGAGAACGTAGGAAATATTTAGGGAGAAATAGATTGAGGGATGGTCCTTACAGTTGCCCTATGTGTGGAGAGATGGATGAGTCTTTGTATCATTTTTAGGGGATTGTAGTGAGTTGAGGGAGTTGCGCTTGGAAATATTTGGTAGGGAGATTGGGGGGAGAGATTGGATTTTGGAAATTTTGAGAAGTAGGTGTTACTTAAGTATAAATAATACTGGAAAGTTCGTCCGGGTAGGTATGAGGTATCGTGACGATTTTCTTAAATAATTAGTTTTAGTGTCTTTTCAGTCTGGTTTGTTGCTATATTTTTTTGCTTGTTTTGTGTATGTCACCATGGCTTAATTGGGTTGTTTTTCTGAATAAATCTGTCTATGCATCTATCTATCTAAAGGATGTAGTAATTTCTACCTCTTGTTAAAACCTTTTTTACTTTAGGAGTTGTACCAGTGACGATTAGGCCACCTCACCCTCAAAATCTTCAAACAACACTTCCTACTGTTCGAATGATTGTGGATGTCAGTAAAGCAACGGTTATTCTCTCTACTCAGAATGTTGTCAAGCTCCTCAAATCAAAAGTAAGTCGTTTTCATTATAAAGCGGTAAATGCCGCTGAAAATATTTCAAAAAGGTTATCTTTTCATCTAGTAGTAGTAGTAGTAGTAGTAATAGTAGTACTTGTACTTGTACTATATATTATATTATTTAATCTCTCTTATTTTATCTCCTCCTTTTCTTCCTGTTTCTCTTTCTTATCTATTGTTTTGTATCTTTTTATTTATATTGGAAGCAACTATATTCTATATTTTATTCTACGTTCTAAGTTGCGCAATAGAGGGGTCTTTTATACAAAAGAGTGTTTTAGCTGCATTGAATCCTTTTCTGTTTATTTGAATGCTATACCATCCTATACGCTGTCTCTTCTTTTTGACTTACTTTATAAGGTCACCTACAAATGACAGTAAGTTAATTGTACATTGTTTGTGCTTTTCCTAATTTTTGTTGTCCAAATACCATGAAAAGAAAGCAATGGTACCGCATCTATGAGTCTTAAATCACAAATTTTGAGTTCTGCAGAATTTCATTTCTATACTCTATAAAATTATTAAATTATAAAAGTTAATTTGGAACTTTAAGTTTTTATGTGTTTTTCTTGATTAAGAAAATTTAGCCTTTTCCCTTTTTCTTTTTTATTAAAGAAGAAACAAAGTTTAGCTTATTCGTGCTTCAGTCCTATTTTTAACTTTATTCAAATCATTTTTTTTCTTCAAGAAAAGGGGGAAAGTGTGCTGGGGCTATTACAAACGACCCATGTGTAGTAGAACCCATTTTTTACCACAAAATACATCTACATCTGTGACCCCCCCCCCCTTCATATTCTTACTTCAGACAACACATCATGCAGTGTAAAAACTACACTGTTTTGTCGTGA
Organism: Artemia franciscana; assembly: GCF_032884065.1. Taxonomy (NCBI): domain Eukaryota; kingdom Metazoa; phylum Arthropoda; class Branchiopoda; order Anostraca; family Artemiidae; genus Artemia; species Artemia franciscana. Next base: position 17,390,145 of record NC_088877.1, read on the forward strand.
CTGTTTTACAGGCTCATACCTTTGTACCAATGTGTGTGTACTTAAATTCTATTGCGGGACAATCAAGCTATTTAATGCTGTTTGAGCAAAGGCAAATTCTCTAGGATTTTTGAAGTTAATTAATTAAAAAAAAATGGTAATTTATTGACAAAACCATAGAATTCTGCTTGTATCATTGGATTATTTACCTATAAAATTTTGGGGTATGTATCCCTCACGTTCGTTATAGGGTGGGAGGGACTGTTTAGGGACGTACCACCCCTCCTCATGTTCTCCCCATTCCGCGATCTTGATATTTTTAATTTTTTATATTTAAAGTGTATTATATATATTATCTTATGTTTAAAAGACAATTTTTAAATTGTCTTATATTCGTATAATTTCTGTTTTGTATGTGTTTTCATCGAACCTGTCCCCCACCTCCAGAACAAAAAGCTGCCTACGCGTCTGACGTGTGATATTTTTTTATAAGCTTATGGGTTTTAAGACAGAGTCTATAAAATTTAGGATCAAAATTTTACTATAATGAAATGTAATACATCTTTGAGGTTGGGGACGGGGGAGAACAGTATTTCTCATGGGTTATCGGACATCCTTATAATTGTTGATGCTTGAAAGCGAAGAAACACACGACCGAGGCTTTAAGGACGGAAGGTCAGCAGAATTTACCATGCGGAGGATTCTAATGCTTTAAAAAGTGCATTCTTTGGCTCAACCATCCAGTTTCCTTTCATTCGCAACAGTATTTTGAGGAGGGGGGGTAACTTTTTCCGAGAGAATCTCTCTTGGGTGCAGCATGATTGAGAAGTCATGTTGTCGGTATAGACATAGCTAAAGTCATGTCTCTCAACATTTGAAATTAATTACTGATCTAGATTGATTGATTTGATGATGTTCTATTGTTTTCATAGTGAGTTGTTGTCACATTTGCTTAATGGATGATGCCACTTTGACCTTCCTTGTTGGTTTTATCTGACTTGTAAATTGTTTCCACTTTATTCTCGTTTGAAATTAGGAATCGTATAATGGAAAAGTAGTGTACAGTTTTGACATGTTTGTTATCTAGTCGCATCCTTTATTAGTTATATTCAGGCTCAGAGGGCAAACTTCTAAAGATTTTTCGATTTTGATTATGTACTTATGATCTTATCTTAGTTCAATCTTGTTAGAACAATAAAATTGATTTGATGTTGGCTGTTTAATGCGCTATAATATTGTAGTGCCAAAAACAAAGGTATATATTTGGGAAAGATGTTCGGGAAAGGCCCTTGGACGTGGTACTGCTACTACCAACAACTCACTGCAGCAGCAAGCCGCCCGAGGTCAACACAGCTACTGACGCTTCTCCATTTTGATCTATTCAAAGCCCCCCCCCCCTCTTCACACCCTGTCAAGAGGGTCCTATTTCCCTAAAATCTTTCCTTACGGCATCCTTATGTCCCATTATATTTGGAGGGTACGCAATACTCCCCTCTAAATATAGGAATTTTTATGGGGTTTTTTCCATGAATTATTTGACCAAATAATTTTGGAACCATGGGCATTGCTGTAGGATATAATATCCAAAAAAAATTATCACTAAAAAAAAAATAATACGACATCATGTGATGGCCGAAGGCCAGAGCTTCCAACTGGAACAAGGTTGCGGAAATCAAAAAGAAGTCCGCAGAACTGTCTTTCTGCTAGACAAGGAGTGGAGCTGGATCTTTGCTCATGCCGGTGTCCTTCGGCCGGTTTGCACTGACCGAACAAGCAGGTCCTTTCACAGGAGCTCAGTATCTTAAAAACTATAGAAAGGAGAGGAGCCATTGAAATCTGGGAAATTATCAGTGAAAAAAGAATACAGAAAGCTTAAGATGAGTTAACCTCATCAAGTCGACTCATTCACTATCTCTGCTTCATTGTGCTGAATGGACTGAATTTTAGGCCAAGTTTCAAATTACTAGGCTGCCATGATGTGACGAGCCAAGATAGGGCCCAATAAGGCAATGCTCATCATATGCTGCCGAGCGAAGTGAATTATAATTCCACCTGTAGTAGTTCCTACGTGATGTTATTTGGAGAATAGTGCAGTTTGGACAGGGCATTTACTTTACGAAAAAAAAACGCAAAAAAATACGTGGAAAATTGTATGTATGATCGTGAAAAATCGCAACTACATTTATCTTAATATACAAAAATGAATTTCAATCGATTTGCTCCTGTCGAGCTTCGATTATTACTACAAAGAAGAAAAGAAGGGTAATTACCAGACTATAGCGTATAAACAATTGAAGAATTAGGTATTCATTTTATTTCAAAGCACGTTTTCTAACATGCATTAAATATTTCGAGGCGTGTGCATTTGGGTTTCTTTCAACAAAAAAGGCTGGTAAAAAGTCGTCTGCAATTTGTAAGATATCTGCGGTTTGCCGCATGTGGGAGCTTGTGGTGAAGTGTGCTTTTTATGTGTCAAAAAACAAAGAAGTGCATTTTTGGTCAATGCTTTTTATTTTTTTTATGGGGTGGGGGGGGGGGGTGAAACTTTCGGACTAATTTCAAGAGCTGGCAAATCTGTCAGGTTTTTTGTTTGTTTGTTGTAGTTTTTTTCTAATTTTATTTTGTCTGGATTAGATAAAGGATTTTTTGTTTAGGAGGCTGTGGTTGACCAGAAAACTTGGCCTTTAATACTGGACACAGATGACCTTCCTAAGAAAAGACTGGCCAACTTTTACAGGCCCCCAACACCAGAAATGTTAGCGTATTTGGATTTCAGGTGATTATTCTGTTACTAACTCTTCAATAAAAAAAAGTACGTCGGTAGACTAGTGGCTCATTAAGTTTTGCTTGTCATGCCCGCAAACAAAGGGCATATCTCACCGACTTTATTTTGTGCTTCTGTAATTCTTTTCGTGAGTTTCAATACACTGGTTGTGGGTTTTTACCTAGCTACTCAATGGTGAAGAAGGCCAATTATGTCTGAGACAAAAAGTGTTTGAAATATTTTAGCTCAAAGACTATCTGACATCATTTTCTTGCCAAACCATTTAATTATATATTCTAAGATGAACTACATATTATAAATTACGAAAATATTTAATTTATATATTTATATACTATGTACTTGTAATTATGTACTTGCAAGCTATGTGGTAATAAATGGTGTAAATAAATTATATATCAGTGTTTAATATATTTAATCTTATTATTTAATGTATTTGATTTTACACACAAAAATAAAGTCGAATTATTGAACCAAACAATGTACACATCAGTTACTTTGGGAATAGAGGTTTGAATTACTGTTTGTCAGTAAGAAGTTTAGCCTGTGCTTAAAACTACATTAGAACCTATACCGATTCTATTTTTCTTATTAAAGCCCTTGCAGAATAAAACCTACTCACTCAAAAAGATCAAAACCTTTTTTTTGCTCCCCTTAAAAATAAAAAAGAGTGGGATTCGCCCTTTGGTGTTGTGCTCAACAATATATCTGGAAATTTTTTCGAAGGAAATAAGCTGACCGGTAAATCCTTTTCTAAATATCATCAGGATAGATACGCTATATTCTGGAATAAACAACTGTAATAGAAAGTTAAAATATTTTGTGGTCTGTTAAAAAATTTGAAACGGTACTTTAAGTTAAGAACATAAGCATTTATAATATAACAGAAATTTACCGAATCTGCTCATAAATTTTGTTAATTATGATATTATTAATTAAGTCTTGTTATACTTAGCCAATTAGCTATTTTAATTATAGTATTAATTAAGTATGATTTTTATGTTAATTCTAAAACATAAATGACTTTTAATTGTTGTGAAAGTAGTTCGTCAATGAAATTAAGTATATCTGATTGTTAACCTCCAAAATAACAAAACTTGACCGAGCCTACGCATAATTTAAATAAAATTATTATGTTTATGTTAATTTAAAAATATGAATACATTTTAATTGCTGTGCAAGTAGCTCTCCAATGCAGCTAAGTACAGAGCATTATTAGCCTGTAAATCCAACTTCATGCAATAGCATTTATAAAATGACGAAAATTGATTGAGCCTACCCGTAACTTATATCTGTATATTGTTGTTTATATTAATTGTAAAATATGAATAATTCTAATTGCTGTGGAAGTTGTTCCTTAATGAAGCTTGGTGTACTGGATTATTAACCCGTAATTCGAATATGAAGAGCGGCGGCTATTTGAATACATCATTGGAAAAAAAGTTATTCACGAGTTTAGACTTCCAATAATTAGATGATTGATCGTAATTTTGTCCTGACAATTTGAGGTATAGTTAGCCGAAATAGGTTTAACAAGCAACGAAAGGTTCTGTTATTTTTGAATTTACATGTGATACTCGGCTCTTGGGCCGATTACATATGAAGTGTAAAATTGTGAACACGGTGGGAAGCTATTAGGTTGTAAAATGCTGCTAAATATTGTACTTAAACCGAGAAATTGAAAAATATCCAGCTCTTTGATTTTCGGATATTGCAATTTTTTTAGTAGGGCCGATATTTGTTATGCATGTAGATTCTAATGATTCAATGATTAATGTAGATTTAATGATTCAATTCAGCAGATTCAATAATTCTAAGTCAAAACTCCTACAAATAAGTATAATCTGTTTGAATTTTAGACCTTCGAGATTTAACTCGTTGGTGGATCCAGGGTGTTTGAACAACCTTGTTTCGGGTACAGTTCACTAATATATATATTTTGTTTATCTTTATACGAATCTTTCGAGAGAAAACAGATATTTGAAATTCAAGGCATCCTCATTCCAAAATACTGGATGTGTCACTGCTTAGCTTTGATCCTATCTGTTAGGATTACTTAAAAGTGCAGTCTGTACATTGGTTTATTTGAAAAGTTCTTTGTTTTATTTATATCCTTATTTAAATTCAGTGTTTACTTATTTGTTCCTTAATATTTTTTGTCCTTTCAAAACAGCGTGTCTACCACTGGAATGCTAGCTGGGATCAAAGTATCACATGCAAGTCTGACCTCATTGTGTCGATCCATGAAGCAAGCTTGTGAACTCTACCCTTCCCGCCATGTTGCTTTGTGTTTGGATCCTTATTGTGGGCTTGGCTTTGCTCTCTGGGTTTTATCCAGGTAAGACAATTGAAATTTTTGAAGTTTTTCCGGTTTCAGTTGAGATCTTTGAAATTTATTTTACAAGAAATTGTTGTTTTAAATGATTTGTGCACACTTCATGTTTATTAAAACCATTATCTCGCGTCATTCGTGTTTGGACAAATATTAAAAGGAGACCCCTCCCCCCGTGGATAAGTACAGCTGGCTGTACTTATTAGATGGATAAGTACTTATCCCCCGTGGATAATTACAGATGGAAACCATTTTATCTAGTGTCGTAATGCTGTAGGAAACAAAGTAAATTCTCCTCAAATGGTTTTAAGTCAGAATCCAAATGCAAGAATCTGTCTTATGAAATTGCCTTCCATGGAGGAAATTTGCCATTGGAGGAAATTGTCTTACACGTTAGAAAAATCTCTGATGTGATCTCTAGTTATTTTGGGTATATAACCCTTAAGTAAACATGAAGATAATACTAAATAAATGTCATACTACCAAAGTGTATAGCTAATGAAAGAATTTTACAATACAGTGGAGCTGCAGTATAAAACGAAACTTCTGAATACTCATATTGTACAAACGGCAATCTTCGTCGTTGGACACTGTTAAACTGGTGGAAGAATTAAAATATACGGGGTATTTGTAAGCCCAATCTTGGCGCTGTAACAGAGAAGAATGGGGTTACAGTTATATGTATTTTTATTTCCAGATATTTCAATTTTTAACGGTTTTGTTATTGCGTTAGTTGATGACGCTTGTCGTTCGTGCAATTGAAATATTCGATAGTTTATTTTTTATTTTCTACCTAATGATAAGATTAAATCCATTTTTTATTGGTTTTATTCCTTATTTTTAGGATAGCCCTCATTAGTTAGTAAAACGTCAAATCTCTTTGACCTAATGTCATGGGGTCGCGGGTTCAAATCTCACTGATGACATATGTTTCATGCCAAATTCGTCTTATTCTTATCTGCTATTCTCCATATCTAGTCTACATACTCAAATATCTTTAATTGATGGCAGATATATGGAAAAAAAGAAAAACTAGTTTTCTTGACTTTTGATCTCTGAGCCTGACAACACAGAGTAAAAAACGACACAGTGTGTCCATAACATATAAACGTGAAATGTTTAATAATAAGCAATAGGTCGGTATTTAAAAAAAAAACAAAGTGTAAACAAATAAAAAAGCTCGAATAGGAATAACTTCCTATCATAAGGACAAAGAATAAAGTAATTATCAGTGTTTTTCTCAGATTCCTTGGGAGATTCCATTTTTTATTGGTTTTATTCCTTATTTTTAGGATAGCCCTCATTAGTTAGTAAAACGTCAAATCTCTTTGACCTAATGTCATGGGGTCGCGGGTTCAAATCTCACTGATGACATATGTTTCATGCCAAATTCGTCTTATTCTTATCTGCTATTTTCCATATCTAGTCTACATACTCAAATATCTTTAATTGATGGCAGATGTATGGAAAAAAAGAAAAACTAGTTTTCTTGACCTTTGATCTCTGAGCCTGACAACACAGAGTAAAAAACGACACAGTGTGTCCATAACATATAAACGTGAAATGTTTAATAATAAGCAATAGGTCGGTATTTAAAAAAAAAAACAAAGTGTAAACAAATAAAAAAGCTCGAATAGGAATAACTTTCTATCATAAGGACAAAGAATAAAGGAATTATCAGTGTTTTTCTCAGATTCCTTGGGAGATAAAATTCATTAAATTAAAAAAAAAAAAAAAAAAAAAAAAGAAATAAAGTTTCAGTCGCACTTGTTTCTTTCTTCTCGCTGATTCTGTCTGAGTGTGCCCTAAAGCCTACATTGTATTTGGTCTTCTCTAAAATAACTTTTTATGGCACTTGGTATTAACCAAGTGACATATAGCAGTCGCCAATTCTGTCGGTCTGTCTGTCTGTCGGTCTGTCGGTCTGTCTGTCCCGGTTTTGCTACTTTAGGCACTTCCAGGTAAGCTAGGACGATGAAATTTGGCAAGCGTATCAGGGACCGCACCAGATTAAATTAGAAATAGTCGTTTTCCCGATTTGACCATCTGGGGGGGAGTGGGGGCCCGGTTAATTCGCAAAAAATAGAAAAAATGAAGTATTTTTAACTTATCAGCGGGTATTTGGATCTTAATGAAATTTCATGTTTGGAATGACATTGTGTCTTAGAGCTCTTATTTTAAATCCCGACCGGATCTGATGACATTGGGGGGAGTCGGAGGGGGAAAACCTAAAGTCCCGGTTTTGCTACTTTAGGCACTTCCAGGTAAGCTAGGACGATGAAATTTGGCAAGCGTATCAGGGACCGGACCAGATTAAATTAGAAATAGTCGTTTTCCCGATTTGACCATCTGGGGGGGGGGGAGTAGGGGCCGATTAATTCGGAAAAATATAAAAAATGAAGTATTTTTAACTTATGAGCGGGTGATTGGATCTTAATGAAATTTGATGTTTGGAATGATATTGTGTCTCAGAGCTCTTATTTTAAATCCCGACTGGGTCTGATGACATTGGGGGGAGTTGGAGGGGGGAAACCTAAAATCTTGGAAAACACTTAGAGTAGAGGGATCGGGATGAAACTTGATGGGAAAAATAAGCGCAAGTCCTAGATACATGATTGACATAATCGGAACTTATTTGTTCTCTTTGGGGTAGTTGGGGGGGGGGAGTAAGTCTTAAAAATTAGAAAAATGAGGTATTTTCAACTTGCGAACGGGTGATCGGATCTCAATGAAATTTGATGTTTAGAAGGATATCGTGTCTTAGAGCTCTTATTTTAAATCCCGACCAGATCTTGTGATGGGGGCGGGGAGTTGGGAGGGGGAACCTAAAACTTGGAAAACACTTAGAGTGGAGGGATCGGGATGAAACATGGTGGGAAAAATAAACACAAGTCCTAGATAGATGATTGACATAAACGGAACGGATCCGCTCTCTTTTGGGTAGTTGGGGGGGGGGTTAATTCTGAAAAATTAGAAAAAATGAGGTATTTTTAACTTACGAACGGGTGATTGGATCTCCATGAAATTTGATTTTTAGAAGGATATCGTGGCTCAAAGCTCTTATTTTAAATCCTGACCGGATCTGGTGACATTGGGGGAAGTTTGGGTGGGGAGACCTAAAATGATGGGAAACGCTTAGATTGGAGGGATTGGGATGAAACTTGGTTGGAAAAATAAGCAAAAGTCTTGCATACGTAATTTACATAATTGGAACGGATCCGCTCAATTGCGGGGGGGGGGGGTAATTCTGAAAAATAAGAAGAATAACGTATTTTTAACTTACGAAGGAGTGATCGGATCTTCATGAAACTTCATATTTAGAAGGACCTCGTAACTCTGATATCTTATTTTAAATCTCAACCGGATCAAACGTAATTGGGGGGGGGCAGTTGGGGGGACCGGAAATCTTAGAAAATACTTAAAGCGGTGAGATCAGGATGAAACTGGATGGGAAGAATAGAAACCTGTCTAAGATACGTGACTGACATAACTGGACCGGATCTGCTCTCTTTGGTGGAATTGGGAGGGGGGAGGTAATTTTGAAAATTGAGGTATTTGTAACTTACGAAAGGGTGACCAGATCTTAATGAAATTTGATATTTAGAAGGATCTTGTGCTATAAAGTTTAACTTTAGGTTCTGACCTTCTCACAAGTGCCAAATGAGCTCTTGGCTCTTGGCTCTTCCGACCTCGTACCATATGAGCTCTCGGCTCTTCCGACCTCGTCCAAATGAGCTCTTGGCTCTTCCGACCTCGTACCATATGAGCTCTCGGCTCTTCCGACCTCGTCACAAGTGCCATATGAGCTCTTAGCTCTTGTTCTTAAATACAATACACTATTTTATGTAGAAATTTTCTTGTACGGAATATAGTATTAAGCTATAGATATAGCTCAAAGGAAGTAGAGAAAAAATCTTTGATTTTGTCGCGATGAAACTCTATGTAGTCTCCAAATCAGATAGAACATTCGAAAAATTATGCAATGAAACAATATCTGAAATGAAACTGTTCGGTTGACTTTTTTAGAAGAAAAAATTGTCGTTATTCTCAAAACCTTCAGCCAATTCTAATTTTTGTAGTTTATAAGAAGCTGAGTTTTGATTTAGCAAACAAAAGAAGTTTAAGTTAAGGGGGCTGCTACGGATACATGGAATAAGTTATTACACTAGTGTAGGAAAGGAATAATTTTTTCGTTCAGGGAAAAGGATTACAGCCATATTCTTCCAAGAAATCCAAGAAATTAATTAATCTAATGGATTAATCCAATGATTCTACCAAGAGATTACAAAAAGAAGTATTCGTGTTTAAGAGATGATGATATATCGTCTAATGCAAAATTTAGGGGTAGGAATCACCTTCCCTCTCCTTGGTTTCGACATAGTTTAATTTTGTGCTAGTTTTACTTACATTTATTAGACCTATGTCCGATCACCCTGGCTTGGGAGCAACCCAATCACGTCACCTTTAAACAAGGGTAAGCATGGCGTTGAATCTAACTAACTTTACAAAGCTTTATAATTTAGGCATTGAAAAGTTATGTGGGAAGATGTGATATTATTCTAAAACATAGTGCATTAAATTTACGATGCTGTTTCAGTCGTGCTCGTTCCATTCATTGTATAATAAATAACATTAGTTTAATTTGTTTTCTAGTGTTTACTCTGGCCACCATTCAATATTAATTCCTCCGTCTGAAGTAGAAGTGAACCCAGGTCTATGGTTGACTGCAGTTAGTCAAAACAAAGTGCGAGATACCTTTTGCTCTTATGGTAAGTTTTTCTTCTGAATGTTATTGCCTGACCCTGCTAATCCTTGGTTTATTTGTGATGTTATTTTTGGCTTCTTACTATTAATCGTGAAGTTTATATTAGGAAGAAAATATAGCTTAGTAACCTACGTTAGATGCCAATTGTAAAGTCATTGTGTCGTTCTTGCGCTTTAAATGCGCCGTGCGCCGTTCTTGTTTCGAGCCAGTTCGAGCGTTCCAAGTTTTTATTATATTCCAGTTTTTATTGTTTTATTAGCGTTCCAAGTTTTTATTATTTTCTCTTCTTATTTCCTAATACCTTCGCGGTGCAGATGATATGGTTAATATTTTATGTATTTTATTTCAATTTACATTGAACCAAATCTTGGAATGACTCCGGAGTTTTTCATCCTGTAGAAATTTGAGTTCATTTTGTCAACGTCTCTATATTCCAGAAATGCAAATGAAACTGGAAAATGTAAAAAACCAAAGCAGTTTTTTTTTACATCGATCAAGGAAGAATCGACATATGGTAATATGGACAGTACAATACCTTAAACTCCTAATGGAATTTGACAGAAGAGTAATTCTAGGGTTTAATGCTTAAAATGGGCATCCAAACTTTACCTTCTAGTAAGCAGGGATAGATCGAAGTGATTTCTACGATTGACAAAATTTACATGTTAATATCATGGTTGTCGCAAGCGCATCTTGTGTAGAGAAAAAAAAAACATGTTTCCAGGAAAAGAAAGAAAATCCTTTTTTTGATACTTTTCTTGTAGTCATGAATATGGACGAGTCTCAAAAAATCCAATATATGGCCATGATATTTTCGATACAAATACAAGTTATATAAAATAATATATAAACATATAAAAACCACAGTACTAGTCGTGTAGTCATGAATGTGAACAACATACAAAAATCGAATTTTCTGTATAAACGCAATTACTGTACATATAAAAATATATAAACTGTCTTTTATGAATATCTGACAGCTAATACAAAAATTGTTCAAATTTAAACAGTAAGCCTGTTTGACTATAGCTTCTTTGCTAAATCAGTAAGAGCTGTTTACTGGTTGGGTCGTTCCAAGAGACTTGTCGACCCAAATTGCCGCTTAACAAGTGTGAAACTGACTATCAGAATATTACTTTTTTTTTTTTTTAAATCAGCCTTTTTATTTCGAAATCGTAATTCTTGTATGTCTGGGATTGGCAGAGTATAGATGACCGGAATTTTTTTACTATACGGGCTACATTTTAATGCGCTATCTTTGCTCTACTTATTAATAACCAAATCATATCCATTCCTCCTTGAGTTGTCTTACTAGTTAAGCTATTTATCCTCCAATGCTCGCAGGGTTTCTTAGGTAAATCAGTCTGACTATCCGTGAAACAGAAAACATGAATGCTTAATGTAATCCATCAATGTTACAGAATTGATTGTTTAATGATCTTATTTGAGGATCATCTCGTTTCCTATAATTTTATTGTTTGGGTATAATAGGGGGGGAGGTGTAAGAATTAGACTACCAAAAGTCCATCAAGGCTATTTCTTCAAAAGAAGAAAAATATCATTATGAAAAAGATATTTAACTGTAGATTGGCATGCTGATTTTGAACAAAGAGTGGGGTGGCTTAATTACCAGATATTCAAACAACGGAGCAAGGTAGCAAAGATGGAAATAGCCGGTTTAAGCCTATTTTTACTTATCGTTTGGAGAGAAAATGTTCGATTTCTTATAGCTGTTTATGTGTTTGATCATGGGAGATTGTGCACAAAACTAGGCACATTCTTAAGTGCCTTCAGGCCTATGCAGCTGCTTCCAGGAATATTATTGTTTTTATGATTTTCTGTCCAATTTGTGTTTTTTTTTGTAATGTTGGGTGCTTTTTAGACCCCCCCTGAAAATCTCAAAGGCTGATACACTTAAAATTACCCATCTTTCCTGTTTATCTATTGTTAATTACGCTTTCTTTTATAGGCGTGATGGAGTTGTGTACCAAAGGATTGGGTGCTGGTAATGCCTTAAACCTTCTCAAGCAGCGGAATATCAACCTGTCGTGTGTACGAACATGTGTAGTCGTTGCCGAAGAACGTCCTCGAGTCCAACTGACCAATTCATTCACTAAGTTATTTTCCAGTCTTGGAATGTCCCAAAGAGCAGTATCTACGTCCTTTGGGTGCCGAGTTAATATTGCTATCTGCCTACAGGTATGACTCTTACCTCAGATCATTCAGATGAAGAAGTTTTTAGATAAGGATAATCTCTCTAAAGACCTTTCATGAACCCCAAAATTATAATTTAATTTCATCGTTCATCATTTATGATTTTTATTTATGACTGATTTATACTTACAATTTAAATTATAATCCATCAGAACAAACTAAGATGAAGTGCATATAAAATACAATATTTGGAATAAAGAAACCTTCTTCATTAACACCAAACACCTCGCATCCATTTGACGCATTTAACAATTGTGACTATTTAGTATGTATTTATATGTGATCTTTACATATAACCCTCCATAATTATTCAAATCCCCCCCCCCCCCCACCCACCATTGAAGTGTGAAAATTATCTGCAAACATATATTTTTGTATTTATTTGATAAATGAAAAATGCTCAATTTATAGTTCGGACTTACTATCCTTTTTTGATAATTAATTTAAGAAATATCATTGCTTCCAATTGAGTATCATTTTGTGGTATTGGAATGCTATTATTTGATTTTGTCATAGGTAATTTCTCGGATGGTATGACACTCATGCGCTTTGAGACACAAACTCCTGCGATATTGCTCGCATTTGTAGCTCAAGGTTTGTCAAAATCTTTCGTACCATTTCTTTTCATTCCTCAAGAGTGCCTATTAAAACTTGTATTGCTAAAATTGAAATTACTGTGTTTCGATTTTTCTTTTAGAATATTCCGAATCAAAGTATTTGCATTTGTTTTAGGGTGCATCGAGTCCTGATCCGTCTACTGTTTATGTCGATCTCCGAGCATTAAGACATGATAGAGTATCACTTGTAGAAAGAGGAGCACCGCACAGTCTATGTCTTTTAGAAAGTGGAAAACTCTTACCTGGTGTTAAAGTAATTATTGCTGATCCAGATACTAAAGGACAACTGGGAGATTCTCATCTTGGGGAGGTAATTGTCTTTATTCTCTAGGCTACTTTCCAGGGTGTTAAGGGTGGCTTACTCGACTAAGCCTCGTTTCACAATCAACTTCTTCCTTTGTATTTTCTTGCATTTCGTGCAACAGGCTTGAATAATAATCAAATATACTTTTGATTTGACTGAGTCTCTTATTAGCATTCAAAGCTGATTAACTCAAGTCGAGAAAATACAAAAATACAATACAACTGCTCGTCGACAGTCAACCCAATTGTAATTTTCCTTGACCTATCCATTGGGAATAACAACATATTCTTGTTGAGTAGTGCATTGGATGAAAGATCTAAACAAGTTGAAAGCTAACAACACTTGAAGAGTACCCTTATATATGTATATATATATATATATATATATATATATATATATATATATATATATATATATATATATATATATATATATATATATTCTTCAAACATTCTTCAAAATCTTAAAGGTATTACTAGTTCAGAATAGATAAAGCACTGTACCAAAAAAAAAGAAGAAGAAAGAAAAAAAAGAGATCAAACTTAATATTTAATTTAGTAATTTGCCTTACATGTAACGTCCTTATCAAGAGAAAACAAAACAATACAAGAAAAAAAAATATATAAGAAAGGGGAAGGAAAGGTTCAAATTTTTCTCAAAACCTCTGCAAAAGGCACTTTAGGTTTATAAATGAGTGAGAGCTTCTTATTGTAGTCAAAATTAGAACTGAAACCTTGAATGTTAGGGAAAATTTACATTAATTAACCTTGGGAAGTCAGTTATCCTGCGTCATATTGCTTTTTGAATGGTTACGGAGACGATAAAGTCCTGGAAATGGTCACTGAGCGTAAATGCTATTTGTCATAGGACTTACCCTTGGAGTTTCAATGTTATAATCATTGTCGTAATCCGTACACTTCTAACATAAAATGTAAATAAGTCTTACTTGTTAGTACCGTATACACTGAAACACAGTTTATATTAAGACTGCGATTCCTTTGGATTTTTCCCAAGATCTTGAGATTTCAGTCTAGAGTTTGGGATTCTGGACAAAATATACACATTAAACAATACCCTCAAAAAGTATATCAAGCGCATATTGGATGAATTTTCAAATTCTTTTTTCTGTATTTAGGGTTTTTCGAAGGTAGGTTTCGCGAAGGCTTATTTTATGCTCTATTCCCTTGGTTCAATGTCATCTAGTTTTATTTTTAACTTGTATACGTACATACATTCAAAGACTTATTTTATGATTAAATAGTTAATGGATAGTTAGAAGCCCCGCAGATTATTTTTTTCAGTCTCTTCCGAGCTCAACAGAATTCATTATATATATATATTATACAATTGTATTTTAAAATACAATTAAATTTTATATTAAAATACAATTATATTTTAAATATATTTATATAAATATATACATTAAACAATAGCCTCAAAAGGCATAGCAAGTGCATATGGGATAAAAATTTAAAATCTCGCAGTGTTTCTCCAAAACCTTTGGATTTCTTGCATGTGACCCATAGGATTTTATTAATTCTCACTGGCAGCCCTGGTTTATGACGTAAGTTACACCCGACGATTCCATTTTTTGAGGATCAAAAAACTGAGCAGACACTAAGCAGGATGTAATGAATTGAAAACAAGTCCGCATTCGTGGATGAGTACATCACGTAAATAAATTACTTAATGCTGCCGTGTATTGGACTGACCATTCTTTTCTACTAATTTATAGTCGGTCAGTGGATCCTTTTGTTGTAAATATTACGCGATAGCAGAGTCTTACAAATAGTGGTCTCTGACACAAGTAATCTCAATTGAACAAAGTATAGTTGAGCCATATCAGTGTGAGCTTTTTCAAAAGTTAAATTGATTAAATATGTTAAACGAACATTGGAAAACAAACTTGTTAAGTTTAAAATTTAGACAGGTTTAAGATAGGAAAATATTTTATGTCATTTCATTACTACTAAAAAATATAGGAGGTAAAATTGCGTCGCTGCTTTCCATTATTTTTGTATTTGTTTCTTTTCATTATTATCCCATTTTCAATGAATAATTAAAAAATTCTAGAAGGTAATGGCTCCCATTTAGTCACATTTACTTATACAAAAGTCAGAATCTATATACAATGTTGTAGTCAAACTAAAGAAAAAAAGCAGGTTGCTTATGTATGTTTCTGACCTTCCTTTCTATAGAATAAATTTTCTGATTAAATAGAGATGTTCTTATGGAGATTTATGTATTTTGTGTGAAGATATATAGGGATAAACTTATGCTCTCCATCCTAATGTGGCGCAATAAATTGTAATAAATATCTTTTATTTCTTTCTTCCTTAGATTTGGGTTCAGTCGCCTCACAACGTTACTGGGTACGATTCAGTTTATGGTGATGATGGATCGTGTTCCGATCATTTTAATGCCAAGTTAGTGACAGGAACCACTGGGGAAACTTATGCTCGAACTGGCTACCTTGGATTCCTCAAGCGGACAGATAGTGTATCTTCGGACGGAGGTATGTATAGCTCACGCTAGTACTGTGAATGGTTTCTTGAGTAAATATATTAGTGGGTTTTTCTAACGTATATTATTATTATTATCTTAAAAACCTTAGTACCATTTTTGATGTCTCTATTCTAGAATATTTGTATATCATGACAGCTGTTATACTGTAGATTGTGTTTATTTTTATCGCACATTTGCACTGTACGCTATCTTTATCTTCTGGGCAAATATACATATTTTCTCTGATTCGATGGAGACCGCATTAATTGAAAATTCACGGGGTTCATGACGAGTTCAGTGAATCCATTCTGTCCTCTGAAAAAGACGATTGGTGTGAAAAATAGAAATAGTTGATTTTATTTGTTAAATGTGTACTTTTGTCGTTTTATCTAATCCAATGAGTTTGTTTTTGCCAATTAAGTTTTCATCGATGCAACCGATTTGGTATGAACGGTTCTGTGTTTTTGCCGTGTGAAATCTGCTAGTGTGGCTTTGTGTCAGACTAAAAATGTATGCCGGAGGAACGCGAAAGCACTATAATGAGTATTTACTTTTCAGAACGGTGGAGGAGCTTCACAAAACAGTCAAGGGGTCCTCAAGGGGGCCAATAAATTGTGATGTTTGATTTCTGCCATAGTTATTCTTGTATTAACACACGTAATCTTGAATCCCGTTGTAAAAAAGTAAATTTAATTGATCCTAAAAAAAAAAAAAAATACTGACCACTATCAAAATATTTATTAACCATCAATATCCAAAATCATAATAATATAATGTTGCGCACAAAAAATATGGTGAGTAAGAAAAAAAGGGATCGGAAAAATTACGTGAAAAATAAATTGTATTTCATTATAAAAGAAAGTATTTTTGGAGTTGAAAAACGAAAACTTTTTTTTTATTTCTGTTTACGCGAGATTCAAAAAGCAAACTCAAAAGCAGAGAACTTCTGTAACTATATAATACTAAAGGGGGTACCGAGGAACGATACTACTAAAGGTGGGTAGGTTTTCCAATATTTTTGGGCTATTCTGGTATGATACGCACTCTAGGTATAATAATGATCGCTGTTCGCTACAAAACGGTTTCCGGCATGAGGTGCAGTGATTTTGCGGCGCTTACTCAGTGGGCAGAAAAGGCTGTTTTCCTCTTACCATCCCCCGAGGCTGTTGTCTGACGAACAGGATTCGGTTTTAGGATGTTTTGATGCTTTCTACGAGTCGAACTCGTAAACCTAGCGTTTCATAACGTTGCTGCATATATGGCTTTACCAGCGTCTCTTATCATAAGGCCACGTCGCTCACAGGGTTTTGTTCCAGGTGGTGTGCATTGTGTGCGTAAACGATAATCGAATTGGTGAAAGTTGCATTCATCCTGTCATACATCAGGTACATCGACCAACGCCTTGACTTTCTAATATCGGTACAGCCTTGTCAACTATGTAAAGCAATTAAAAGCAGGGGCATTTCGCAATAAATTAAAATAAACGATTATATTAAACGTAAAGTTAACAAATACGGACGTGCTCCCTTATGCTCAAAGACAAAATACAAAAAATCTCACCTCCTTTCTATAACCATCAGAAAAAGAAAAGATAGATTTAATTTTGCTGGGGTAAATTTTACCCACCCCGAGTATTCTTGGGTTAAAAGTCCTATGAAAAATTGTGTCCTAAGGGCTAAATACCCCACTCAAAATACTAAGTTTTAAGTGTTTTATAACCATTTTGATTGGCGAATAATTTTTGATATTTTATATGACCAATCAGGGGGCTCTAGGGTTTCAGTTCTCTTGTCATCAAAAGCAACCCTAATGCCATTTAGTCAATTCAGGTTTTGTGACTTTAGGTTTCCCCTTACTCAGAAAATGTTTTAACCTACTAAACATTACATATTTTAATTTTATATGAAACATATCGTCCTTTAAACTGCTGGATGCGCGATCTACCTAAATGTTTGCGATTTTCTCTCTGCTTTCTTTTATTTTCCGTATCATTTCCCTTTTTTAAGCCATAACCACCCCTTCCCTCCCTCGAAAAAAATGTCTACTTATGTATTTGATCGACTCATGTCTTTTTGTTAAGCATGGTAGTACAAGATGTCTTAATCATGTTTATTTGGTATGAAATAAATAAGTATGTCAATTGTATTTAACCTTTTCAGAACTTCATGACGCGGTATTTGTTGTTGGCGCACTTGACGAAACGATAACGCTTCGAGGACTTCGATACCATCCAATTGACATTGAAAATACTGTAATGCGGTGCCACAAGAAAATATCAGAATGGTAATTTTACCTTTATATATATGCATACTTTTCTTAGTTAGGTGTCAACTTACATTTCCGACTCTTCTCAAAAACCTTGCAAAAGAAAACCATCTGGAAAGCTTGAGCTTTCTTTTTTCTCAGAGTTGTTTTTTATGGTTTCTATGTCTTGTAAAATGTTACACTTTTTAGGTGTTTTCGGTCATCCCAAAGGGGGCAGGGGTGACAATTCACGGAAATTTCGATGAGAAAACGAAAGTTCATTTATCAAAATCTAGGATGAATGTTGTAGTTATTTCTAATTTTGTAAGTAAAAATACATCAGAAATATTCTTGGTGGAAATACCCTAAAAGGTGTTGCACCTCCTCAATTGACAACACTGAAGGGGGGGCACCAGGCTCGTCGATGTCAAAGGTAACCATTGAAACTGGTCATGTTTAATCTTCCAATTTTCAGCTATGTATTTATGGATTTAGTATTTCGTTTGTTGGTCTTCATAAACGAGCGTTAATTTTGATTTCGAGTGTGTGCTTAGTTTATAATATACGCATATTTTATAGTTATTAGCTATTTTAATCTTCTTTTTTAGCGCTGTTTTCACATGGACAAACTTACTAGTTGCGGTCGTTGAACTAGATGGACCTGAAAACGAGGCTTTAGACCTCGTCCCCCTAGTGACAAACACGATATTAGATGATCATCAATTAATTGTTGGTGTTGTCGTCATCGTTGACCCCGGTGTTGTGCCAATTAATTCCAGAGGAGAAAAGCAACGAATTCACCTCCGTGATGGATTTCTTGCTGATCAGCTAGACCCAATTTATGTAGCCTATAATATGTGAAATAGGACCTGAGTTAGAGAAAGTCACAATGCTGTTACTGCTAATCACAGCATCAAAGTATTCATTTTTACATGCTTTAATTGACAATGACGTTTTTCTAATTAATTTGTGTGGAGCAAAGTGACGAATTGCAAATTAGACCCAATTAAAGTGGCCTATAATATATTTAAAAATTATTTTAGATCTGATTGCAGGAACGTGTGGCGTTTACAGACCCTAGCATTCATTTTATATACTCTGAAAGGAGTGATATTGGTTTCTTTTCGTGTCATGTGACTCTTTATTAATATGAACTTTGAAATCAAAAAGGAAGTGAGGGTAGTTTTATAATGTTTTGCTAATCTTGAGATTATGGACGATCTTATATAGAAAGTATCCAATCCGTTTGAGCTTTGTGTTAAGATATCTAGACCTATTTAAACCTAGTTTTCTGAATATTGTAAGCATTATTTGTAATTTATCTGCGAATTATGTAATTTGGTTTCCATTGTCTGCGTTTCAAAACTTTTAATCTGTGATTAAGTCATTATTTTTTTTTACATTTATCTACAAATTTTTGAGCTCCTTATAGGTTATAAAACAATATTCAGACTTTGTGGGTTAAAGACATGCAAAAGCAACATTCAAATGGATGTAGTCATTATGAGACTACCTCAATAAAGAAGATTAGGGGCTTTTGTTTTTTAATTAAAATTAATTGCTGGGAATAAGGATTTACCTCTAGCCAGTTTCATCCTTTGGGATGGGGGCTGGATGCTTTCTGAAAAAACTATCCCAAGATATAGTCAAAGTAATTTTAACTGTAGGACTATTCTATGCATCTGTTTACTATGATATATGATATTGTCGATTGCAGTTCTTAAATGGCATTGTTTGACATTTTTCATGAAACTGATCAACTTAGCACCGGCGGACCCCGGAGTCAGGGAGCCCTGGGCCCCCCCAAGATTTCTCTGGCGCCCTCTTTTCCTCTGTTTTACTTTTTTCACTCTTTTTATTGAATAAATTCGTCAATTTGGTCAATTATTGGCACCTTTGTCACATTGGTCCCCCCACTAAGATTTTGCTCATTGAACCCTTCTCACATTCCCCCCCCCCCTCTCCCAAGATTTTGCTCTAGATCCATCCTAGCGCCGCTCCATTAGACTGGACACGTCTGATAAAATGCCAGGACAGGGTTCAATCCACATTTTAATATTTCGTTTGATTCTTGAGTTATTTAGATTTACAGTTTTTGGACAATGTGTCAATCGTCCTCTTGTCGTTTGGAAAGGTAACCTGATAATGGTATTTTTGATGTCTCAACTGCGCTGATCAAGTCTTGAAGACATTAAAAAAAAATCTTGTTCAAACAGAAGGCAACCAATAACAGTCTTGTCTTTTCCCTCTTGTAAAGTTTGCAATTAGTCAACTAAAAAGAAATAATGAGAAAATCATTGCAAAGGCAAAGCTTTTTTGTCTCACAAACTATCCTCATTTGCACTTGAACAACTCAAGTACATTTGTACTTGAATGTCTTATCTGGCGTATTTTCACCAATTTTAGAAATTTTCTGTGATAGTTACATTTAATGGGCGAGAACCTCATTTACAGATAGTTTGTTCAAACAAAAAAAGATTAATTACTTTTAATCCTATTATTTTATGTAAGTAATTTTATAAATTACATACGACTTTTATTTGACGCCTGTAACATTAAACCTCCAGCATATGTCAGAAAAGGAAGCTAATAACCCCGCCCATTTGAATCCTGATTAAACCCTTACTAGGTTACAACCTAGTAAGGGTCAGCTGCAACCTAAAAAGAGAGATTGCAGCCACAGCTGCAACCACCATGTTGTGTTTCAAAGTTCACACAGCTGCATTTTTATCAAAAAAGGACTATTTCTTCTCGTCGCTTCCTTTGCGTTGTATGACAGTTTTCGTCCGATTTCATCGTAAATTCGTGTGTCCTGGCAGATCCCCAGCTTTGTTGAAAACTCTTAACTGAGTCTTTGGAAAAGTTCAGTGGTGTTAACATTGATGTGAATTACTATAATTTATCACTGTTAGCTATACTAACCATGGGTCATTCACCCCTCTCCCTCGAACAAAAAACCTGGATAGGGTCCTGGTCTTACGTGCTAGAAATAAAACTTAAAAGGCTATTATCAGAGATAAAGTATGCATTTTGGGAACCAACTTGGCGAGGTCTTTGTTATATAGCCGCATGGAGCCTATGGGCCGCATTTATAATACATCTTAGAATAAGAAAACGGAAATTTCTAGAAATGATTTTAATCGAAAAGAATATCCTTTTTTCCTTTTTTTTTTTCTTGTTTCCCCTTTTAGCGAATACTGCGAATCAATTTATAATTGATGGTTCTGGTTTTTGCTGCATCTATTATGCGTCAGGTAAAAGCATCGCTGTGTGAACCCAGCGTAAGCATTGCTGCTCCAAGAAATTCACGGAGGATACTACCACGGTTCAAACATTTTGCCAATATCAACAGCCATACTCTTTTCAAGTACTACTTGTATTTCAGGAAAGTTGTGTTTATTGTTTGGTTGTGTTTGTATATATATATATATATATATATATATATATATATATATATATATATATATATATATATATATATATATATATATATATATATATATATATATGTCAATTGTCTAATTTAAACGGATAGATAATATCTTACGTGGTTAATTCGGATTTGTAGTTAGTTAT
Source organism: Artemia franciscana (assembly GCF_032884065.1). Lineage (NCBI taxonomy): Eukaryota > Metazoa > Arthropoda > Branchiopoda > Anostraca > Artemiidae > Artemia > Artemia franciscana. The sequence goes on from NC_088877.1 coordinate 17,411,463, forward strand.
TTTTCCAAAGATCGTTAGTTCAAGGGTCAGTTTAATTAATACTTGATAAATGCTAGAAATCCCATCTGTATATTAGTGGACTCTGAATACTCACTTTAAACGCTATAAAATGTTAAAATTCATTAATGCACAACAAAAAGAAGAAGAAAAAAAAAGAATTGGAAGCAGGCGTTGAATTGCACTAAAGAAAATCGTCACGGACTGCAAGAGTGTTAAACTAAACAAAACTAAATAGTCACAAAACTGCTATACAATACAAAATTTTAATAGTAAATCTAAAATTTAATTTAAATTTTAAATTTAATTTAAAATTTAAATAAATTTGTTATACAATACAAAATTAATAAATAGTCACAAAACTTTCTTTAGTGTTTTAGTTTTGTTGAAATCTTCTCTTGCAATGTGGATGGCTATAACTTTAACTAAGACTTTTAGATGTCAATTTGACCAATTCTAAAAATATAAATAAAAAGTTTATTCAAAAATCAACGGACGCATTATAAAAAGTTGAAATTTTTTTTTTATTACAGTTTATTTTTATGCGGTAATTCTCTGATGAAGAAAATATTCAAGATTTTCTTGTATTTGGGATTATTTTCTTTAATTTTGGAAACGTTCTTGAGCGCATTTTTTTATGGATCTTTTTTTGGTAAATTGATTTCCATAAAATTGTTTCTTCGTTCCTGGTATTATAAAAAGGTAAATAATGTGGGATTAGATTTTGACCCCTGTTTGGACTTTGACCCCCGTTTCAAACCAAATAACCAGTGACACTAGGACTAGAACCCCTGTCCTCACAGGTAAAGGATTTTAAGTCTAGTGAGCTAACCACTCGGCTAGGACGGCTCAATAATAACTCGTGGCATTATAGCTGCCACATTTTTCTTCTTGTCAAATAATTCTTTCTTTTATTGAATATTCTTCGGAATTTACATAGTAAGTCAATCAAGAACTTTGAATGTAAAAAAAATTAAAAGTGGGCTTGTGCTGATTGGTCTCTGAAAAGCTTAAATATACAGCAGATTTTCATCAGCAATTCGAAACTGTCGACTACTCTTTTTTTCTGAATTATTATATAATTGTTCTCCTTGGAGGGGGGGGGTGTATTTTTCATTATTGGGGGGGACAAATCTGTTGTTTTCCAATTTCTGTGAAAATTCCAAAAAAGTACTCTTCAAAATATAGGGAAGAGAACAAAAAATCTAGAGGGGTGCAGGTCCCCCTCTTGCCAATGGATGTCACTGACTGTAATGTGAGTCGCGGTTCACCACTGACTGTAGATTACGCACACTTGGTCTAGAGTTATACTTACCGGTATAACTCTTTATATTGGTACAATATTCAGGATTTTATCAGTTTGTCGTCACCTTTTCAGTTGACTTAAAAGGCAGAGGCTCAGACTCTTTTATAAGACGATTAAACATAGAGATAATTTACAATAAGTTACTAAACATATCTATTTCATCTAATTTTTTTAAGACACTTGTTGTGATTATCTGACACTAGTTGTATAAATCGCATGACTAAGGCTGTAATGTAAATCTATATAAAAGTGTATTGAAGCAAAGAGATTATGCTCATGATTCTGGAAATCCTCATCTAACCAAAAAGTGAACAGGAAATATTCTTCTTAGTTGTGGTTTCGAACTAAAAGCCTTTTGTGGTTACAAAACTTCGTAGTTTTTCACGTAAGACGTAAAGGGTAAAAAGATATTCCTTCATCACAGGTAAATATACTTCCAAACTTCAACGTGTTCATGTATTACCTGTCCGTTTTGACGCAATAGAGGGTGGAAGATGTCTAAAGGATAAATCGAGCATCGAGTCCACTACAAGTGAAAAGTTAGAGCTAGAGAAATGTTGATTCGAGGGATAAATCCATCAAGCGTATGGAAATTTGTCGAGGATTTAATTTATATTTACTACATCCGGTCGTACTTCTGAAGACAGAAACTATTAAGGCATAAAAAGAAGAATACATAGTTTTTATTTATAACTGACATGCGTTTCTTAGGGCCAGGCCCTAGGGCATAGTAAAATCGTTGTTCCATGAATTATGTGTATCTGAGTAGCGCCTCTGAATTAACTTACATTTTATAATAACATATTTTAAAGTATACTCTTGTTACTAAATATTATATTTAGTGCTGAATCATGCCAATATTTCAATAAGTTTGTGGTTCTATTAATAACTTTGGTTTAGGAGTCCTAAGTAAGAAAATACAGCCTTCATATAGAACAAAGTTAACTTTAATTTTGCTCTTTGTATATTGTGTTTGAAAAAAGGCTGCTGAAATTTATCAAGATGTGTTCTTTTTGCATTTCAAGGCCAAATTTTCATCGCTTTTTCAAGCATGCTTGATTTATTGATATGATTCATATTTGTAAAAAAAACTGACATGTGCTAAAGAAGCATAGATGAGCTCCTCAGAAGTCAGATGAATTAACTCCATTGAAGTTTTTCAGATTTTTTACGCCAAAATTCTATATTTACTTTTCGTTTTGTACGTTGATAGGTCAATTCCCCAGAAATAAGGACAAATTTCGAAAAAAAATGCATTCTTAAGATCTTTTTTCGTCAAATGATTGATTTATTACAATCAATTTCTCCTCTTTCTCAGTTTTGTCCTTTATCTGTCTCATAGATCTAATTGACTTGGCAACTGATCCCTGAAATGAATAATCTGAAATAATGAAAACGAATGCATAATCACTTAGATTATTGGAAAAAACATTAAAGATATTTTTCAACGGAAGAGTTAACATTGAAGTGGTATTAATAAATTTGGAGTTCCCTGTATTGTACTGTCCTAAAATCTTTGTATATCTATGGCTTCATAATAATTATCGAACGTTTGAAATTTAAAATTTTACTTAGTCGTGTTCATTTGGATATAGTTTCTAATGATTTGTTTCGTATCCTACTTGATTTTCTGTTTTTAAGTATTGTTAAGTGCTCAAATTACTCCTATCATTAAGTCCTTTTAGTTTGTTTTATTTTTTTTTATGTCTTTCATTTTACAATCATTTTTACTTTTTGAGTGTGTGTGTATGTGCAATAAGTTGTAGTTTAAATCACTTCCGTCTGATCTTTTTGTTTTAAGATGGCAGATAAGTAGTAATGATCCTTTCACACTACTGCTTATGGTCTTGCGCTATAAAACGGCAATATTTAAACTCACTTGTGATTCGAAAATTACTATTGAAATGCTGAATCACTGCTCGTTTTATATGTTCACGGTTCATAACATAAGTTCTTAAGTAGCAATGTGAAATCACTAATACTATTCCAGTCATGTTAATTTTTAATTTGATTTTCACCCCCCCCCCCCCTTGACTCATTTTTAAGGACGTGTTTACATATGTTTTTAACTCACTTTACACCTTTCGTTTATCGGGACTTGTAAATATTTCATGAATTTATCCTGTTGGTGTAATATTTAACGTTATTAAAAAGTAAATACTTATTATGTTGTTGCTATATACCTTATTCCAGGTGTTGTATTGTTTATAGGGGTTGTATCACCTTAGGGCTAAAAAGAAAATTTTGAAAACGAATTACGGATCACGAGACGCCGATTGCGTTATCCTGGAAAAGGGATCACGATGTAAATTGTTCAAAATATCGTCATGTTTAAAGCGAAAGTATATCTAATTTTCTTATTTTCGCAAGAGAACCTAAATAAGACTTTAAACTTGTTAGGAAAACAGATTTTTCTTTGAGGATATAAATTACAAAATATCTGTAAAAATTGCAGTGTCTACCATAGTACTGTCGATTCCATTGGATATATAGTGCCTAACATGCTTACCTTCCTCTGTTTTTAGGCGATTCTGGCCAAATTTCGTGCTACAATCATACGTTTTCAATATCTTTTGTGATTCTGGTTCAAATATGTGCAATGTCCACACCCTTCTGAAGATCACCTATTCACTATGTACCTTGAACTTAGCCTCTTTTGCACTGAGTTCAGATTTAAATCGTTTTCGTACTGTGTTGCCAGTATTTTGAAGCTTAGACTGGGTTCGTCTTTACTCTCGGTCAAAACTTAGCTGGTTTTTGCAGTAAATCAGAAATTGACTCCTTTTTCGGATACAATGAGGACTTACATGGTTATCCTACCGAATAAGTTCGCAGCTTGGGTTTAGCTCGTTTTTGCACCGACTCAGGACTTTCCACATAGGAAGTCATGCTCCGAAAAGTCATTTTGACAAATTCCAGGCCCAGAAGCTTTTGTCACTTTTATATTAACTTGAGCTTGAAGCACTTTTTGCTGATTAAGGACTTTTTAGTGGCATAATAAATATTCCTGGCAACAGTTTACTGTAGTTCCTGTTCTGAACTGAGCCCTAATAATGAAAAGATTATTCGACTTTATTATGAAATTCTTGTAATGGATTTCCCAAATGGTTCTCCTATAATCCAAGTTCTATTGGCCCTTCTGAAGACATTTTGAATATACTGGATTAAAACTGAATTACATTGGAAACCGCCTTGAAACACCAATAAATAGACATTTTCTGTATATAACTGAGTATGAATTGTGTTATTATGGTGGTAAGCTCAAAAGAGAACCTGGAGGATACTTGTATCACGTTCTGTTACTACTGATTTTAAGATACCCATAAATGCAAAAGTTAAAATTTAAATTTACAGCATAAACCATCTTGAATCAAAAAAGATTAGACTCCCTTGGAGATACACTAGAAAAAGGCTAATTTACGTAGCCTTTGCAAAAAATATATATATATACATATATTAAACCACTATAACACATTATTATACACTTCCACAAAATAAGGGATGAACGAGTTTCTGTACTGATTTGTTTTTAGTTTCATGGGACCCAACTTCAGCTTTGATCTGGTTCTGGTATCCACTGGAGTATCTGGTGGTAAGATATGGTGGTACTGAGACGAGGAAAGCAACATTTTCCCGAAATATATTATTAAGTGGCCACGCCTGTTGAATCCCAGTGTACCCAATTGTTCAGTTTGGGACAGGGGTCAGTGGCGTGACTCTGTAAGCTTAGCCAGAGTCGACCCAGCTCTAAATGGGTACCTGGAGGAATCTGGGGAAGGTAAATAGGAAGGGTGTGCGAAAGCACAGGAAGGTTGGCCCCCGACTCCCCATTGCACTTCCTGGCTGAAGGGCCAAGAAACGGAGATCAGCACCGCCGCTAGGGACTGTAGAGTCTAATGCCGTATCCTTTACCTTTTTACCTTTACCTGTCTCGTAAATTACTCAAGCCTCAGATTTTCTTGTGTTTGGATAATATTAGTGTTTCAGTGTTTAATCTATTATTCTACTTTTTGGCTCAGCATATTTGAGTTGCGGTCTTACATAGTTTAGATAGGCAGTTTTGACACTGTTACTATCCCACCCGAATCGGCGAATCGCAACAAGAGAAACATATAATCAGACGAAAGCGCAACTCCAAGTATTTTTGACGATGAAACAACTGGAAATGGCACTGGGGAGGGCGTAGTTATAAATCTGCACTTGAAGATTACAGTTTAAGATTAAGACCTGAAGATTAGCTTAATTAAGGTAATGATTACAAATTATGGCTTCATTTTGTTCAATAGTAAAAATCTTTATTTTTAGTGGTCTTTCAGATAGATGTTTTAGCGGGTTGTTTTGGATCCCACCAACAGATGGTCTATTCTACCTCAAATATGTTTCAGTAAATGCGACGCCTGGGTAAAGGCCCATTAGAATAAGCTTTGTCACTTTTTAAATAATTTCCGTTAAAATGGTTTGAGATAGGTCCTTCTGTTCTGGAGACGACGTCTTAACTGACTTAACGACGTCTTGTACTGAAATCTAAGGACCAATCCGAAGCCTAAATTTTACGTCACGTCTGTGGGATTGTAATCCATAAAAGCCAATAAAATATAGATTTTGTATACGTCCACCTCTGGTTTAATAGAGCAAGCAAAAGATGAGAAAAAATTTCAATTAGTAACAAAACAGGAAAACGTGGATATTTCAGCAAAGATATCCACTAAGTCAGTATCAGTGTAAGGAGAGCATAAATAAAAACAGTGCTTTCAAAGCATTGTTTTTAAATATTGTCTTTTGATTTTACTCAATCTAGTAACTTTTCTGCTTTGGGTGGCTCTTGTTATTTCGTTTAGTTAGTTTTAAGCTCTGTCTATTCGATTCTTCGCTTTTCTATCGAGGTCTATTGTCTATTCTGTATTTCCTGGTTTCCTATTTTAAAGTTTTTTTTTCGTACAATCCCCACCCTGCCGACCAAAAATCTTGGATACGCCCTTGATTGTCATAAAACTCCATCACCAAAGAAAGGCACTAGTGACGCTTGGTAGAGGTCCTTTTTAGTTTTATTTATTTAAAAAATATATTTCTGTCATTTTTCCTAGTCTCACTCAGTCATTTCCTATTTCCGTCTCATACTGTTTGTTAAATTATTCCTAATAGGCATATCTTACGAAAGCACAATTCTCGTTTATATAGTTTTCAAAATTTAGTTAAACAACGAAGAGATGAAGAAAAATAACTAAGAGAAGAAAAATGAGGCTGATTTCAGCCAGTAAACACAATGAAAGTATAAATCAAATATTTCGGCAAAGACCTTCGCTAAGCCATTATCAATGGAAAGAAAAAGAAATTAAGGATAAAACGTACTTACGGTCTCAGAACGTATTTACGAGAGCCATCTACTATACACACCTAAGGTGTATGTTATTTTGCTAGGAATTTCTGTTACTTATGAAGGAGACACGCCTTTCCTATTAAGAAATATCGTTTTAATTGATTCTCTGAAGGTCCTCATCAGCCTGAGGGGGCAGGATACCCTAAATTTCTAGTGAACTCATCTGCTGGATCTACTTAAGATAACCATATTTTGTTATTGGCTTAAGAGTTGTGAGTCTTGTTTTTTATGCAAGAGAGATTTGAATCTTTTACTAATCTCTTCGATGTCTCTAAGATAAAAAAAAAACAGGGTGACAAACTGATTTGTTCTTTTAAACTTAATCCCGACCTAAAAAAAAGAATTAAGGTTTTTTTTATTACTCCATTTTGTTACATTTTTATCCGAATATTAATGCAGTTTTGAACTTTTTTTTTCAGTTGGCAGTGTGTTAATTTGATTTCGGTGCCGAAGCAATGGTGAACGTCACCGCGGATTTGCGCAAGTGCTGTGAAAATTTAGAAGCAATTTGGGGCGTGGAAATTTTAGTGGAATTTGTGGATGTGTCCCAAAATATTAGTAACGGAAGTCTTCGAAATAATAGTGCAAGTATTCAACACTAGGCTGGGGCTAAAATTGAATTGGAATTCCGTTAACCTCTGATGCCTAATGAGTACTATTCGTGGTCTGATTGTTTCAAGGTATCTTGGTAATTAATTTTGCTCTTTTAGACCTTTCCCCTTTTGAAAGTTTTCTTTTCTTCACTTTTGGCTGTGAGATTTATCACTATTGTTACTATAAACTATATTGTTGAAATGTGGTGTAAGAATGCTTAAAAACTATTACGATATGGAACAATAGAATAATCTGATTCCTTTAAATTCTTTAATAAGTTCTATACCTCTGTTTTCCGTATTATGTTTGAAAAGTCTGCTCGCAATGCGTGTCAAACAGCAGTTCACACAGGGAGCTGGCAGCGATAACACACTAATTTTATCCATCGCAGGCCAAATACTGGTAATCCAAACAGTGTATTTAAATGATTCTCCTATTCCCTTTTATCATACTTTCACTGTTTGGTACAATTCTATTTAGAATTCTTTTTCGATCTGCGTTATGAAAATGTTGAACTCGTGATTTGTCCTTTTTTTGAAATTTCTAAACCACAAGGAGGTGGGCTCCCATTTTGGAATATCCTCGTAAACCCCTAATTCCAAAAAAGAAAAAGTAATCTTTTAGCAATCCCTCTATAAAGAAGAAACACTGAAACAAAAATAAAATAGCCCTTTGGTTTCATACCCGTGGAATTGTTGCAGCAATTGAAACCTGTGGGCCATAGTTGCCGAAAAAAAAGAAAGTAGGTCTATGAGGTTAGAATCAACCTTCTAAAGACGCAACAAAAGTCCCAGACGATAATCCCAAACGAATGTAATCAAGATTTAATAGCCCCTTCTTGTCGACGTGAATGATGAGAACATAGCACTTCCCTTACAGAAGTCTGATTGCCCATAGGTGGTTGAGACCATGATGATAGTTTTTGACTAGGTTTTATTAAATGATCTGCGTCAGCCAAAAATTAAAGCCGATGAAAAGATATTCTGATATCCAACTCTCCCTTTCATAGATTGATGCAGATCACAAGTCACAATTATGAGCCTAACTTTTATTTCCTAGGCTGATTTGGTTTGGAGCCCAAAACTAGTATAATGTTAGCAGCGGATGATTAGTGTAAGAAAAGGTACGTTTTTCCAATACTAGAGAGATTTCTTGTAGAAAACTTGTGATGATGGTCGTGGCCGTGCCTGATATTTGTAATGACCTTGTTGTTAGCAGTTAAATCCATTGGGATTTAGTGTTCCTCATGGTCAAGTTTCGCGCAGTTTCTTTCTTACACAGCTTAGATACCAATACAGTTATGAAAACTCTTATCTTGCCCATTAGAAGCTTTTGGTACAGAGCTCTGAACTTGGCGCACGCGTAGATCGTACTACAACACCATAGGCGGGAACCCAATATTGGTATCTAAGCTGTGAATTGCTCCGACTTTCAGATTCAGACTGCCAGTTTCCTGTCTCCAACCGCTAGCATCGCCACCGCGCACTGTGTCCCAAACATAAATCGAGTTTTCACTACTGTATTGGTATATAAGCTGTGCTTTCTTACATGCAACCAAATCTGTCAAGCCAAAAACAGGTGAAAAAAGAGAAGAAAAACTGGTTATCAAAAGGTTCTTTAATCGAATCTTCTCATGATCATCTAACGCAAGATAACCTTGCAAATCAGATTGTCTATGGTAATTACAAGTGTGACAGAAAGTCATTTTTCAAAATTGACGAATAAGTGCTAGATTATCTCTAGTTAAAAAAAGTCATTCTTGAACTGTCACTCGTCTTAATTGGGAATAGTTACTTTTTTGTTTAGTCTGATAAGGCACGAATAGCCTACTGTAGAGAATAATATTTTTTAATCTTATTCTTCTCTCAATTCTTGATATTTTGACATTTTTTTTAAATTTAAGTTTTCAAAAAAGTTATTTCCTAAAATTGTTTTTATAACGTATAGGTTTGCAGAGCGTTGTGCAAAACCGAATATGCAACCCGAGTCCAACTTATCCAAGATTCGGCAACGATTACAATTCCGACTGTTGCGAACTTCAAACAAATAAAAAGAAAAGCGGCTTCTATTTCTAATCAGAATAATTTTTTGAACAATGGGTGTCCAAAAGAGATGTTTCATTCTCACGATATAATAACATTGAAAATTCATAAGTAGCAAGCAAAATTTAAACAGCGGGGAATGTTCAACCATGCACAAAGAGATTTAACAAAACGGAAGTGAGTCCAAATTTTCACTTTATGGGTCTTCTTGAGATCGTTAGTACAATATCACCAGTCTTAATTGACTTAAACATTGCTATGGCTTCAGTGTGGGACATTCCTGTTAGAGGGCACCCGTTCACTCCCAGGATCTCATCGCCTGTAAGATAATAAATTTTTTAAAGACAAAAGTAAAACTGAATATTGACATAGGGAGGAAATGCAATTTTAAAGCTGAAATTGAAAAAAAAAATCCCGATTTTGCAGAGCATAAACTTGAATATTGTCAAGTCACTTCTTTCTTATGAGCTAAAAGTTAGAACTTTAATTTAATATCACAGTGCCCGCTATTGTGGAAGATCAGTATAGAGGGGCTCTCGTCCTGTGGTAAGCCAAGTTAAAAAGAAAAATAATCAAATAAATTTAGAGTTGGAATATGGTGAGCAAGAGTTTACTTTTTATACTCATAGCAAACATATGTATTTTTATTTTTGTCCTAAATTCGCGGTGCCAGGTATATTTGGACATATTTTTTAGTTGGACAAGAGATAATGCATTATCTTTCTTTATTTTATGCAAAACATCAGCGGCGTAATTTTGGTGAAATAATGGAGGGGGGCAAGTATAAGCCAATTTTACAAAATCAAGTAAAAATGACAGTGGAAACTGAAAAATGAGCCATATAGTACGACAAAGGCAGGGCGTCATTTCGAGGGGGCAAGGGGGAGGGGCAGTTGCCCCCCAATAACTCAGAGAAAATAACTATTATATAGCCCATGTCCCTTGACTATCCAGATATGGACCCCTTCCCCCCCCAATAAAAATGCTGGAACTACTCCCCTGGATAAAGGTAAACCCATACTAAAGAAAACTGACTCGTTTCTGTGGCTGCTTGAAATATGCAGGATTATCTTAGTTTTGACGAGATTTTTGAAGAAACTAAATTTCAGCTGGGGGAGGGCAAGCTGCGGTATGAGAGGGGCAGCTGCACTTCCCCCTGCCCCACAGTAAATTATGCTTCTACCGAACATGACAACTTTGGTCAAAAAAGTCTTGTCACAAAAAAAAGAGTTTATTCGTAAAAATGTTTGACTAAAAAACTCTTCGCTATTTTTACTCGCTTTAATTTTTCACAGAAAAGAACAAATCACGTTTTGCGTTATTTTTATTGGCTGAAAATTCAACATACCAACAACAGGTAATAAAGACGGGGTTGCTTGGCTTTACTTTCTGACATACGCTTTGGGTGTTACGTGGTTTGCTAAAAAAAATATGATGATTGACGTCACAAAAATTAAATACTGGAATTAAATTACAGTTTCTAACACGAAAGTACAGGGCTATAATCTTTCTTTTTCTGGATAATGTTGATCTAGTTTTGTGGATGGATTACTTGAATCGTGAGCAGCCATAAGCTGTAAGTACAAAGTCCAAACCATTAAAGCAATTTTGTTGTGCGGTCGACTAACAACCTAACTAAAAAAAAAAGTAATGAACGAGAATGATCTGGTCAAGATCCTCCACGAATTCAAGTGCGTTTTTTTTTGTTTTTTTTTTAAATTTAATTTGAAAGCTCAATTTGTATAAAATGAGTATCAACAAAACTAAAATGTAGAAAAATCACGCAGAAAAGCTTTGTCTTGTGTGAATCAGGGTATGAGGTGATTTTATTTCTGTGGGTGAGAGGGGTTCAAAGGTAGGGGAGTACCCGAAACATTGTTTATATGCATAAAATTCGCTTCAATGAGCGAAGCTCGGTCCACTGGTATAAAAATTTAATTGGAACAGAGATAAAGCTCTATGAAGTCCTCAAGTCCTAAGAAATAAAGTCCATGATTGAAACAGTGCTCGATAAACGATTAGCAAGTCAATCTTTTTTCGTTTTTTTTATTGAAAAACCAGGCAAAGAAGAAAGAAGGAAATTACTACCAAAATTCTAATATTTGTACATTAATTATTAATTGTATATTATATTATATTTGTATAAAATATTACTTGTATATTAATATGTCTATTAAGATAAGCTATTCCGTAATAGATCGTGTGACTTTATTTTTACATAGGTCTTTCTACAGACTCGGAAATTTTTATTTTGGGTTTGGTTCTAATTTCGTCGCTTGTAAAACACCTTGGCACTTATGATAAGCAACCAAAAATTAGAATAAGATCTTCCAGCCTCTGCACTTGCCAGAGTGGAGAGGGAGAATTGATCCCTACAGTATAAGAAATATATCCCCCTTTGTTAAAAAAAAAAAAATCTAGAAAAATAACACAAAACATTTTTCCTTGTCTGAATCAGAAAATGGCGTTACGCATTTCCTCGAGTTTAATTTTACGCAGGGTGGGGAGGGGACCGCCAGACGCCATTTTATGTTTCTCCAAACAGTCAAATCAGTGGACCAAGCAGAAGGAGCAGGAAAAGTGCCCTTTTGGGAGCAAGGGAGTGAGATATTTGCACTGCAAGATATTCCTGCTGGTAATACAATTTCCTTATAATAAATTTTAAAGACATATTTCCAATATTCTTCGGCGGTTGAAACTTTGTGATAGGTCTTGACTGAAGTTTCAGAATGGATAATGTTATATTATGGCAGGGGTGTAATTTCATCAAAATCTTGCGGGGGGGGGGGTTAAAATAGAGGCCGACTTTTCCAAGTCAGGTGAAAATGACAGTGAAAGATGAAAAATGAGTCATATAGTACCATATAGGCGAAGGTATGCTAAAGAAAACTGATCTGTTTCTGTGGAGGCTTGAATTGTGAAGGTTTATCTTCGTTTTGACAATACTTTTGAAGACACTAAATTTCAGCTGAGGGGGACTCAGGTCTGGGGGCAGTTTCTCCCCTGCCCTACAGCTAATTATGCCCCTGGGAAGTAAACGTCACTTTTTAGTACTGGTAGTCAATTATTGCTTCGCAAAAAGATGTAAGATCGAATAGTCCATCTTCAACTAGGAACAATTCTAAATATATCGTTCTTTATCGGTAGAGTAGCCGCTGAAACGTCTACACATTAAGTTTAAAATAGGTCAAACGTTTGTTATGTTTAGGGCCATTCCTGGAAATACCTTTTACACTGTCCGGTTAGTTCAGTTTTTCCTAAGGAGATTTCTTTCGAAATAATAAGGTTTTCGAAAGATTTATAAGAATTATTTTGCTCGTAATGACATTCGTAGTCACCTTCAGCACAATAAAGTACGTTGTTTTTTCGCTGCTTTCCCAGTAGGCAGGTTTGGTTTAAAGAAAATCTTAGCTTTGTAGGTCTCGTTTAGCGTCCTAAAAGTCACTTTATCGAGGGAAAAAAGCAAAGTACATTCTGCCGATACAATTACAACAGGCACGTACGGCAGATTGTTTTGTTTTTTTTGGGGGGGGAGAGGGTGTTAAATAATGGTAAAAAAAGGGTAAAGGATACGGCACTAGACTTTACAGTCCGTACCGGCGGTGCTGATCTCCGTTTCTTGGCCCTTCAGCTAGGAAGTGCAATGGGGGGCTGGGGGCCAGCCATCCTGTGCTTTCGCACACCCTTCCTGTTTACCTTCCCCAGATTTCTCCAGGTACCCATTTAGAGCTGGGTCGACTCTGGCTAAGCTTACAGAGTCACGCCACTGACCCCCGTCCCAAACTGAAGAATTGGGTACACCGGGATTCGAACCCGTGTCCTCTCAGACAAGGGATCCCGAATCCAGCGCACCAACCCATTCGGCCAGGAAGGCTTTTTTATTGTTAAATAATGTCAATCATTTTATTCAGTAGTTTAAATAAAAAGGGTCAAAAATGCGGGAAAATTTGGGATATTAGGGGGGGCGGACCTCAAGCTCTCCCCCTGTGTATGTTTCCAAATTATTATATTAGTTTCTCTTAAGAAGAACACTGATAATTCCAAAATCTATTAAAGCTGCTCAAAATGTCAATAAACTTGGCATCATACCATTACAGCAATGCTCTACACTATTGAAGATTGCAGTATGCGAAATTCCATTGTTCCTTTAAGTTGCGAAGTTCTGCTTCAGTAATTGAAAATCTTCCAAGTTTCCATTATTTTACAAAAAAAAGAAGATGAAAAAGTTAAATGTCGTATGGCTTGAAATTACATTACCGCAGTCCGGGAATCCTCCTTGTTGGTATTAAATAAAAAAATAGTTCAAGGCTAAAGTTTTTAATTGTTTTAAAAAGTAGAATTGTGGAAAAGAGTCAAACTTTAGCGTAAAGAGCGAGGGATTGTGGAGGGGACAATCCATTTCATATACGGAGTAATTTCTGTTAGTTTTAAGTTTTAATGTCGCTCCTTACTTTCAGTGAAAAAAACTATTTTTTTTATTTAATTTCTGAACGTTTTTGAATTAATGCATGTATGATTTTGGCTCTCCGTACATAAATTATTAAAATTTAATTTGTATATTAATTCTTTTTTTGGCCAAATGGCTTTCTCTTAGTTTTGATCAGACAATTTTAAGAAATAAGGGGTTGGGAAGGAGGCCTAGTTGCCCTCCAATTTTTCGGTTACTTAAAAAGGCAACTAGAAGTTTTAATTTTTAACGAACGTTTTTATTAGTAAAAAATATACGTAACTTAAGAATTAACTTACGTAACAAACTTTTATATTCTTATATTTTTAAATATATATATGAGGGGGTTTGTCCCCTCGTTAATACCTCGCTCTTCGCACTCAATCTTAAGTTTTATCCCAATTCTTTAAGAATGACCCCTGAGTCAGAAAGGTCGTTGAATAAATAGTTGAAATTACTAAAAATACTTTAGCTTAAAGAGCGAAGTATTTATCTCCTCCTGAATACCTCGTTCTTTATGCTACAGTATTTTTATAATCCCTCATATGCGTAATAATCTCTGTTCAATTTAAGTTTTAATGCTAGTCCTTACTTTCAATTGAAAAAACTTTTTCATGTTTATATTTTCATTGTTCTTTTTTTAATAGTAATGCTAGAAAATCCTGCGCCCTTTTCATTGAATTTCTCTTCCCCCATGAAATATTCCTCCAAGGAAAGATACTCCCACATAGCCCTCCCCCCTCAACCCCACACCCAAAGCAAAAAAAAATCCCCCTGAAAACGTCGGCACACTTCCCAATAACCATTACTGTATGTAAACATTGGTCAAAGTTTGTAACTTACAGCCCCTCCCCCAGGGACTGTGGGGGAGTAAGTCATCCCCAAAGACATAGTTGCTGTGGTTTTCGACTATGCGAAACAAAATGGCTATCTCAAAATTTTGATCCGTTGACTTTGGGAAAAAAATGAGCGTGGGAGGGGGCCTAGGTGCCTTCCATTTTTTTGGTCACTAGAACTTTTCATTTCCGTTAGAATGAGCCCTCTTGCAACACTCTAGGACCACTTGGTCGATACGATTACCCCTGGGAAAAAGAAAAAAAAACAACAAACAAACAAATAAACACGCACCCGTGATCTGTCTTCTGGCAAAAAATACGAAATTCCACATTTCTGTAGATTTGACCTTGAAAATTTTTTTCTATAGGGTTCTCTCATACGCTGAATGCGATGGTGTGATTTTCGTTAAGATCTTATGACTTTTAGGGGGTGTTTTCCCCCATTTTCCAAAATAAGACAAATTTTCTCAGGCTCGTAACTTTTGATGACAAAGACTAAATTCGATGAAACTTATATATTTAAAATCAGCATTCTTTTGATGTATCTTTTAGCATCGGAATTCCTTTTTTAGAGTTTCGTTTACTATTGAGCCGGGTTGCTACTTACTACAGTTCGTTACCACAAACTGTTTGAAAATATAACATCAAGGATTGTCATCTATTTGTCAAAGGAGCTAATGTTTTCTCAAACATAGGAAGCATGTTGGTCAAGAGCAAGTAAGCCACGTCCCTGAATGTTTGAAAATTCGTATAATATGTACCTAGCTCCAGAGCGCCTTCCTCAGAATAAAACTAATAAAATAATTAAGTTTTTCCGAGGGAAGTAAAGAGCGAAGTTGAAGCTTAAAAGGGAAAAAAATTTAATTCACAGCCAATCTAATACATATCAATAAAACTAGTACAAATAAACCAACTAATTATGTTTCCCTATGTTTCTAGGATTATAAAAAACCGGTTAAGGTTTCCCACACCTGGGAAAAAAAGAAGAAAAAAAGAAGGGAGGGATCAGTGATACCCTCAATTGAATTCTCAGACACCTTGCGGAGAAAACAGCTTTGGACAAAGCTGGAGCTTGAGCAAATCTTAAGGGGGGGTCCAATGCGACAAGGGCGCCAATAATTGACCAAATTGGCAAGTTTATTTAAAAAGAAGATCAAAACAAGAGAAAGAAATCAAATGAGGACACCAGCTAAATATTGGGGGCCGCGGTCCCCACGGTCCCTCTGAATCAGCCCCTGGCTTTGGAGGGACAAGATGCACCCGAGACGCTAGTTGAGTGGCTGAGCCTAGCAAATAATCAAAATATTCTCTGAAGAAAATTTCCAAAGATTGCTATTTTTGTATATTGAGACCAGATTTAAAATGGTAAGCCCTAAACTTCACTGGTATATGGAACATGAAGCTCTGGATGTTGCTCTGGATGCAGCTCTGGATGTTTTTCCAGAGCCGCTGGAATAACATCCAGCAGCTCTGCTTATAAAATGTAGCTGTAATAATGGGCGAAATCCTTTGAAAAATAAAACTTTTCTATCAATTAAAAAACTAAACCATCCATCCTCTTAAGAACTAACCTTACCAGCTTATATCGGAATACTTTAAATTGGGCCGTTTCATAAAGAAATTGACGAACCTAGGAAAGAGATTTACAAAGTCTTGAAATACCAAATAAATGAACCTGATTGACGTATTCAATCTCGACCAATGGTATGGCATATTTATCCAGCATTTTACCTTATTTATCCGGCATTTTTTCTTTTCAAATGACCTTAATTGATAATTCAATCAAGCTAAATGGTTGGCGTGCTAGACCTATAATAATATTTATTCTGGGTGGGGTTTCGAGTCCTGTTGTCGCCAATTACTTGGTCTGGAACGAGAATCAGTGGTGTGACTCTGTAAGCTTCAGTAGTGTCGACCCAGCTCCACATGGTTACTTGGAAGAATCCGGGGAGGATTAACATGACGGGTGTGTGAAAGCACATGATGGCTGACCCCCAGCCTCCCATTACACTTCTTGGTTGAAGGGACAATAAACGGAGATCAACACCGCCGGTAGGGAATGTAAAGTCCAATACCTTATCCTTCACCCCTCTTTTAACTGGTAATGTTAAAAATAACGGGGAATCCACATATAGAATTTTTGTCGTCTGGCATAATTTTTAAATCAAACTTTTGTTTTGCGTTCGAAAATGAAAATATAGTTTATTTACCCTAAAAATCAAATATTTATTATGTAAAGTTAATTCAATGTCAACAGTAAACCAGACTTCATTTTACGAAATGCTATTTTAAGGTCAGGTTAAAAATGTGAACTTTTAACACAAATTATTAATCAAAATTTAGCCAAATATATTACTTAAAAAAATACAAAGAATGAGGCAAATAGTAAGTAAGCAATTGTAATAGTTCAGCTCAGCCTAAATTTTTTAACTTAATCTAACACAATCTGAGTACAAAAATTATCTTAATCTGTACAAAAATCTAAGTTTTTTGTACACATTGTTTTCACATGATTATTGAGTACTTGTATGATATACCCCCTATCTAATATTCTTCTTATACGTTTCTCTGGCGCTCATCTTAATGAAATATACCAAAGTAAGATACAAATATAATACTTTAGAAACACATTTAGGCTATATATTTGCACATTAGACTGGTGTGAGGGGGCGGGGGTAAAGTATAGAGGTTCTGCATGCCTAATGTGCTAGGAACAAAATGTGCACATTTGTCCAAATACTTTACCCCATCCCCCTAATGTGCAAATATATAGCCCAAATTATATATTTTCCATCTTTTCTGTCACTTCTCTTTGTCTTGTCAAAAAAAAAAAAAAAAAAAAAAAAATCTATAATGCTTCAATGAATGAACAACATGAGTGGCGGGGTTTTATCACACAAGCACCAATCATTAACCCTGTTGTGTCTATTCACTTACTAGATAACTGCTTTCTGAATTCAAGATCCCAATATGATATCAACCCTTATTCAATAGCGTCAATTGGGGAGGGGGGATGGTCAGGGGTCAAGGAGAGCATGTAAAGGTGTGTAGTTCCAGCATTTTTATTGGGGGACAAGAGGGGTCCATATCCGGATAGTCAAGGACAAGGCTGCATCCAGGAGGGAGGGGTTTGAACCCCCCCCCCCACCAAAAAAAAAATTGTCTGACTTAAAAACTTAACAAAAATGGATATAAACAAATTTTCTATGCGTTTTTTATGATTTTATGTGTAACCCCTCCCGAAAAAAAAACCTGGGTAAACCCCCCTTCCCCACAAAAGAATCCTGGACTCGGCTCCGGCCAAGGGGTTTGGGCTATATAATAATTTTGTTCTCGAAATTTTTGGGGGAACTACCCCCTGCCCTCTTCCCCCAAACGAAGCCCCTGGGCATGTACTTCTTCCTAGATTTTTTGCATCCTCAACTAAATTTCAAAACACCCTTTTTTGGGTATTTTCATTGGAAAATACATTTTTGGTATTCTTATTGAGAAAAAAGAAACAAACGACAAACTTACCCCCCCCCCCTTTTATTTTGAAATGTACATTTTGCCCCCCCCCTCCCTTGAATTGAAGACAATGCCATCATTCTTAGCTCAACATATTAACGTTAAGGTACAATTGCTGAAATTATCTTTTTTATAGCAATAAATTTTCGTTGATTTTATACGACTGAATTTATTAGAAACAGCCCTGTGTTTTAATGTAACTCACCTTCTTGTAGTTCACCATTTTCCGAGGCTTGTCCGTCTGGGAAAACAGTCTTGACGAATATGCCCATATGTCCTTTAGGTGAGTCTCGCCCCCCAACAATACTGAAACCCAAGCTTTTAGTTTTCGGTCCTTTTCTAAAAGTGACTATAAATACTCTTGAAGTTGACACTCTTCTACCGTCACTTCTGTATGAAGTTGTCAAAGAGGACTGGATATTATCCGTTAGTTTTGAACGAGTTGGATTAGGACGGTAAAAATCTCTTTTAGATGTTTGGCAAAACGAGGTGGCATGTTCAATATCACTATAGTCACCACACCGACGAGTGCTTATTTGTAATCGCTCAGGACTATTTAGTAAAGGCATAGTTTTTGTTGGCTCTACTTTTGTAGGGCTCCGTGCTACGGTATTGGACATTACCGAATCATCCGGGCTCAAATCTAACGATAATTGTCTTCGTTGAGTGCTTGATTTAAACTGTGACGCCGGGTTGAATTGCGCTGTTTTGTCTTCTATTGCTTCATATATATCATTATTCGTATCTTCTGAAAAACTAAATTTTAGCATTCTTCTGTGTCGAATGGATTGTACGATGGGATTCGTTGGTGTGGGAGGAAGGGGTTTTTGCGGTTTCCTATCTTGATTTAGATCTAGGGTTTCACCACTGAGATGTCGTCTAAACCCCTGTCGTATCGAATATCCACATCGTTTCATTCGACCCAGGGTCTGAGTTTGATAGCCAACGTCAGAGGCTAAACTTGTAAAAGATTCCCTGGAGATTACAATGTCAACAGTGCCTGATGCAGGTGTCAAGAGTGTTCTCGCTTCTGTGAGTTCCACCCCCCGGAGTCGTTTCCCGTTAACATTTATGATTTCATCTCCTGGCTGGAGTCGGCTGTCTCTGAAAATAAAAATGAGATTCAGAAAAAATATACCTCCTGGATCGTTTCAAATTCCATTTGATCAATAAATCGAAATGAATGATCTGTTATTACAATAATAAAACAATGACAATCGAATACTTTTGAGCTTATTTGAAGTTATACCTCCGTGAAACTTGTTTTTTGCTGTTACGGCAATCAATCTCACCTATAGTAACTGCTAAGATGGAAATGTTTTATTAAAGGTCACAAAAAATTTCACATATTTTTGAGTTATTCGTCTTTATTGAATAAAGATTATTGAACGTTATAAAATGGTTGTTTCACTATGAATCACTGGAGAGGCATTTTTTTTTAATTAAAAAAATTTCTCAGGACCCGTTCAAATAAAAATTATAAATCCAACATTATAGGCAAGCTTGTATATTACGACAATTGTGATTATTATTGATCCCCAATCACTGAAGGTCATTATTATAAATAGCAAATACGTACAATGGTTTCTGATTCAGAACACAGAAAACTATTAAGGGAATCTGGTGCCGCATATGTTTTGTATTTTTTTTTCTCTGATTAGAAATACCTCTATAAAAGCTTTTTGTTCGTTTCTCCTCCTTGATTCAAATTTGAATTTCCTTAGAAGAAAAAGATCCTCAGAAGAACACAGAAAACTATTAAGGGAATCTGGTGTCGCATATGTTTTGTATTTTTTTTTTTTTTCTCTGATTAGAAATACTTCCATAAAAGCTTTTTGTTCGTTTTTCCTCCTTGATTCAAATTTGAACTTCCTTGGAAGAAAAAAGATTTTTTTTTTAGTTTCAACTCAAACTATTAACAGGGCTTGATAGAGTTCTGAGTTCAAGTATTCAATCAAAAATTTGAATATACACAAAAAATCACCATCATGTTCCCCGCGCACGGAGTTATGACTGTGAAAGCAGGGAGAGGGCAAGAAAAAATACAATAGCATAAATATAAAACAGAACTAAAAAAAAATAAAACTAAAACAAATGAACACAGCAAAGAATGGCGAACTGTCCTCCACTCTTCTTACCCATCTTAAACCAATCAGGTGGGATGCCAGGCACATCATATATTACCAATAAATGTTCATACAATTAATAAAATAAAATAAATGAATAAAACAAATAAAACCAATAAATAAAACATACAATTTTTTTCTAATTTACTAGGAGTGCCCCAAGTAAACAATTATCTTACTTTTTTCATGGAAAGATAATGAGTAGCTGGAATTTTTTCAGCTAACGAAATAGTGGAAAATTCTGTTTTTTCTTTGTCATTGGTTTTTAATTCGGCTCAGAAATCTGCACAAATCCTGATTTTCCTTTGTCATTGGTTTTGAATTCTGCACAGGTGACAACCGACCTGAAGGGGCATATCCCGAAATTCCATAGTTTTGTCCATTTTTTTTAATCTCGAATAATGTACTGCAAGCTAACTTTTTTGCTATTGCTTTGAGATCTACTCACCAACACCAACACCATCACCCACCTCCCCATCTAAACTCCTATTTCATTAATTTCGCGTATACTAAGTTTTCAAAATTGAATTAGTGTGAAAAAAGGTGAGAACAAGTGTTGAGTAAGAGAAAATTTTGGATTGAATCTGGTATAAAATGCGGGCATTTTTGCGTAAAAATAATGGAAAATGAGTTCAGTAATGGAACTGCACACAGGGATTTTAATACACAAGAGGCAGCAAACTAAGAAATTACCCTCACTTAGACGGCAAAAATCCACAGATATTACATTACAGGAGATATAAAAGAATGTTACACTTTTCTTGAAGTAGATTTTACAGTCCTTTGACTCCCCCTCCTTCTCGATTAATTTTCAGGCTCACGTATTTACCCCAAGAAAATTTTGCGGCCACCTATAAGTTTTGCAAGTATATTTTTTCCAGCGAATAATCAAGAAGGTGCTCCAGAGCTTTTCGAACTTCACCAATCAATTCAGTGGCCCGTATAAAATTACATTATGCATATACCTCAAAACTGTGAAAGACATAAGCTATACACTGTGTTTTGATTTTACAGGGCGTATAAGTTCAGTCACTGAAGCTGTAAACTTAAGGAAAATTTAAAAAGTAAGAGTAAGAAAAAAAAAGAAAAAGGAGTACGTGAGAAAAGGTAGTTTCAATTGTTCAACATGCACTGCCGTTTCACCCATCTTGGAGCACAAGACAATCAGCCAAATCAGCGACCAGAACATGTGACAAAAAAATAACTTCTTCTAAAACTTACAGGGTATTAAGATACCCACAAAAGTTAATAGGCACCCAAAAGTCATCATTCTACGCAAGATGAAAACCACAAATGTTTCAAATGCGTTTTTGAATCCAGTTGGTGTTACTAATCAGTTGTTCCTTAGTTTTTTTTTTTTCTGAAATGTTATTTATTTTATATTTTGCCTTTAAGTATAGTAAATAAAACACAAAGCGTAGAAGTCAAGGCAAGTGGGACAATATGCCTACTGGTCGTCACCCAAATAATGTTCTTGGCTCAATAATGGCTCAAATGGCTCAAATAAATCTCGGAATTGGGATTTAAGATTGATCTTGAGAGAAGAATAAATAAAAAAAAAGTATTTTTTTTTAAACTGCAAGTAAGGAGCGATATTAAAACTTAAAACAAACAGAACTTATCCCGTATATGAAAGGGGCTGTCCCCTCCTCAACACCCCGCTCTTTACGCTAAAGTTTGACTCTTTCTCACAACTCTACTTTTTAAACGAATAAAAAACTTTAGCGTAAAGAAAGGGGTGTTGAGGAGGGGACAGCCCCTTTCATAAACGGAATAATTTCTATTTGTTCTAAGTTTTGATATCGCTCCTTACTTGCAGTTAAAAAAACTTGTTTTTTTTATTTAATTTTTGAACCTTTTCGAATTAATGCATGTTTTGATTTTGGCTCGCTGCACATCAATAGTTAAAACTAAATTTGCATATTAACAAAATGGCTACCTCAAGATTGTGATCTTGTGACTTTGAAAAAAAATGAGCGTGGGAGGGGGCCTAGGTGGCCTCCATTTTTTGGTCACTTAAAAAGGGCACTAGAACTTTTTATTTCCGTTAGAATGAGCCCTCTCGCGACATTCTAGGACCACTGGTTCGATACCATCTCCCCTGGGGAAAAAAGCAAAAAAAAACAACAAATAAATAAAAACGCATCCGTGATCTGTCTTCTGGGAAAAAATACAAAAGTCCACATTTTTGTAGATAGGAACTTGACACCTCTACGGCAGGGTTCTCTGATACGCTGAATCTGATTCTATGACTTTTAGAGGGTGTTTTTCTCTATTTTCTAAGATATGGCAAATTTTCTCAGGCTCGTAACTTTTGATAGGTAAGACTAAACTTGGTGAAACTTGTACATTTAAAATCAGAATAAAAATGCGGTTCTTTTGATGTAACTGTTGGCATCACAATTCCATTTTTTAGACTTTCGGCTACTATTTGAGCCGGGTCGCTCCTTACTATCGTTACCACGAACTGTTTGAAAAAAAAATGGGAGAGTGAGAGAGAAACTCAGAGAGTGTGTGTGAGAGAGAGAGACAAACAGACGGAGACAGAAAAAGGGAAGAGCCAGGGGCGAAAATGGGGAGAGCGATAAGGAAAGGTGTAAGAGAGGAAAAAAGAAAGAAAGAGAATTATATTAAACCTTGAAATCAACTAAAATATTATTGCTTAAGACTGGTGATTCTCGAACTTTTTAGATTAACGAGACAACCTGGTATGATTCTTTATTGCTCATACCCCTTCCCCATTTTCAATTTACAATAAATTTTGAAAAGCCAATCAATGTAAATCAGTTCTTGTAATGAGTTCAAACAGGTTTCGCTTCGACAATCAATGATAAGGGATATTATAATTTTCGTTTGTTCTTTCTTCTTCAATGTGGGACAAAGACCTAAATCAATGACACTTTGCGGTTCAAACCGTTCAAATCAAGCACTAGAAAGGGTTCCCCCACAAATAAAGCTCACAAACAATATCACTGATGTTTATGATGCGAATATCATAATATTCGCATTTTACAGATCAAAGACACACCCAATTACCCTCTCAATATGCCTTTTACTACTGAAACTAAACGTTATTACAAACTATCATTTGGGTATCTAGGACATGTTGACATTTAAAAAATAACTTTTCAGTTATTTCCTGAAATCATCAGCCGGGTATCAAAAGGGCGTATCTCCATAATTGTAAATTTTCAGAAGAGCAAAAAAACCTCGCAACTTTTTTATTTCCCCTGAGACAACCGTAAAACAAAAACGGATTTATATGTAAAGTCAATACATATCAATCTGTTTTTGTTTTATGGTTATCAAAGGGGAAATAACAAAGTTTTTAGGTTTTTTTGCTCTTCTGAAAATTTACAATTATGGAGAAGCGACCTTTTGATAACCGGCTGACGAAATATAACATTATCTGTTTTTACATTTATTAAATGGCCAACGAGGGCTAAATTTCAAAAGTTTTAGGAACAATTATTTTAACAGACAATATTGAAGTCACGCTGAACTCAGCTTGAACCATAAGCTACGCAATCACAGAAAAAATTGTGCCTAAATCCTTGCCTCTGTTCCCAGAGTATAAAAAAAGCGGCTAAATACCCCACTCCTTGTCCCAGATGCTTGAAAAAAAAAGTCAAGTTAACTTATAAAATTAAGCATAGCCCAGTGGAAATGCTATGTTCAACTGCAAGTATTCAACCAAAAAAAGTATGTCACATTCCCCTATCAGTGTTTTTTATTGCTAAATATCACGCCAATCCAAAGTGGAGAAACTAGTTTCTGAAGTCATTTAAAGTCCATTACCATCTTTAATAATTGACACTTTTTTTGGTCTTAATTTTGAAATATATTCTTTTTGAAATAAAAAAAGGAAAAAAACCTGAACTTTGTTTCTTTTAACTATTCTATATCTATGTAGCAACATCTTTGCTAAATAGCACTAAAATTTTGCACTTCTAGTTTTGAAATATTTACTTTTTGAAATTAAGAACATCTGAAAATTGTTCGCACATCAGCTGAAAATTTCACATGTTTGAACAACCAGAGAAAAACCTTAGTTAAACAAGTCTTGTGAAATACAATAATAAACTCAGCATACGTTCACTAAACTCATAAATTATTCTCAGTAAATCCTTGCCAAGGAAGGGTACTCAAGAGAAATAGCCAATTACCGATTTTCATACCCAGTCGGTACATAAATAACAAGCTGTAAAACACGTCCCAAAAACAATATTTAAGATACACTTGAGAAAATGAGGATCATCGGTTGCCAGGTTGCCAGAACCGGCGTTTATTAGCCAGTTTATATCATTATTTATGTCTAAAGAACAGTAATTCAGATTTCATAAATGAAAAATCTTTTTTGTAGAGCGGGGGGGGGGGTGAAGAGCAAGATTTAGGTTGATGAAGCCCTAAGCTGTCAGATCATCAGGATTGTCGATTATACATTATACAAGGGTGGTGTAAACCCTTTTTGGTCTGAGTAAAAAAATAGCCATTTTTTTTAAAGTAGTATTCTTTATATACTTGTCATTAACGTTGATATATTTTGTCCAGAGGTGTCCCAGTGCTTTCAATATAATGTATGAACTTTTCAATATAAAGGTGTCCCAGTGCAAATGCTTTCATAATACTTTTCTAGAAGTGCTTTAAATACTCGCTTGAGGTCGCAAGTGCTCCATGATTACGAAAAAAATTAGTAATGAGCAGACTTTCAAGTTTTATGGAACATATGAAAGTCAGAAGGAGCAAGTTCCAAGGAGCAGATTTGCCTTCTTGTTTTTTTTTTCAATTATTTCAGCGAAAAAAACCACTTTCAATGAAAATACTAAAACAAGGTATTTTTTCAAAATCTAGGGGGGATCATATAAAGTTGGGGTCGCTAATACCACCTGGCTACTCAAACCGACATCACTAGATATGCAAGAAAGTGTTTTTCAAACAGTTCGTGGTAACGAACTGTAGTAAGGAGCGACCCGGCTCAATAAGTAACCAAAACTCTAAAAAATGGACTTTTGGTACCAATAGCTACATCAAAAGAATCGAATTTTAATGTTGATTTTAAATATATAAGTTTCATCAAGTTTAGTCTTACCCATCAAAAGTTACGAGCCTGAGAAAATTTGCATTATTTAAGAAAATAGGGGGAAACACCCCCTAAAGGTCGTAGAATCTTAACGAAAATGACATCATCAGATTCAGCGTATCAGAGAACCCTACTGTAGAAGTTTCAAGCTCCTATCTACAAAAATGTGGAATTTTGTATTTTTTGCCAGAAGACAAATCACGGGTGCGTGTTTATTTGTTTTTTTTTGTTTTTTTTTTCCCCAGGGGTCATCGTATTGACCATGTGGTCCTAGAATGCCGTAAGAGGGCAAATTCTAACGGGAATGAAAAGTTCTAGTGCCCTTTTTAAGTGACCAACAAAATTGGAGGGCATCTAGGCCCCCTCCCACGCTCATTTTTCTCCCAAAGTCAACGGATCAAAATTTCAAGATAGCCATTTTGTTCAGCATAGTCAAAAACCATTATAACTATGTCATTGGGGATGACTTACTCCCCCACAATCCCTGGGGGAGGGGCTGCAAGTTACAAACTTTGACCAGTGTTTACATATAGTAATGGTTATTGGGAAGTGTACAGACGTTTTCAGGGGGGATTTTATTTTGTTTCGGGGTGGGGCTGAGAGGAAGGGGATATGTTGGAGGATCTTTCCTTGGAGGAATCTGTCATGGGGGAAGAAAAATTCAATGAAAAGGGCGCAGGATTTTCTAGCATTACTATAAGAAAACAATGAAAAATAAACATGAAAACGTTTTTTCAAATGAAAGGAAGGAGTAGCATTGAAACTTAAATCGAACAGAGATTATTACGCATATGAGGGGTTCTAAAAATACTTTAGCATAAAGAGCGAGGTATTTAGGAGGAGATAAATACTTCGCTCTTTATGCTGAAGTATTTTAAGTAATTTCAACTATTTATTCTACGGCCTTTCTAATTCAGGGGTCATTCTTAAGGCATTGGGACAAAACTTACGATTTAGTGTAAAGAGCAAGGCATTAACGAGGGTACAAACCCCCTCGTATACATAATAAAAATATAAGATTATGAAAGTTTGTTACGTAAGTTAATTCTTAAGTTACGTATATTTTTTACTAATAAAAACATTCGTTAAAAATTAAAAGTTCTAGTTGCCTTTTTAAGTAACTGAAAAATTGGAGGGCAACTAGACCTCCTTCTCCACCCCTTATTTCTCAAAATCGTCTGATCAAAACTAAGAGAAAGCCATTTAGCCAAAAAAAGAATTAATACACAAATTTCATTTTAATAATTTATCTGCGGAGAGCCAAAACCAAACATGCATTAATTCAAAAACGTTCAGAAATTAAATAAAAACTAATTTTTTTAGCTGAAAGTAAGGAGCGACATTAAAACGACAGAAATTACTCCGTATATGAAATGGGTTGTCCCCTCCGCAATCCCTCGCTCTTTACGCTAAAGTTTGACTCTTTGCCACAATTCTACTTTTTAAAACAATTAAAAGCTTTAGCGTAAAGAGCGGGGGATTGCGGAGGGGACAACCCATTTCATATACGGAGTAATCTCTGTTCGTTTTAATGTCGCTCCTTACTTTCAGCTAAAAAAAATAATTTTTTTATTTAATATCCGTAATAAGGACGAGCGGCGCCCATTTTGCGCAAAGTTTTGTCAATCTGCTTTTTTGAACTTTTAAAAAAGAATACCTAGCATACTATCGATGAAATCAAAACCTTGTATTAACGATATTCTTCTTTAATTAAACTAATCTGATTATGAGGAAAAAGACAAAAGATAAATAAATTTTAAATTTATTTTTATAAGCCCATTTTTTTAAAATAAAAAGCTAACCTTCAAAGCTATGAGATTTAACTTTTATACAACCGCAAATAGGCTACTTTGAATACCAACAACTATTCTTATCTTGCATTATCTTAACTATAAAATTTAAAAAATTTCCAGAAAAATTAACGTTTAATATGCAAAATCCATCTGGCAACTAAATTGTCATTTGCCTTGAAGCAAAAACATAAGGTACATCGTTACTTGAAGAAGCACTTTTTTCTTCTTATTTTAATATAACGAGTTTTACACCTGTGGGGTTAGGTGATCTTTTGTGGAGCCACAAAAAGAAGTCGAGCAACTACTTAAGTACATACCCTTCTTGAAGGTTGGCACTACCACTACCTTAAACTGCAATACAATTACAGAGACTGCACATTACCATTTAGTGTTATAACTCAGCCGGCTTTAGAAGATTTTTTCGTGTCAAAATTATTTGCCTTTTTGTAAAAAAATTATAGAGATGATTGGAGTCTTCTTTTGGAGGTTAGCCCAGTTATGAAAATGTTCAAAAAAAGTTTGACTACTGAAAGCTAAGCTTAAATTGCCCAGGTGGCCTTTATGGCGACAAGAATTTATTTTCTGAGAAAAAAAAGACTGGGCTCATTGACAAGTTGGTTTTTATCCAATTTTAGCGAAAAAATCCATTTTTTCTACTATAGTCTATGCAGTGATTAAGGGGGATAATCGATCCCTTCTGTGGAACTCCTTTCTGTAAAACTCCCTGATCCCTTCTGTCAGTTAATGCCCCTTCTGTAAAAATTAAAAAAATATAAAGTTCTCGTTCAGAACAAGTGAGGTAATATTTTGAAATATTATCTCTGAAGTCAATCAACCACCGTCCTAAAATCACTGATTCTTTTGATGCCTTATATATGATTAAATAAAAAAAAAAACTAGTTTTTTTAACTAAAAGTAAGGAGCGACATTAAAACTTAAAACGAACAGAAATTACTCCGTATATGAAATGGGTTGTCCCCTCCGCAACGCCTCGCTCTTGACGCTAAAGCTTTTAATTGGTTTAAAAAGTAGAAATGTGGCAAAAAGTCAAACTTTAGCGTAAAGAGGGAGGGATTGTGGAGGGGACAACCCCCTCCACAACCCCCCCTATTTTCCCTATAGAAAATAGGGGGAAACGCCCCCTAAAAGTCATAGAATCTTAACGGAAATCACACCATCAGATTCAGCGTATCAGAGAACCCTAATGTAGAAGTTTCGAGCTCCTATCTACAAAAATGTGGAATTTTGCATTTTTTGCCAGAAGGCAGATCACGGATGCGTGTTTATTTGTTTATTTGTTTTTTTTTTCTTTTTCCCAGGGGTGATCGTATCGACCCAGTTGTCCTAGAATGTTGCAAGAGGGCTCATTCTAACAGAAATGAAAAGTTCTAGTGCCCTTTTTTAGTGACCAAAAAAATTGGAGGGCACCTAGGCCCCCTCCCAAGGTGATTATTTTCCAAAAGTCAACGGATCAAAATTCTGAGATAGCCATTTTATTCAGCGTAGTCGAAAAACCTTATAACTATGTCTTTGGGGACGACTTACTCCCCCACAGTCCCCGTGGGAGGGGCAACAAGTTACAAACTTTGACCTGTGCTTACATATAGTAATGGTTATTGGGAAGTATACAGGCGTTTTCAGGAGGATTTTCTTGGTTTGGGGGAGGGGTTGAGAAGAGGGGGATATGCTGAGGGAACTTTCCTTCGAGAATTTGTAATGGGAGAAGAAAATTTCCATGAAGGGAGAGCAGGATTTACTGGCATTATTTAAAAAAAAACAATTAAAAAATAAAAGGGAAAAAGCTTTTTCAGCTGGAAGTAAGGAACAGCAATAAAACTTAAAACAAACAGAAATTATTACCCATATGGGGGGCTCACCTCCTTCTAATACCTCGCTCTTTACGCTAAAGTATTTTCAGTAATTTCAACTACTTATTCTACGGCTTTTGTGATTCAGGGGGTCATTCTTAATGAATTGGGATAAAATTTAAGCTTTAATGTAAAGAACGAGGTACTGACGATGGGGTGAATCCCCTCATATATGTAATAAAAACATGAGAATACAAAAGTTCTTTACGTAAGCTAATTTATAAGTTACGTAAAAATTTTACCAATAAAAAGATTCGTAAAAAATTAAAAGTTCTAGTTGCCTTTTTAATTAACCAAAAAATCGGGGGGCAACTAGGCTTCGTCCCCCGCTCTTTTTTTCTCAAAATCATTCGATCAAAATTATGAGAAAGCCATTGAGCCAAAAAAAAAAAAAAAAAAAAATATGCAAATTTCGTTTTGATTATTCCTCTGCGGAGAGCCAAAATCAAAATATGCATTGATTCAAAAACGTTCAGAAATTAAATAAAAAAACAAGTTTTTTTAACTGAAAGTAAGGAGCGACAGTAAAACTTAAAACGAACAGAAATTACTTCGTATATAAAAGGAGGCTGCTTCCTCATCAACACCCCGCTCTTTACGCTAAGTTTTTTACTGTTTTAAAAAGAAGAATTGAGAGAAAGAGTCAAACTTTAGCGTGAAGAGCGAGGCGTTGATGAGGAAGCAGCCTCTTTTTATATACGAAGTAATTTCTGTTCGTTTTAAGTTTTACTGTCGCTCCTTACTTTCAGTTAAAAAAACTTGTTTTTTTATTTAATCTTAAAAGGATTCAAGTTTTTTTCTGAATATTTAGTGTATCTCAAGAATAGTCGAGACTGAAGAAAAAACTACTGTAAAAACTCATTAATTCTAGCAGATTGCTTATAAGGTTTATTCATAAACAAATTATTCAATAAACATTCACACGAAGGTAGGATTGGAGGGAGGGTCATTTTTTTCCTCTCTCTAAATTGGGAAAATAAGGTTTTTTGTATTTTCATTAAGAAATTCCGTTTATTTTTGTATTAATTGATTAAAACAGAAACAAACAAATTGCCCTCCCTTAGATTTAAAAAAAAATGTTTTTTGTCTCCTCCAGATTTTTCGTGAATTTGTACCCCTGCATAAAGGAAGGAAATAATTTTATTTCTCATCCAAAGCTGCTAATCAACTGAAATTATCCATGGCTAAGACAACGATCCAGAATAAAACGTACCATGTGAATTTTAAGCTTGACTTATTTTGACTTATTAAAAATAATGACTAATTAAAAATACTGAAAATTTATAATGAAAATAATAGTGACTAAAAATAAATGATTAAAAATAATGAAAATCATAAATTTCATTATTTTACAAGTTATTATTTTATAAGTCATTTTCAGACATATTTTATCAGCTCTTGATCATTTTTTGCGCTTCATATTTTTGTTTTGCTTCAGACCTCCAAAGAGTTCATTAAACCTTTAAATTCTAGCCTACATCTAACTCTTTTCCTCCTCCTTGATATTTAATCTTCCAAGTCGTTGATGAAGCATACAACTCCAATGAAGTATTGCAAACAGAAGTACACTGTCAAACATAGTTACCACATGTTGGACAATTACACCGCTCTCAACTGTAATTAGTAGTGCTAATTGTCATCTATTCTTTAAATTTACGGGCGATGTATTCAAATTGTCAAACTTGTTGGCTCCCACGGTTTCCTACCGAAATAGTGTGAAAAAGGAAGAAACTTTCCGGTCTCACACTGATCCCTCCAGTCTTCTGGAATGGTTCCAAAATACGGAGCTTCCTTTTAAAAGGGATAAATATCAATGGTCTTAATTCACAAAAAAGTAGAAGGAGTAGGGGTAGAATATTTTTTCTTAAAATCGGGGGGGGGGGTACATTTTTAATGTTTTCGATTCTTTCTCAAATGAAAATACCAAAAAAGGATATATATATATATATATATATATATATATATATATATATATATATATATATATATATATATATATATATATATATATATATATATATATATATATATATATATATATATATATATATATATATATATATATATATATATATATATATATATATATATATATATATATATATATATATATATATATATATATATATATATATATATATATATATATATATATATATGGATGAGTAGGGTTAAGGCCTCATTCAAGTGCTGGTTAATATTAATCACTAATTTAGGAAAACAGTCTTCCTTTTCTCCTTCTGTCTCTCTTTTTTTTTTGTGTGTGTTTGTGCTGTTGCATTGGTGATTTCTCTTTTCATAATATATATATATATATATATATCTGGTTTTAATCATTTTGTAATTCTATTTCTATTAAAACAAAGTAGTGGGGCCAATCGAAGAAATTTTCTAAAAAGTATAAATTTTGTTAAAATTGGCCTGCAAATGTTTGGGAGACAGGAGGGGGGGGGGCAAATCAAGTTTTGCCCCAGGCGCAAGATAAGTCAGAATAGCCCCTGGGGATGTTTAAATATTCTGTAAAATGGCTGGTCACAGAACATAATAATGAAGACTCAAGATATGCTACAATTATTTTATTATGCCTGCATATTATGTTTGCGGAAGTAAAGTATTAGGCCTTGACAAGTTGTATTGGCGTACATAGAGGGAAATAATACCAAAGGAAATGAAGAGGCAGAGCAATCTATGACCCAATCATATGACATGGCCCATATCCTGCAGACCTCTGTCCCTTCCTCCAGTCCCATCTTTACGCCTTTGGCCCTACAGCAAGATTCCATCAGTCTAGTACGTAACTCTAGTACTAATACTGGTGTAGTCATGGGAGGGGGATGAAAGAAGTTTTGGGCGTTGTCTTTGAATTATGAGTACATAAATATGTTTTCCTAAAAATGGGTTGAAGACACTCCAAAATTCAACATGCTCGTTCCTTGTAAATGAAGCAGGTTTTAGTGGGACTGGAATCGTGAGTAATTACCTAGAATCAACTTTTATTTTAACGAGTAACTACCTAGAATTAACTTTTATTTTAACGAGTAATTATCCAGAATCAACTATTATTTTAAATATCTCTTTGGAAATTATTATGTCATAGCTCTGATTCTAAGAACTCGATGATAGACTGGTTGCAGAGGAAGCCAGTATCAAAGATATTGTTGTTTAGTGGGTTTTCCAGTCAAATGATCTAACACTCTCGGTGAAAATCCAAAGATACCGTTTAACATACTAAGCATCAAAACGATCAATTGGAATGGTTGAAATAACAAAAATTTGCATTGTTAAGGCAAACATTCCTAATTCGACCTTACAATCAAGGAAAAAGAGTCTCAATAATCAAGCAAATAAGGAGAGTGATATCATTTTTTGTCACCAACTCAAGACACCAAACCTCTGAACTCAAGTTATTAGCAAAAACGACAAGGCAATTTACCACGAACAGAGATACAGATCAATCTTCATTTTTTATCTTCATTTTTATTATAATTTGGCTACACATAATCATTTATTTTACATGTTCCAAATTTTTTTCTTTTTGCCAAGTTTGTCATACCGATTGAAGAGTCCTGTATACAGTCAGAACATGGTCATTGATAAGCTAAGTATAATGGGATAACGGTTCTAAAATCAGATAAAAGTGGAAAAGAAAGAACACCCCTACAATAAAATTCAATGACATCATTCGGAAGATTTCAAAAACCTGGTGCTAGTAGGGACCACGCACTAGGTCCCTTCCTTTAGACTAGAGCCTTGGAGGTATGGATGCAGGACCTGAGGTCGGCTAAACTGCTTCGAAAATTGTTATGTGCCATTTTTGATGAAACAAAAACATATGCCACTACTCCCTAAATTGAGTAGACGACATTAGTTTGTTCAGTCCGTTTCCCAGTATCTTATCTGATTCTTAAGGTGGCTTAAGGCAAAATCACAATGATACATTACCATTACTGGAATTTAGCTACGGCTAATTTGAGCCAATCAGAGTTTCTTAAAGAATAATCAGAGCATTCTAATTAAAGTTTGATTGGGCCAAATTAGCGCAATTTAAATCTCGGTATTAGTTAAATTTAATTGTCAATGAGCCTTGATTGGTTGTTACAAACAGAGGCTCACCAACGAGTTTAGTCCGGGGGAGGGGCTGGACCACGAAAAAAGTTAAATCTAAAAGATGGATAGGGCTAGATTGAGCGCTCACTCACTATAAATCTATAGTCTAACGCTTATCCTTTTGCAACCTCTGACTTTATTCTCAAAAACGTCTCAGGCTTCACTTGAGCTCCTGCAGTAACAGGCTCTAACTACAGCCGTGGTCAGAATAGTGCGTGCTGGGAAAAATGCTCCCATTTAGTAGCCAAAACAAGCCTGGTTCAGGTCGCTGAGGACCTGAAGTTTGACGTTTTGATGCTGATTGCAGAGTTTTTTATAAACGACGTCTTTAAACTACTTGCAAGAGAGCAAGGTCATATACAGGGGTGGAGGATTACGGGGTGTGACCCCCTCCTCAGAATTTTTGTCAGATTCGTAGAAATGCAACAAAAATGCATATAAACAAATTTTGATGCGTCAAAAAAATATCTTACCCCCTCAAAAAAAAAATCCTGGATACATCCTTGCAAGAGAGTGATCATATCGCATAAATATTGCCTAAAACCTCCTAGATTCATTGAAAACCTATGCAGTAGTTAACTGAGCTTAACTCACCGTAGTGAAAGAAATAATGCTGTAAAACACTATACATGGTTTCAAAGAAGCATGAACTAGCTAGTTTGCTGGTTCTTTTTAATTAAAATACTATGACCTTTTTCCGATTTTTTCAAAGAATAATTCTGTTTGAACAGAGAAATGTATTAATGCTTCTAGATTGCCTGTTATTTAGACACTCAAAACAAACATTGAAGACGCAGCTTAGTTCAAACAAATCAGCTTAATCAAATGAAGTTTTATTGTATTTTAACTAAAAAATTATCCTAAAAATGGAAGAATTGAAGTTGTGTCTAAGACGTGCGAAATCCAGCAAAAATTTGAGCAAAACAAAATATACTAAACTCTAAATTGCTTCTCGACAGCCTACGAACAACCTGTTCTTGGCGGGGTTTAAATTTGATAATTAACGGAATGGTTAGAAATCATAATGCAGGGCAACGATGTCAAATTAAGGTAGCCATTGGAGCGTATAGGGAAAACAACAATTTGACATAGGGAAAAGGAAATGGTTAGCGGATACACCGGAAAACTGTCACGTATTGCGTACGGTATCTCTCTTGTAATCTTTTTAAAAGTTGAGTACTCAATGTTGCTCACGATAAAGGCGTACGAACCGTTTTTATCTTCTT
The DNA here is from genome assembly GCF_032884065.1 of Artemia franciscana. Classification (NCBI taxonomy): domain Eukaryota; kingdom Metazoa; phylum Arthropoda; class Branchiopoda; order Anostraca; family Artemiidae; genus Artemia; species Artemia franciscana. The sequence continues at coordinate 17,445,769 of NC_088877.1, forward strand.
TTCTTTTAAAACTGTCGAAGGTAGAATAGCAATACTGCTACTTCACTCGTCCAATAGTTCACTCAGCCGAAATTTTAGAAGGGACTAAAATATATTTACACAGGGGAAGTGGGAAGGTTAAACCTTGAAATAAATTATCTTCTTTGGTGTAAAAGGTGTTTAAACGTTATTTTACAAAACTTTCTCAAGAAGGGAAGAAAATAGCGGAAAAATGTTAAAGAATGACTTCATACTTATCCCCTGTCCAGATAAGCTCATAAGCTCATGCCAAAATCTCCCAACGTCATAGTAAAAATTTTACTTCTTAAGAGGGAAGGGGAAAAGGTAATAAACGAAAGAATTATAGGAAAGCTAAAGGAAATTAGGAGAAACAATTAGATCAGATGAGTCACTAAAGGTCTGACCTGAAGGAGTGATCCAAAGGGATACTGAAGGATAGATTTTAAGGATTGCTCCTGTTTATGCAACCGTTCATAAATACCGCAAAACATCTAAAAAACGTGAAGATTAATCAAATCTAGAATCTGTCCGAAAACACACGATTTTAAGCATCGGATTACACGCAACTCGCTATGTTATTCTGATCTCAGTCTGTTTCAATTGTGTTTGGTTATTCAGGTCCTATTTCCATAAGGATCTATAGAATATACCACCTAAGGATTTTCACCGGAGAAAAACTTCAGTTTTCTGATAGAACTAATTTTCTGATAGATGGCAGCTTTAAATGTCAATCTGCTGTTAACCACAAATTTGCTATTGAAACATTAAGTGTACATTACTAGCACTTAAATACCACAAAGACTATAAAATGCGAAAATTAAGTTTCCGGTAGCTAATATAGCCTACAAGAATACAGTATGTCCTCACAAAACTATGTAAAATCACTTTTCTTTAGCCGATTTCAGGCAATTCCGTTTGTCAATGAGAGCATTGAACTATAATTTCTTGACAAATTTGACTGTGTTCTTATCCTATTATTTTGAACAAAGACAGTTAGAAGCTAACACATTGGACTATTTTGTTGTTTTTAGACTGGAGATGAGATCAATATATTCTAGTTTGTTTTTTTTTTTCTGCTCGTGACCTGGTTGGTCATCACAATATCAGCCTTTTCGTTGTTTCCAATTAAATTGCCTATTTGTAGTTTTTCTTTAGTCCATTTCTGTTAACAATAGCGAATAGACAGGACCCAGGTGACCGACAGGAGGAGTTAAATGGTGCACAAGCCATGGACCTAAGCCCGCAATTGCTATTCATACAGCAATATTAACGCAAAAACTATGGAAAAAGATGTGAAATGGGAACAGTGGCTCATTTAAGCAGGTCATTGAACACAGAAACCATTTGGTGGTCAAATATTAAGGTCATTCAATATCTCAAATTAATTCACATAACAAAATTTTATTAAATAGACAATCAACTATGATATGACACAGGTCCTGTCGTATTTTTGATGTCTGAATATTCGTTGCTAAGGTGATCTTAGAGTTCATTTTCATTATGTTGAAAAATCAGTCGAAGCGTAAAACAATATAAAATTGACGCGTATGTGGCCAAAAAAGTCAGATTTGTCTCTGTTAACTAGGAATAAAGCTAAACTCGTAAATCATCAAAGTTTCTTAAATGCATGCAAGACCAGGGCCGTATCCAAGATTTTATTTCGGGGGGTGTTTTTATACTAGGATTTTTTTCGGGGGGAAGGAGGGGGGTGGTTTACACACAAAAAATTGGAAAAATCCCAAAACAAATTTGTTTATATACATTTTTATTGCGTTTTTACGAGTCAGACAAACATTTCGGCGGGAGAGGGTTCAAACCATCTAACCCTCCCCCCATGGACACGGCCTTGTGCGTGATCCAAGGCTTAGTTCGACATTCTATGAGACCCAGGGCGAACATTGCTGATAAATTTTCCAGGAAACGACAATTTGATAGTTTTGAGGTAGTTTCGGTAGCTATCAACCATAAGCTAAGTTCCTGGTTGACGAAAATAAGCATGGAAACGATGTGACACAGGTGTCGTCAAAATTACCGCTTCTGAGCTAGGCTATATCTTGAAGCCTGAATATGAAAATACAAAGAATCGTAGGCAAGCGATGTGATTTACAATCAGTAAGAAAAGAGAAGGATATCTCGGCCAAAACCTCCGCTCAGCCATCGTCAAAAAGAAAAACAGCCAAACCTCAAAAACAAGAGAACAAAAGGGAAGAATAATTTTTTTGTAAATAATGACTGAATAAAAAACAGATTTAGAATAGACGATAAAATTTCCCTTTGAAATTTTATTCAGCATAAATTTTTTTCAGAGCCAATCTTGGTTATGTCCAGGATTTGGAGTAGATGAATTTTCACCAGATTATGAAATACGATGCAGTGAAAAATACAAAAATTCAGAGTTAATCAGAGCACTGCGAATTAGGCTAAGGTTTCCCTGAAATTCTATGAAGGGCAGCTTTTCGGTGGATACATTTCTTGTTTCGAACTATCTCCGTGAAAAGTAGTGCGAACCTCTTATTGGGGGGAATAATGGAGGTATTCTCAAACAAATTGGTCAGAGCTATCATAAACATGTTGGGAAATGGCAGAATTAAAATTCTTCTCTTTAAGTGGAACTTCATGGCTTCTTTGACGGAAGATTTAAGTTCTGGTAACCTCTTTCTATATTTATCATGTGTCCTCCAATATAGAAACAGTCAAAAGAATAATGGGCTCTATTGACGGTCCTACCCAGAATGGGATCAGTTTCGGCCCTACTGCAGTTGAAAAAAAAAAAATTATTTTAGCGAGAACATCCATAGTCAAGATGAGTTTGTACGTTGCTTTTATTGCATGTAACAGGAATTGACAGTTCTATCAAAAGCTATATATAAAGAGTTGCTTGACTCTTGCTAGCCTAGGGACCATGATGATTCAAATATATTTTATATTTCATTTAAGTTATACTAAGGGTAGATATTGATCGAGCGTGCTGAAATGATTTTGAGTCAGGAGTATCAAAACAATTAGCACATCTTGTTGTTTGGCTGTTTGTAAACCCAGATCTACCATATCATTTTTAGTTTTTTTTAGGGTTTTAGTTTAGATGGGTTTTTTTTATGCAGCAGGACACGTAAGAAGTTTTTCTATCGCAACTTTTCGCAATTTTAGAGGAAAACTAGAGATTTCGACTTGGAACCTGGCTGAATTCCACGGAATCATCTTACCAAGCCTATGGTTTGGGAGACGTAGAACTCGGGCTTATTTTCAAAACATAAAAGTGTACATACTTGAAATACCGTGTCTTCCTAAGATGTTTAAATCTCATAAGCAAGTTAGGGTTGAAGGTAAGAGGTTGGTAACATTTTTTCAATTTTACTTTGGACCATAGAAATATTCCTTCAAGTTCTATTAACTTGGGAGATCTAAAAAAAGCTTATCGGGAAGACACTTAGTCTTAACATTTCCAGGAAAGAAAATCTCCCCCCCCCCTGATGCCTTACGAATACGTTCCGTTATAAAAAAAAAACAAAATTAATGGTGTTAAACGTTCCGCTCGAGTTGACTTATTACGCCCCCCATTACTTACCCTTCTCTTTGACAAATCCTTAACATATCTTTATTGCCCAGAATTGAACTTGAAAACTTTAAAATTAATGATTCAACTTTTATAAAAAATTATTTCGTCAAAGAATTTGTAGGCTACAATTACTCTTCACGTTCGTCATAAAACGATTCAAGCACACAACAAGAAAGCACTAAACTAAAAGATATTATTTAATGCTGCTAACTTCACTCTAAGAAAGAAAAAATAAGACTGGGCTGAAAAACTTACTTCTCTGCTAGTCCGCCTGGTTCAAGTCTAGCTATCACATAGCCGAGTGTTTCCCCATTTATTCCTTGTCTACTTGCAATATAAATACCAAGTTTCTGGGGGCCATTTGGTTGACGGGTCAGTCGAATCAACTTAAATTCCCGCTGAGGAGAGCATGGTAAGGTGAAAGAGCTATTGTGACTGGATGGCTCACTTGAGCAGGAAGTGAAAGTATGCAAAGGGTAGTTCATAACAGACTGTCCCGTTAAGAAATCAGGCTGAACTGATTGAAAACCGCTAATATTAGAACTAATAGGCGTCAGGGGGTAAGTTGAAGTATTTATTTTGGCACCTTCAGAAGGAGGCTCGGATTTTGCACGGTTTTGATGTCTTTGAGATACGCTTACGGTATTATTGCGGTAGGAGGACTTGACAGGCGTTATGTTGCAGTCTGATTCGTTCGATTTTCTGCGGTCTGAGCTTTCACTATGGTCGGAATCATGAATGGAGCTTGAGTCGGATGGTTCAAAGCCGCTGTCGTCGCTTTCTGAACGACAAGATTTTCGTAGCTGCTCGCGTCCCAGATTTTGTATGCACTGTGTAGAAGCACTTCTTAGCTGACTTGGTGGTCGTGACCTTATAAAAGAGTAGGGAAATGTCGTTTTTGGACTTGGTTCGCTTATTATATTTTCACAGCTCACTGTTTTTTGAGGCACCGGCTTCTTTTCTAGGAAAATTTCTAATCCGTCACAGGGGTCATCTGTTGGAAAATAACCAGTAGCATCTAGCCTTGAGGTGGAACAGCTTCTTTGACCTTGTTTCACCTTATTGCTATTTGAAATTTGACTTAGTGCGTTGCCGAAAGCTGTCTTGGGGTGGCTGGTCTCACTGACAACCTCTCTGGAGCTACTCCGTCGTAGTGTTGACAGCTTCATTCCCACTTGTTTGCTCCATGATCTGAAATCTAGAAGAAAGTTTTGCAGTTATACTTCGAAACGATAAAAATAGAAAAAAAGGTGCAATCTTTATAAATCATAGATAAGAACACTAAACAAAAACTGAATAAAATCTCAGTATTTAGACTTCACTACAGAGATCCGTCAACAGAAACCCATCTCTTCATTTTCATATTATTATAATTTGTTGTTACGTTTATTTCATCTCCTTGTGTACTTGTTCTGTTTCCTACTGAGGAAGACTCTGCAGTAAAAATGTCCGTTTTTATTTAATTTCCTTCGTTTTTTGTTGTATTTACTTAATTTTCTTCATTTTGTGTTGTTTTTACTTAATTTTCTTCGTTTTGTATTGTTTTTAATATTTATGTACCTCACAGTTCTCGGTTTCCTCCCTTACTTTTCAGAATTATTTGCAGAAGCTTAGAGCTTCTTGACAACTAACATCCAATAATTTGGATTTGAATCCAGGTGTCTTTTTCTGATAACACCAGAAACCACATGTGATAACACCTGACACCACAAAGATAGGAATTAATTGCAGTCTGAGCACAATTAATCTTGCAATAGGGATAAACATGAACAGTCAGATTGCTTTTATGGACCAAGTGATACATAAATTTTTTGCTCGTTTATGTAATTTTCTTCATAATAGCTAACTAAAGGAGGGAACATTCCGATACAAGGGATTTATCGAGGTTTAAGATTTAAAAAAAAGGAAAAAAGCTTTGAAATGAAAATTTGTTTGGAACTTACTAATTGCAGAAATACAGGTATCTTAGTAATCAGATTATTTTTGATGACAATGGCGCTACATACAGTATACTTAGCTTATTGATTAATGGTTACTAAAGCCAACTGGCAAGAAGTGTTGTGAATTTTTTTTTAGATATAAAAAGTCAATTATTTGCATCATAAACGTGTCTTACAATGTATGGTTTTACTATCTAAAAGCAGAATAATTTGACTTATCTAGAAATAACCGATATGAAATTGACTTAAGAATCCAAAAGATATGCTCTATAAAGTTATCCTTCCACTTCCCAAAATGGTACTTTTGGGACCTCTGTTCCCTAGACCCAGTGCAATATCTGATGGAAGGGGTGCAGAGTCGTAGGGGTGGTAAGTCTTTGGACCCAGCCCTCTCATAATCCATTTATTTTTTTGTCCTATAATTTCTTCCATTTTCATGCAAATTGTTCATTTTTGGCCTATTTTGATAAGTTGTCCACTTACCCAAATAAAGCCTCGTGTAATTGTATGGGAGGAAGGTTACAATTTTGACCCCCCTCCTACAAGTTTAAAACTACGAAAGAATATCGGCCACTCTGCTATTAAATGATTAAGAATGCCAAAAGTGGCTCAAGTCTCCCCCTCTCCCAACAATCAGTCACGGTATAGGCCTGCGCAGTGTAAACATATTCTTTATTTTGGCTTCTTTGATCCTTACCCAATGCATGGGCTATACAAAATGTTATTCCCATCAACATAACTTCTCTTATTATCTATAAATATGTTAGAGTATCTCAAATCTTACAGGCAACAGGGATACACCGCTTGATAGTGGGTTAACCGGACAATTTTCATCCCCTGAAATTACCCTATTTTCCCCTAGATTTTAGTTAAACGCTGTTACTTGGAAGCAGAAATTTAGGTTCGAATTGTTTATTTCAATGTTTGAACAGCGGCCAGAAATTTAAAACTCAGTAAAGTAACGAGTTGTGAGGATTTAAAGAGTCTTATAAATAAAATTAGAGTAACGCAGTTCGCTTAGATCTATGCGATTTTTAATTAGGTGGAAAAACTCATGGAAGACCTTAAGGGGGAGGGGCTAGGGAGCCGCAAGGACTTTTGCACCAGCCAACATTGCATGCAGATGCTCACTTTAGGACTATTATAAGCGAACTCATCAACTCAACTTTCAACTCAACTTTTTCTTTATTCAACTAAAAAAATACACAAACAATATTATGCCCCAACATGTTTGTAAAAAAAAGACCTTATTCGCAAATACTACCCTCTGGAAACGATTTCCATGTGTGCCTATGAATCAAGACCTTAATATTATATTGAATGCCGTATAAGAAATGAACGTTATTAATAAATTTTATTTTCCAGTCTGAAGATCCTTAACATTTGGCCTTCGGAGTCCTTAGGGCTTGTGGGTCAGTGTTTACAGGTCTCTTCCACAGGGAGGCCTTTCAGGACGTTTATGATAGGACGTTTAAAACTAGTCAAGTCTAGTTTTGTATTTATGTTAACAGTATTTCAGGTTTAACCTTTCTTTATAATATTATTTTTTGTAGCCAATAATTTGGACAGAGAAAAGGCACAGATTTGTCATTTTACCTGGAAAGGGCTCAGTGAAATGAGAAAGACTAAGAACTAGGATTTAGAGAGATATACTTACTTTTCTTAGTAGAAGGATCAGGTGATGCAAGATCATGGATAGATTCTGTTTCTGAGTGAGTTGATGACCTTGAATTTCGGCGGAACAATCGTAGCGTCATTTTTGTCAGTTATTGAAACTAGAGCTGAAACGTAGAGAATAAATTGTTACTTTTCACAGTAACGAAAGATGATAGAAGTTTTATGGAAATCTACAGCATATTTGGCAATATTTTTTTTTTATTGCTTTTTATAGGACTTATAAAATATTGTACCCAAGTCAAAGAATGTTTTAACCATCCCCCTAGACTGTGAAAAATACCTTTCAGGTATTTTAATTGAAAAAAATAATTGAAAAAGAAACAAATTTGCCCCCCCCCCTAGATTTTGAAAAACACATTTATTTTGTAGGCCTATCTTCATTGAAAAAAAACAATGAAAAAAAGTCCTCCCCCTCCGCATTTTTGTGAATTGTCATCCCTGCCTGGGCATCAAGCTATGGCTAATTGTAGAAAAAGCCAAGACAAATAGCCCAATTGAGTGAGAGGCAAGCCTGGTATTAATCCCCTTATTAGGATTGTATAAAAATGATGTTGTTTCATTTATTAGGTAAGCCACCTAAGCTTTGCTAAGCCAACTAAACTTTCTCTTTGCATTTTGGAATGTTGTTTGAACAAAAACCAAAATGAGAATTGGTGTTCGCTAATAGTCTTTTACCAACAATTTTAAACATGATTGTTTTAAAAAACTTGAATGCTAAGTACTCTTAGGTAGATAGAACAGAGTCTACGATATGTGCTTCATGAAAACAATATCAAAATTTGTATTCCGCGAACGTACACTTCATGGCAAAAATCCAGCAATAGTACTACGAGAAAAGTTTTGCTTGGTTACCAAATAAATGCGACGGCGATTAAAACCAAAAGTTTAAATATATGTATTTTTTTTATTGGAATTTAATGTTATTAGATCGAGAAAGAAACCATAGTAAATACTGCATAACTTCAAATAAAGCTGAAACGCAATGATGATTCAGAGGACTGCCGTTGTTGGCAACACGTTTCAAGTAATTTTTCTCGTTTTTATAATTGGAAAAAACCAAATTCTAAATGTTTTTTTCGTTCTCTTTGTCATAGCCTTTGATCTATGGACCATATCAAAGCTTTACCTTATCAAATTTCTTAATTTGATTCAGAAAGAGTAAGGGGCATCAAAGTATGTTCAGCTGATATATTGCTGATAGTTTACTGCTCGAAAAAAAATACCCAAAAAGAACATTTGCCTTGTCGGAGTAATGTTAGAAGCAATAAATTTGAGGCCAGAAAATCATTCTTCACAGCAAATATGGTGCTGACAGCTAAGTAAGAGGTTTGACAATGTCGATAGTCTTTGGCACATCGTGTTCCCTAAAACCGCTTAGATAACACCGCTTGTAGATAACAGAATCTAAAAATTTTTATTCAAGAATTTTTTTTTGAAAAGTAACTGTTTATTCTCAAGTAGTGTCTATTAATCCTATGTTCATAATTATTAGATAGCAATCCTATATTCTAGACTTGGTAATTTTGGATAGAACTAGGATGAGATAATCCTACGTTCCAGATTAATCCCAACCACTTAGATAGGATAACTGTTGTTTCAAGCTTTCTTCTATTTTCTAATTTAAAAAATACCGTTAATCGTCACTCTAATCGGGCAATCAAAAAGTTCACGTTTGAAAGTTAAACATTGTCCGATCTAAAATGAGACTAGTGAGATACACTACGTTGTGGTTTTGTGTAACTTTGATTTTTCCGCAAGTCTCATTATATTGCGGCCCGAGTAACGATACAGTTTCCTGGAAAAATCTTATTACTTCAACCATCGATACTTTGTATCGACCACCAAACTATTAAAAATCCTTTAGTCGAGTAAATTCTTCCACGCTTCAAAATGCTTGGCCCGGCAGATTATGCACAATCTATGCACAATCCCGGGTCTTAAACTGTCTTTTGACTTTTTTTTTACACTTTCCACGGGGGTTTACATAGTCTAAGGACAAAATTATTGCCTGGTTCAAAACCTATTCCCTTGAAATATCAATTAATCTCTCCTGTGTTGACCGTAAAACTGTAAGATTTAAGAGATAATCAAGCCTAGATTCAATAAGCTTTAAAGCAAAAAATTTCCAATAAATGCTCGAAGACCAGCAAACCGTGGTAGTTTAGACTTGCTCCGGCAACCAGAACAAACTGGATGGGTGCTAAACTAGCTTCGGGTAACCAAGGTTGAAATATCCTAAGAAACTTGGTGTCTATTGATTTTGGCGCTAAAAATTAATTGAATGACTATTTTGATCAGTAACCAGAAACACTCAGTAACTAGTTGGCGCGTTTATACGAACCCTAGTAATTATAACTTAACTTCCGACAAATCAGCACCAAGGAATGGGAGGGGGTAAGGGAGTAAATATTGAAAGTAGTTCTGGGAAATTGTATTTGTGCTAGAAAAATGGCTTTTCAGGCCGAACAATGAGAATCTCATGTAAGCTATTAAACCAAATTTTCCAATACCCTAACATTTGACATTATGCGACTGTAATTAGAGCGGTGATTCTCTACCCAGAACAAAAAAAAGAAAAGTTTGAGGTTAATAAATTTTAGACTTTCAAATTAATTTAAGCTAAAGTAGTAATAATACTTTAAAAAATAGCACTTGTGGCATAGAGACTATCACAAGTAAATATAAATATCACATAATGAAAAAGGAAACTTTAGATGCAAATATGTTGAACTTAACTTGTAAATGAGAGTAAAAAAAATGGTCAATGTTCCTATTACCTGAACAATTGTTTAGGGTCATGAAACTATTGTTAATAGATGTATTTTGACTTTTTGAACATCTTTTCTCTCTTGCAAAATTACCGCAAACTCACCGTTTTGGAGTTATTATATATTTGCACATTAGGAGAGGGGTAAAGCATAGCATATATTAAATACAGCAATGGTTAGTTTATGTATTTAATATATGCTATGCTTTACCCCCACCACCCTGATGTGCAAATATATAGCCCAAATTTGTTTCTAAACTATTACAGATTCGCGATTCCAAATATCCGATCAACGAAAACGGAAATGATAGCAATTCTATATGTGTAAATACAGGATGTTTGGGCCAGAATAACTCCATAACGGTGATTTTGCGGTAGTTTTGCAAGAGAGAAAAGATGTTCAAAAAGTTAAAATGCATCTTTTAACAATAGTTTCATGACCCTTAACAATTGTTCAGGTAATAGGAACATTGACCAAAAAAATAACCATTAATATTTCAATGGTGAAAAGTCTTTGATTTCAGACTGAGAAGCTCTCACCTTACAAAAGGTATCAAAGGACCTTCGTAGCCGGACACAAGGACACAGGGTGAAACCTGAACAACATTTTTGTAATTCTAACTATAATGTTTTTTAGTGTCCCCTCTGTTACTAAAAAATGATGGGTAACGTTTATATTTACGAATTATTCAGATAGCCAAGAAAAGAACTTATCTCTATAGTCAGAATTGAATCCAGAATCCATTTCTATCATTCATTTGCGTTGGAAATGAACTTTACCCCCATCCCTATATAAACCAATTCAGGGTATATTCTGATTCAGGGTATATATATATATAATATATATATATATATATATATATATATATATATATATATATATATATATATATATATATATATATATATATATGCACATTAGGGGGCTGGGGGTAAAGCTCATTTCCGATGCAAATGAATGTCATATTTGAATTTAGGCCTTTTTTGCAATTTTGACTATAGAGGATGACACGCCTCTCCCCCAGAAATGCCAGCTTCCAAATTTGGTTTCCCTTAAATTGTACTTTTATCCGATAAATTTTCGGTGTTAAAAAAACCTTTTAAATAATCACCTCCTGCTTTGACTTACTTTCGGTAAGGTTTGCTCCTACTTGCTTGATATTAATACCCTAATACTTTCAACAAGAGCATACCACTCTTCCATATTCCAGGTAGGACATTTCTGTCATCAATTCCAAATTAAACTAAAGAACAAAATCCAGGACCTGGAGAAGTCAGCAGCTAACCCGGTGAACATACAGGTACAAAGAGACACTCCAGGAGGAACTATCTGCGTCAGGTTGAAGAAACAAAGCTGAAGAAACAAACCCTTTGGCTGAGGCAATAATTAAAAGGAAAAGTGGCCGCGGTTCAAAATAGGGATCATGTGTTAACTTTGTTCTTCAAAAACCTTTAAAATTAGAAGCTGAGGCAAAATAGTTAAACGAGTCGAGGTGATATTTGTAAAGCCTTTAATCTCTTGCTTAACTATCATTATTAATGTTCTTGAACCTATTGTAGGATATGCATATTTCATTAGGATAAAACGGACCGCGTTTTGGTTGTGGCATCCATAGAACCCCTTACTTCAGGGGCGTAATTTTTGCGGGGTGGGAGGGGGACAGCCACCCCCAGATCCCAATTTGTAAGCCCCCTTAGATCCCAGTTTGCCCCCAGGATGAAATTGAGTTTGTTCAAAATATTTTCAAATCTAAGATAAGTCTACATACTTCAAGCATCCACAGAAACGGGTCAGTTTTCTTTAGTATATCTTTGCCTTTGTTGTACTATATGGCTCATTTCTCAGTTTTCACTCTCATTTTCACTTATTTTGGGAAAATTGGCTCCAATTTTGCTCCCTCCCCCCATATTTTGACAAAATTAAGCCAGTGGGGGCTTACTCCTTTTGTTTTTTGGGGTTTATTTTGTTGTTAAAATCCATTCCCAATAAGATATTACTAATACCGAGATTTAATAACATCAATCGTCTTGTGAATGCCATTTTGTAAGACGCGTTAACACCCAGGAGAGTTCCTTAAAAAGTATAAGCTATTCATTCAAAATCCTTGAAAAAAGCTAGTTCTAATTTTAGGTTAGTCTTCCATGCGTTTAACGATATTAGTCATTTTTGTATTTTTAATTTAAAAAAATTCAAGTCTAGAGAAAATATCTTTTTGCAGCCTATTATGGAGGGCGTAGAAACAAATAGTCGCAGTTTTAAAAAGCTCACATTAAATATAGATAAAAGTAATATTTTCTTGAGCCCCATCTTTAGCGAACTGGTTGAAGTTGAGTCTGTGCTTGTTGTGACAGTAAGAAAAAAAAGAGATTCAAAGAGGTCAAGTGAGCCATGATTCCTGGATTAATTTTTTTTAACCTAATCACCTTTTAATTATCCTGTGAAATGTGGCTATTTTAACTTTGGTCCATTGTTGATTAATTTAAAAAACTTTTTCCAGAAAACAATTTTTTCAATGAAAAGCAAAGAGTTCAATAACACCAAAAATGAGCGGAAATAAAGTAAAATAATCTTCCGAGCGTAAAATTACCACGAATCACCACCAATAAATACATAAAACCCAAAATGAACAGAAATTACAATAAAGAACCAAGTCAAACTCAAATCGATCAAAAAATTAACATGGGTAGTGCTGACATCCCCCATGCCTTCTCAAGACCAGCACTTCACTGAAAACAACAATTTGACAGTTCGCACTTTACTGAAAACAACATATATTTTAAATGTTTTCACTTTTTTTACTTTAATAAATAAAAATTCTTGAAACTTTAAGGAATAAATATCACTATGCATATTTAACTACAATCCACGGTCACTTGTTTTTTTTCTCAGTAAAGTTCCGGTGTGTTCTCTGTTTCAGTAATGTTCTGGTGCGATCTGGTGATGGAAAAAAAAACATGTTTACTTTCTGCTCCATCGTTTTTCTTTTCGTCTATTTGTGTCTCTCACGGTTTTGTATTTTTCGTATTTTCCATTTCTGATACTTCTAAAACCTTTTTCTTGAGCTAACGAATGCTGCTCAGGTGATGGGGTAGCTCTTTTAATATTCTTATTTTTGTTTATTTTACTTCTTGCGACTTTCGATATTGGTTATAGAACGTCGTTAGATACGTGGTGGTCTCATTTCGGTTCGGTGATCAGTTTTACGAATTAATGTCTCATTTTTGAAAAATACCAATTCAATATATCAGATGCCTATAGTGGAGAGCCATGAGGCTTCAGTGCATTATTATTTATTTTCCAGAAATACTTCATACGGAAGGGTGAGGAGTCGTGCAAACTTCAAAAGGGGCTCATTTGATTTAAAATCGAAAGTTCTAGTGCCCAGAAGCGATCAGAAAAGTGACTGAAAAAAAGAGTCAAAAGTGATTGGAGGGCAACAATCTCCATTCCCAAGCTCTTTTGTCCCAAATACATCCGATCAAAATTTTGAGATTGCCATTTCGTTTAAAATAGTCCAAAGCTCAAACAGCTACGCCTTTAGGGTTGACAATAACCCCTATAGCCTCCGCAATAACTCCTATAGCAACGGCCCATTTTTAACACATAAGGTTTTTTATTCGGATTAATGCTAAGAAAAGTTACCAAGTAAAGTTTTCAAAGAAAAGTAAAGAGCTGTATTAAACCAAAGATAAGTAGAAATAAAGTCAAATAGTTTTCAAGACGCAAAATTACTATAAATCACCCTCAATAAATAAACGAAACCGTAAACGAACAGAAATTACAATAAATAACCGAGTCAAATTCAAACGAGCAGAGACTAAGAGGAGTAGGACTGAAACTTCCCGTACCTTCTAAAGACCAGAAAATAATTTGAAATTTAGTGGAAACAATCCTAATTTTTGTAGCTCTGTGTTTATATTGCTCATAAGACCAAAAACCTGCTTAGAATGTCAGGCGGACTACCGTGTCTTAGGATTGACATATGACCGATAAGTCCCCTGGACTCGCGGGCAAACGGGGAGTCCTATAGTTTTCGAAGTATTTGGGTAAACGGTGGGAGTAACTATGACTCTCTTACAAATACTTGTGTGTCAGCTTTTGGAGTGGCACGACCGCCTATTGTCTCAGGCAGGTTGACTAAGTTTTAGAATTGACGCATGATCGTTAGGTCACCTATTCTTTCATTCTGAGCTCGTAAAATCTCTAAGAATTCATTCATTTTGCTAGCATTTTGTCTAAGATACTTAACTAATCAGAATAATCTAAGTATAGAAGAGTTTTGCTTCCCCATTTGATTCCGTGTTCTCCCATTGAATGTGGTGTGCTATTTAGGACAAAGTCCATCAAAATGATTCAGATAAATAGAGATAGAACGCAACCCTGCCTAACTCCTGATCTAATACGAAACCAGCTACTAAAATCATTTCCTACCTTAAGCGTAGCAGTGTTATTCGCGTAAATAACACTAATCATTTATGTGTTTATCTGGTATATCATACAAGGACAATACCTTCTAAGAAGTCTATTATCAGCTGAATCAAACCCTTGCTCATAATCTGCGAAAGTAAGGACTAAAAGCGTTTGATGACTCAGGCACTTCTTAATTATTAATCTAAAAGTGAAATTTGGTCGAAGCATCCTCCACCCTTCTTAAACCACAATGTTCTTCTCTTAAAGATTCATCTTCAGCATGTCTAGGTCTAAAAAGTCTCATCATACTAAGTAGTTTACTTCCTACAGTAATCAAGCTATTGTGTCTATATACACCACACTAACTCTTATCACCTTTCTAATTGAGGGGTTTAATTTATGTTTTTCTAAAATTGCTAGGTACTTCCCTTTTTTCAAAAATCAGATTCATAATCTTCAGTAACTTATCTCTAACTTCACAACCACCACACTTAAAAATCTCATTTCCCACACTATTAGTACCTGGGGCCTTATTATTTATGAAACCTTTTAGTACTGTTACTAATTCTTTCTCACAAAACAAATTATCCTTCAGATTCAAAGTTTCACAAACCTTTTAATTATTTTATATCTTTTTCTGTTACTTTATCACAGTTTATCACACTCTAGAAATAGTCTGCCCATATCTCTTTAACTCTTTGCTTCTCACTAATAGTGGTCCCATTCGTATCTTAACTGGACCAAGTCCATATTAACTATTCCCTCTCAATTTATTAGAGTGCCTGTATAATAGTTTAGTATTACGCCATCTGGCTGTATCTTTCATATCTTCAGCAACTGTATCCATGGCCTCCATTTCACATCTCCTTTATTAATATTTTAGTGGTTTCTCCACTTTTATTTACATTCCTCTTATTTTTATATGATTTATAGCTCAAATAGTTCTTGTACAGGTCCCTCCTCGTTTCCGTTAAACTAAAATCATTTTTACTAAATTTTCCTAGTTGTGTTTCAATTTTCTTCTCTAAGACGCCATCAGCGACTCCATAAAACATTTTCCCAAATTACCCTAGTATCTTGTATTGATCCTGCCAGTCTTCAGTTTACAATAACAAAATCAATAAGGTTAGCTGTCTTACAATCATAAGTATACCATTTAACTTATTGGCCATATTATAACTAAATACTGTATTGGTGATAACTAGATTGTTATACTTACAAAACTGATCTGTCTGGAACCATTCCTGTTTTTTTTTTCATACACAAAATTTATATAGGCGAGGATACCATCTTTTCTTATTTCTGGCACCCTGTTTATTAAAATCTTCTAATAAAAATACTATATTTCTACCTGGAACTCTGTCTAAGAGTTCCTGTAGCTGTAAGTAAAATTTATCTGAGTTACTACTATCTCCATCGGTTGGTTCTATAGGAGCACTGCTATTACTGATACCCTGCACTTTTTAGTCATAAAGTGAGTGACTAGCATTCTGTCAGTAATATCTTCCCAGCCTAAACAAGACTTGGTAGTTTCTTTATTCATCATGAGTCCTACTCCCTGCCTATTCACCCCATCCTTCCTTCCTGAGTAAATAAATTCTTTATCACCTAATTTCATGTTTTCTACCCTTAGAGTATGTGTTTCAGAAACTACTAATAAATCCAGTTCAAATTGCCCGAATTCCTCAGTCTAAATGTCGATACAACAGTTCTTTTTATACGCCGTAACATTCCAAGTTACAATTTCCATATTCTTTACATCGCTGAAATTATTTTGGCCTCAGGGAAAGCAATAGTCCTAGAATCAGTGAAGGACGAGGACTACTACGTCTTCTCAAGTCTACGGGAAGTGCTTAAGCCGGCTTAGGACCGGACAGCAAGAAGTACCTGGGACCTTCAGTTGAATGAATGCTTTGTGCAAACCTGAGCTTTTCTTCGTCACAACACGGTTTACCACATTTAGCGATGCTATTCTGTTAAAAAGAGCGGAAATCCTTCACTGACAATCTCAAACCTATTACCTCCAACTCAATATATATTCATATCTACAAATATTATATTATGCTGCTACGGGAGTTCCTGCGAAATTGCTAATACGTCCTTTTGGCAACCTGAATGCACACAGTGTGTTTCGGTTTAGTTCTACGTCCTGATATATATTCGCTGGACGTTTCACTTTTATACCCTTAGCCTGAGTAAAAGTAGTAGTCGTGCAAGTAGTAATATTGACAATAGTGGCAACATTCACATAGTACCTTTTGGCTGGTGTTTTTTGCCTGGGTGGGCAGGATGTTCTCAACGTAATATACTAAACCGTTCCCGAGATATTGCTTATACGCCTTTTCAAAAACGTGCATGTATTTAGCTGTTTAGTGAGTTTTGATGTGGTTTGTTTGAATTTAGTTTGTTCTGAATTTTTTTTTTGGTTTTGTTGAAATATCCTTAAGGGACGTTCCGTGAAAGTTTCACCTTGACACCATTAGTCTTACTAGTTTTAGCAATCATAGAAGAAGTAGAAGTACTAAAATACACAAAGTGCCTTTTGGTTAGTTCCAAATCTGCCTCAAGATATCTTGGAAACACTCTTTTAACCATCTACATGCTTAGTGTGCTTTGATCTATAATTTGACGTGTTTTGATTTTGTTCAAAACTCTCCTCAACATTCTCTCAAGGCTTTAACTGAACTTTCTTAGCCTTTTTGGACTCCGAAGGCCAAAAGGCCCAAATAAAGGAACAGCCCCCGAGGCAAGGAATGATATTCCCTCAATATTCCTTGTAAATTTCACCTTCATACCCTTAGGATTAGTTGTAGTAGTGGTCAGAGCAGTAACAGAAGGAGTACTAGTAGTAGTAGGATTAGCAGTAGCACAAACAGTAGTAACGCTAGCGGTAATAGCAGTAGTAGTATGCACATATTGGTCAGCTGAACATGCCCCTTATCAAGCCCTGGAAGTTTCAACTTAATACACTAAGCTGTTGATATGATGTTGCAGATATGCCCTTTTTATAACCTGCATACCCATAGCTTGTTCAATTTAGTTCAACCTCATCCCCCAACAACCAAAGATGTTGGGATATGTTTGGGGAATTAATGAGAGTAGAAGGAGGGCTGGCTACCAATCACTTTTGGCACTTCTAAAAGGAGGTAGAACTTTCAATTTCCAATTGAATGAGCTCCTTCTGAAATTTCTGCGACAACTGCTTCAGTACGAAGTGCCTTGGTGAAAACAAAATACAACAATGTGCTCGTATCGCTTTTTGCTTAGGTAGCGCTATTGCCCTGCCTATGAATAGAGAGTATTTTGATTTTGGGTCTCCAAAAAGGCTTAAGATGTTAAGGTAAAACTTTAATAAAATATTGAGAGGGATACCAAGTGCAATCAAAACACACTATATGCTTGCTGGTTATCAAAAGGGAATATCAACAATACCTAAGGAAAGACCGAGGTTATTAATTTGAAACTTTCAAGGTATGTTGAGGGGATGTTGAAGAGGGCTTGACAGACAACTAGTACCCATCTCCCCTCATTGTTCTTTTTAGGTGTCCCTTCTGCCCAAAAATACTCGAAATTTTGAAATTGTCATTTTCTTTAAACTAACCAAAAGGTTTAATAGCAAGCCACCAAGAATAACATGGCCCCACAGCCCTGGTGGGAGGGATTGAAAATTTTACAATTTGCCCATTGTTTATATGCAGGATTTATCATTTAGAAAAGGGGAAACGTTTAATTCTAGGTGTATCCGAAAAATCTAAAGGTATTAAGGTGAAACTTTGGAGAATGTTGAGGGGTAGGTTAAAATAAATCAAAAGGTACTATGTGTATTCAGTTTATTAAAATGGAGGGTATGTAATATCTTAAGATTGACTGAGGGTACTAAAATGGAGCTTTCAGGACATGTTGATGGGAGGGATTTTGGAAAGTGATAGGAGGGCTGTCAACACCGTTGTTATGCCTTTTTTAGCTGCTCCTCCCTCTAGAAATATTTGATCAAAATTTTGAAATAGCCATCTTGGTCAAAATAATATACTACTAAAATATTAACAACTCACTGAAGCACCAAGACACCTGAAGCTAACACAGATACGTCCGGTTCTTCTCCATCCCAATCTATTAAAAGCCTCTCTTTTTACACCCTCCCAAGAGGTTCCCATTTCCTATTTCGCATTTCCCACTTTCTTTACGACATCCTCCCACTGAATTCGAAGACGAACCGTTTTTTGTTTGGCACGGGACGGTTGGCCAACAATGACAATCTTTGGCAATATGTCGTCCTTTCATTTCATCTAGGATGCTTAAATCATCATCATAATGCAAGTCCTAGAGAGTTTACTTCCCCATTTGATTCCATGTTCTCTCATTGCCTCTGCTATGTTCCTTAGGAAAACAAATTCTACCAAAAATCCATTTTTATGGGGATAAAACGTTACCCTGCTTAACTACAGATTTAATACAAAACCAGCGAATAACCACATTTCCTACCTTCACTGCAGCAATGTCATTCATGTACAGAGAACTAATCACTTTAATACATTTATCTGATATACCATATATGGTACACCAAACCTTCGCTAAAGATCTTCTATCAGCTGAATCAAACGCTTCCTCATAATCTACACAACTGAGGACTAAAGGCGTTTGATGACTCGGCACTTCCTCAATTATTGATCTAAGAGTGAAAATTAGGTTGGCACATCCTCTACCCATCCTAAAACCACACAGTTCTTCCCTAAAAAGTTTATCTACAGCGTCTCAATGTCATAACAGTATCATAATACTAAGTAATTTGCTTCCTACAGAAACCAGACTAATGCCTCTGTAATTACCACACTCACTATTACCACTTTTCTTATGGAAAAACTTAATTAAAGTTTTCCTAAAATCGCTAGGTACTTCCCCCATTTCAAAAACTGTATTCATAATCTTCAGTAGCTTATCTCTAACCTCACAATTTTCTTTTTCAGATTAAAAAGATGTTCAAATGATAAGCCGTATATAAATGATGCAATAAAAGGTTTAATCCGGTAAAAATTAAGACTGTTCCTCCAAGAAAAAGCAAGTTATAGCAAGTTGAAAGTTGTTGCAGTCGGAAGTAGTTATTGTCGCAACCACTCGTATTTACAGCCGCAGTAGTAGCAATAGTAGTAGTAGTGGCCCGGAAATTTCCAAGCTAATACCCTTACCCGCTTCTTAGATATTACAGATATGCATTTTCAATAGCTTGGATACCGAAACTTCCATTTAATTTAGCTCAACATCCCCCTTCAGTATTCTTCAAAAGTTTACCTCAATACCCTTAGCCTTTTCTAACACACCCAGGATCAAAAATACCCTGTTTCCCAATAATAGGTCCTGCGGGTAAAAAAAATGGACAAATTCCAAATTTACACTCCTTGCCTTAGGGACAGTAAGAGTGTGGCATACCCAAGAGCATAGTAATTAGACATTTTGACTATTTTAAGTAAGATGGCTTTTTAAGATTTTTGTCGGTGTTAAGGATTGCACCTAAAAGAGGAAGAGGGGAGATTGGTTGTCCTCCGTCCCTTTTTCAACATCCCTCTCAGCATGCCTTTAAAATTTCAACTTAATACCCTTAGCTATTCCTTAAAGATTGCTGTTGTGTCCTTTTTACAACCCTTTTGCATGTGATGTACAATGATTTTGCTTCACATTGCCCTCAACATTCTCAAAAAATTTTATCTCAACATCCTTGGCCCTTTTGGCGACTCAGGATCAAACGTGGTCTCTTTAGTTAATAACCAACCTTATATATAAGCAATGTGCAACATGGACAGCTTACAAAACTTGCCCCAGGGGTTGTGGGCCAATAACAAATTTTGATAATCAAAACAAGTAGAAATTAATTTAAAAAAAAACTTTCCGAAAAAGAAGTTTCCTAAAGAAAAGTAAAGAGCCATATCAAGCTTCAGACCTGTTGAAATAAAGTCCTATAATAACTCAAACTCAAAACAACCAGAAATTACAATTAAAGAGTAAATGAAACCACAAAAAACTGAAATTGAAACAGATGATCATATCTAGGTACCAGATACTGATATAGATGAAAAGATAAACCTTAAAACAAATAATAACTAGATTGAATATTCAAGTCAAACTTAATAAGAACAAAATTTTACTTCAAGTAGGAGTTTAGCTACTGCCCCCTTCCTTTTCTCTAGCTGTTTGAGGGTATAAAGCCCATTTTGTTCTTTGTTCTTTACTGAAAACTAACTATAACCTACAAACTTTTATTTTCATGCTTTTAATTTTGAAAAAAAAATCATGAATTGCTGATCTTCCAATGACTATATATATTAAATATTCAGTTACTATATATATTAAGGTCCGGTCATCTTCATTATTATAGTTATTTATTTTTTATTTGTTATGGATGTTTTGGAAAACAAAGCACGCTGTTCAAAAACAAATAGTTTTCAATAAAACGCAAATGACACACAGACACAATAGGCTTTAGAACTTTAATCAGTTAGAGGAGGGGGAAGGGGGCAGTTGGTAGCTCCTACTTGAAGGAATTTCTGTTAGTTTTAAGTTTTACTTGAATATTCAATTTAATTTTACTCGTTTTAAGATTTATTCATTCATCTATGTTACTACTGTTCAGGGGTGTAGCTCCAGTATTTTTATTGGGCCGGGGCACAAAAGGGGTCTAAATCCAGAGAGTTAAGGGGCACAGACTATATAATAGATTTTTCTCCAAATTATTGGGTGGGAAACTGCCCCCTTTCCCCTCCCTAATCACGTCACTCCTACTGTTATCTTTGTGTTTGATATGACCATTTATTTTAATTTCTGTTCTTTTTGGGTTTGAATTAGTATAGGACTTTATTTCTGCTGGTCTTAAGTTTGATATAGCCTTTTAATTTTCTTTGAAAAACTTCTTTTTGGAATTGTTTTTAAAATTAACCACGTACAAAATTTTTTAAATTAATAAAGCCTCATTTGATTACCACGCGTGAAAACACGGAAGTAGTTGAAGTTTTTCTGATATTACTCTGCTGCCTATCCTTGCTTTTTTGCCCTTTTTGTAAACATTGGTGCATAAACTCTTTGAATCTCAACATGACTGTTGAAATTAAATAATATTTATCTTGACAAAGCAGTTTTTTTGTATATTAGTCAAGACGATCACGATCATTAACATGTAGTCTTAGAATATAAGCCAAGGTAATTCGAACTATTAAAATATCAATTCGACGTAGTTGAATACAAATATAAAGTGCCAATTTTTAGCAGGAATAGGAAGCTGGAAGTGAATTTGTAGTTGCAGAAAATGGAGCTATCAAAAACCTTGCCATTTTTACTATCCATTTTTACTACTACCGTAACCTCCAAATATGCCTGATTAAATCTTGAAATAACCATTTTATGGAAAATAATTGAAATCGTCACTAAATATACCTCTGAAGATGACATGAGTCCCAAAGCCCTTGGGGTAAGTGACGTAAATAATGCAAGTTGCCGATTGTTTATACCCTGATTTATAATGGAAAAGAGGAGCTTGTTTGACGTTGGGTTTGCGATTGGCTTAATACTTTCAAGGATCACTCTCTTGGTCAAAAGATTCAGCCAGGTGAAGGGGGTATAGGGCCTAGAAATAGACTGACAATGTCTTTCTCTGATTCGCTTGGAACTTACAACAACAGTCCCTTGGGTCAAGAGGAGCATGATTTACAAAAAAAAATTCAGGCTTGACCACCCCCTCCGAATACGGGCCCCGAAGAAAGGCCAAGACATTTTTTCCTAATCGACTAAAGATTTATATCTTAAGTCCTTGAATCATGATAGCAAAAATTTAGAAGCAAATATGGAAAAGATATAAATTTGATCTGTCAAAACATCAATAAAAAAATAAATGTAATAAAGCCACCATAATAATGAAGATGACAAAAGATGAGTAATGAAAGTAGACTGATCGTTTAATATACAGTGATATAATTTTCTGGGAATCTCAGCCAATTTTTTTTTCGTGCAATAATTATAAAAGAGGAAATTTTAAAAGTTACTATCAGTAAAGCGCAAATGACACTACGACCTTTAAACAGTTTAGGGTTGGTAGTCCTATCCCTGTTTTTAGTAATTAATGCTCGTTTCAAGTTTGACTTTTTAATTTTAATAAAGACAGGGGGCTAGGCTTTTAGCTGGTTCATTATGAGAGCTCGAGTTAAACTTTTTTTAAATCCTTACATATATCATTTTGATTGAGTTTATCCTAAAGAACAGCACAGAGGTTATGGGAGTACAAAGAATTAAGCCAGAGGGTAAAGCTCAAATAGAAGTCGACAATAGTGCCCTAGATACCAACCAGTAAATTGCACTAAAATATGGTTAGGTTTGATTTTCTACGGCTATAATGAATAATAAAGTTTAAGGGTTGGGTGAAGTTTTACAAGTAATAGGTTGCCAAAAATTATTCTTTTTGGGAATGAAACTAGCCGCTGGCAGAGAACGAAAAATAGGTGGTCTCCAAACAAACTTGGAGGAAGTCATAAAGAAAGATCTAAAGGAAGTAGGAAGTTTATGAAAGGGAGTTCTAAGTGAAGCTCCTTGAGGGATGGAGGAGACGTCTCCTCCATACAACTACTATTCATCGATGTTTTATTCCTTTTGTATCAATTCCCTTCAATGGATAGAACAGTCAATTGGCTAAATAACATTTTTAATATAAGACAGTTTTCAGTAAGGGTCCGAGCCGTCTGGTCTGGCAACACCACGAGCATTATTGGTAGTTTCTATTAGTTTTAATCTTAACTTTATTGTAGTTTCTATCTTAACTTATTATTTATCCATTGTTATTTTTGTTTGTATTTAGTTTAGCCTTTATTTGAATCATTTCTTGTTGCTTTACGTTCTAAATTCACTCTTTACTTTTAAGGAAGATATTTTACATCATTTTAAGTAAGATATCAAGACACGCCTACTGAAATGCTTGGGAGAAAAAGAGTTATGTCAGTTTTATATTATTTTTCCATAACATGAATAATAAGGTGACAGTAAACCATATTTTTGAATAGAAAAACAAATTTATAACGTTTCGAAGTTACTAGTAAAGCGCACCACGAGTGACCATCGAAGACGGATTTATTTAACCATCGAACAGTAACAAAATCTCCTCAAAGTTCCTTGAAAGGTGCTTTTTTTTGCTACGCCTAGTGGAACAAATGAAAAGTCTAACACAAAACATCCGGCCTTTAGTTTATTTGATTAAATTGATTAATAGCAGCAAATTTAAAGACTAAAACAAAAAGAAATTAACTTGTACAAGATGTCTACCCCAAAACTAGCCGATGTCTTAAGATTTACCATAAATAAGGATGGTGCTGCCGTCCTTCAGAACCCCGAGAAGACCAGTTTGTCATCTACGCTTTGTTACTAACTAAATGAATAGCTCAGATTTGAAGCACAACTTAGCCAATTGCTTTCTCTAAACATTTGAAAAAATGAATAAAAAGAAAAAACAGTGAGATATTTTTTAATGGAAAAGCTAATTTAATTGTCAGAAATGGTTCTTGTCAAGAAATTTCCAACGAACAAGTTTTATGCTGTGGCCCTCAAGCAACCCAACGAATAGAGCAACATTTTGGGCTGACTGACAACTAAATAAATAGTTGTAATGGAAGTTGATTTTCCATGCATTTGAAAGGAGTGAAGAATGCGATGCAGAAGGAGTGAAGAATAGGAAGATGCAAAATAATGCGGCAACTGCAGAGGCACCCATCAATTCTGTCAACCCCAGCCAAGCTTTTCTCGACTATAGTAATAGGAAGACTCCAAATTGCCCTTGATCTCAACTTGCAGGAAGAACAGCATGGATTCCTGCAAAAACGGTCCTTTGCCGACCTGACCTTTACTCTACACATGATTTTGGGGGAATCTAATGAATGGAGGCAACGCTTGTACATACTCTTCATGGACTTCCACAATGCGTTTGTCAAACCCTTGGATAGTCTTTCAGTTCTATACCAGTTCTGTAAAACTAGTTTGTCTACTAGTTGCCATGTGCGGAGAGACACAAAAGTTGTGTTAAAGCCTCCGATTACAACACATGCTACCTCAAAGTCATGACTGGTGTCAAGCAATGCAGCGTATGCCACCTTTTCTCCTATTACTGCTTGTTTAGACAGATCTTTAGACTACATCTTTAGACAGTTAGATGAAATAGCAATCAAAGGAAAGCTTCTCCAACCATCGACTTTGCTGCCAATGTTGGGTTCACAGAGGTTTGCGATCAGAAGATTCAGGAATCCCTGAACAAACTTGCAAAGAAAGCTAAACAATTCGTATTACACATCAACACTCCAAAGAATAAAGCTATGCCAGTTAGTAGTTCACCCCTAAGAATACAAATAGAAGGCGGAGACATCGAGCAGGTGACATACTTCAAGCAGGTTAGGTTGCTCTAACCTAATGCTCCACATGCCTGATCACAGACTTCCGAAAATTCTTCTTCACTGGCAATCAGTAGCACCTGTTATTGAAGAAGACCAAAGAACACGCTCCGTAAAACGTATGAACGTGACAGAAGAGCCCTTCAGACGAGTCTCATCCCCGAATGGGAGGATGTCCATGTAGCAGCCCATTTGATGGAAGATTAGAGACTACTCACTGCCGCACTGTGTTCCTCTGGAAGAACTACAGTCAAGTTACAATCAAAACCTCAAGAACCTTCAAAATACTAACTTATAATCACATAAGTTGGTTATTAAAGATTATCACGGACTCTTTTGTTCTCACAGATAGAGTTTAACTATGTTTACTGTTGAGCTAGTGTTTGACTAAGTGGCTGTATTTAGTTTGTTTTAGTTCAATACAGTAATCTTGTAATCTTAAGACGTTTAAAGATTAACAATTAGTCAGTTAGAAAACTCCTTCCATGATTATGATTTCCAACAAGAAGTAATATGTTCAGTGTTTTGTGTATACTTTCACATTTAAGTATGGTACTGCCACCCCTACAACCCGCAAATAAATTACTCTGTTTGCACTTAGCAGGTTCTGATTTCATACTTTTATATTGGCTTCAGATTTGTATAACAAATAAATATAACAAATCAAGGGAAACAATTTTTTTTTGAAATATGTGCTGAATCTGATGTGAATTTGACAAAATCAGTCTCTCATCCTTAATCAGCAGGCTCAGGTATCCTTGTAAACTCATTTTGATGGAATCTTTCCACCGCTTATGAAGTATGTACTTGTCATATTTTGATCTAGGACCATGACATGCGTCAAAATAGGCAAAATACATCAATACGCGGGAATGTGGCGAGGGTGGGATACGGTCCCAGAAATTAATACTTAATGTGTTTCGCTTTTGTCCTGAATTATCAAAAGCTCTTAAGCACTATTTCTGATACGAAAAAAGGAAGAAAACCAATTGGACACGACCCAGGTTAGGTTCTTGTATGACTAATTTAATATCCTTGTATTGCTCTGATTCCAACAAGTTATGGCATGTCCACCCTTTCATACAAACGAAAAAAGGGAAGGGAAAGTAGTTTGGTTGGAGAGGATACGGTTCTAAAGCCCTACTTTGGGCCTTCAATGATGTAATTGAAAATTTATACATGAATCATGTGTACCTTTCTATTGTAATGTATGTATTGAGCCCATGTTTTATATGGATTATTTGCTCTAATTGGGACCTTCCCCCCTGGGGCAGCACTTATCGTGTCACCTCCAGACACATTTTTTGGACCTCTCGATTGTTTTATTAAATCGCCATCTTGAAATTTTTATCCAAAGGATTGAGATAAGATAAGTTATTCAATTTCAAAAAATGTAAAAAAAAAAATTAAGCGGCAAAATGTCAGATAGTTAAAAAGGTAAAAAGTAAAACCAAACTAAAAAAGAGTGAGATAAAATTAGCATTAAAAAGGTTTGAAAGAGAACATATAAACAAGGGGGAGGGAACAAAAGAATCAAACGAACATAAAACTTGGGTATCACCAGTACCAAAGAAAAATAAAGGGAAACTTGCGGTTTATTTTATCAGTAATGAAGGGGACAAAAGTTTTTTCATACCTGGAGGCTAAGAAACGGATGGAGGACAAGATAGGAACGCGTTCAGAAACAGTGCGTGGCAGGCAGTGTCTGGATGGGAGTGTCTTTTGGGGAAAATATTTTCCTTACGAAGGTTTATTATTGCATTTTGGGCAAAATAAAGGTACAATGTTCCTCTCATGTCCTCAAGAGTTTCTAACTTGGCCTTTTTTAGGAGGGGCGAGTATGGTACCTTAGCGTCTTTAAAAATTATTCTCAAGGCTTCTTTTTTGAATGGATTCAATTTACGGCTCTATTCATCACTAGCTCTATGGACAGTATCTTTAACGTGGATATCCCACTTTAAATTAGAGGACATTGTAACCCCAAGTAATTTAAAGGAATACACAAAAATATCTGGGGGAATACGGTTAAGGAAAAGGGGTAAGGTTTTAAAGAAACATATTGGTATTATCATAGATTTAAAGGAGTTTACTCTCATGTGTAACACCGCAGCGTCATCTGTAATATCATTGAGGATACTCATAGGGTTGCTTACTAAGTTTCGGTAGCAGGTTTCAACAACCGTTAGGTCATTCACAAATTTCCATCTGTCGATCTGAACCTAAGAGTGTACCTTGGGGTCCTCCCTTGTGGCCAGGGAGGGGACTGGAATAATGATTCTGATGTTTGACTACCTAGGATCCATTTGATCAAAAGAAGGCAACCAATTTAACCAGGAAAGAATCGATATTGAAATTAGTTGAAAGTTTTTCAGTTAAGATATTGTGGTTAACAAGTTCAAATGCTTTTTGAAGGTCAATGGAATTTAAATTTAGCCCTCAATTAGGTATTTCATGAATTTTTCCCAATTGAGTCAATAAGAAAAACAAGGTAACGGGAAGTAGAAGTGGGTCTGATGTTCCTGAATTGTCTCAGGTCAGTAAAAGGTAGGACTTCCTCCTTTAGCCAATATGCAAGGAATCCTTCACATATTTTAGACTATATAGGAGTAAGTGAAATAGGACGAACACCCTCAAAACCAGGTTATCCATCTTTCTTTTAAGAGGGTTATGAAACCCTGTTTCCGAATTTCCGGGTATTGGCCAGACTCAGTAATCTCATCGGAAATAACAGACAAGGGCTTCGAGAGAAAGTCACTGAAAGCACTAACAAGAGGAAACGGGATATGTAAAGGGCAGACACTTGTTTTTCGTAGTTTCCCAATTCTTCTTTCGAGCTCAGACGGAGATAAAGGAGGTGGCTAGAACATCAGTAGGTAATTGATAAGACAATGCCGGAAGGCTCTGGACGATAGAAGCAAGGAACTTGTTAGCACTAACTTTTGGGTATTCAGGTAGGTTGAAATCAAGTTGGTCTAGCAGTTAACTGTTTCTGAAAAGATTTAATTTTTCTAATTAGTGCTTTTATGGGTTGATTAATGAATGGCTCGTCACTGGAGCACTTTTTAAATCTTTTTTCTGGGAAAGAAATTAGATATTTATCACTTAGCTTTTTGTGGAAGATAGTGATTTTTTCTTCAAGATCATGCAAATTATAAATATCAGACCAATCCTCAGTACTCAGTCACGTTCCAAAAGAAAGAAGGCCAGTATTTTGGAGGGGGCAGAAAGAGCCATAAGTTACTGAGAACATATGATTAAAATTAAAAGAGGGGGACAGGAGGAGGGAACATGATGACTCCCACTCAATAGAGGCAAAGCTGAGGGGGGACTGTAAAAATTATTAATATTTATTAGAATGACATCTAGAGTGGTAAGTTTGCGTTTCGTATCAATATATTTGGTTTGGCGAGTAAGAGAAGACAGCCATTGCAATGATGTTATAGGGACGGGGGAGTACTTTAGGTCTAATACTTAGCCAAAGGATTTCATCGTACTCAGATAAATTAGGAACAGGAAAAATTTAGGGAAAAGTTAGGGAATTCTGAATAATTTGACAAACGAACAGACCTTTGGTCTTGAGACGTTACTTCTGTAACAGCTATAACGTCAATTTGATTTAATTCTGATGGCACCTTGAATTCAGTAAGTTTGTCAAAATTAAGGCTTTCGGCGTTAGTAATTAAAATTTTGAAAATTTAAAACGACTGTGGAGACGTGACTGTCGTAAGTTTCAGTAATTCTTCAGGTAGGTTTTAAATTTGGGCTGTGGGATGGTGCGGATAATTGTTGGAGCGGATCATTTATTGAAGGATAATTTTCGCATATAGGAACTCTCAAACCAGAGTCACTTTGGTAGGGTACCCACGGGGAACAAAGTGCAAGGGATGGGGGAAAGGTTTCCTGATGAGACGAGAAGAAGTCCAATTGGGAGTGCTCTTTATAGGCAGGGATGGTAAGGCAAGATGATGCTGGGAAAGGGAAGTAGGGTGGAGGGTGTCTGAGAGGGGAGGGGCCAGGTTTATTTTGGCAAAAGACGGATGGAGGCCAGAACCAGTTATCAAATTCTTGGATGCACAGAGGGATTTGTGTCTATGGGATGTGGATTTTTGGGAGGGAAGTGAGTAAGGGGAGGTTTGGGAATAGTATGAATTGGGTAACGTGATCTAAGGGGTTGGGTCGACCGGGCACGCGTGCGTAACTGGGACGGGGGAGACTTTCGAGGGATGAATTCCTGGGGTATGCTGCTCTGCATCGGGTATGCAATAGGATAAGACTGGAAGTCGACTGGAACACGACCCAGGGGAGGAGGAGATTGCCAATGCTTTCGACGTCGCCCAAAAAAAGGTTGGATTTTAAACCTAGCCTCTGCCACTGGTGATGCATGAGCAAAACAACACAATTTGTCAATACGAAATAAAGCAGGACAAAGTTCAACATGATCAAAACTGCACTTATCGGACATATAAATACCTAAAATAAAACTACGACAAATATGTAAAAGCTTGCACTGCTTACGAAATTTACAGAAACCATGAATAAAATGGTTACATATCACATTTGTTTCCCTGCTTATTCTTGCGCTATCTTTCATTTCATTTTTCCCAAGTGTCTCAAAAACAGTTTCGTTGTCAAATTTCAATGTCGGCATACAGCCGGAAGCCAGTAAATTACTCGTTTATTCGGGAACTTGTTCCGTTACCTTAGTAATAGAAGCCATGTCTGTGGGATTATTCTGCTCATAAATAATTGATTCAACTTCAATATTTTTTCTTGACGATTCCAATCAGTGGCATTGCTAATAACCTGGTTTGACACTAGTTCGACTGCACTGGGCCTCTCGAATGAATTTGGAAAGGCCAGATTAGCATTTTGTATTTTTTTTTTACATTCACTTCATTATTTTTTGGATTTGTCTTGCTTGGTTGAAAGGAAGAGGAAATGTCAGAAAAATTGAAGATATTCAGTTGGGGAGGAATATGATTGTTTTGTATCGCAAATAGGGGATCAGTAACAATGGACGAAATATACCTCAATGTCTCTTCTAGTCTGTCTTTTAATTTCAAAAGCCAAAACGCAGACTCTGGTTTAAGAATTTCAAGATTAGTAGAGCAGATTTCTATCAGGCAAGCAAAATCTTCAACACAGGGTTTTGGATATGTTATATTATCACGGTAGAACGCGAGTAGGGTTCGGTCTGAACATATACCTCATATAAGCAGGTTTTTAGTTTTCCATTGGTGGTGTCAAGAGTAAAGGATGGGTCGACGGTAAAAATGGTAATGCCCTCAGTTTGACAAGCAGCTTCAAGAGGGGGGACGTCACTTCATGCTGGAGGTAGGGAGAAGCTAAAATCAACTCCTGCGAGAGGGAGGGAGCAACGGTGATTTAAGTTCCTTTAGAATATTAAGCATCCTAGCTCTTGAATTTGGAGAACAGGGGTGCGAGGTGAAGGTAAAACAGGTGAGCTTAAAGAATTTACCTGATTGGCTAAAATTTTCTTAGAGGAGCAGTCCGGACAACACCAGCTCTCACTCCAATTAGCTGTATCAATTTTGGTACCCTTTCCCACTCCTGCATGGAGCGATCAATTGCACCCTCCACATTACACAAAGTTCGAAAAGACTCTCAGCCTACATTCGGGATAAACTAGTCTTTGTCTAGCCATCTTTTTTTTAAGAGTCCGAAAGATAAACTTTGTTCACCGGGTAACAACCAAGATGCTCACAGGTTGGGTGCTAGATGGACCCGGAGGCCATTGAAGGCTGCTCTCCGATTGGTTTCGGCTGTGGAAACACAACTAAAAATTATAATTGCGATCGGAAGAGTCTTTCCTGAGGTTTAGACAGCTATCTGTCAGACAGAAAAAAAAGAAGAGACATATCACTCTTTACCAAGTAAACGCTACGTGGCAGATGGCATCACTTGAATGCTGATTGCACCTTTATTAGAATACAGATAAAATTTCAGTTTAGCATCGATAATATGTTGCACTACGTGAATGAAACTTTTAGAAATAGACTTAAACTGAAATTTAGTGCCGGAAAAGATGTTTCAAGGTACCTAAGATTGCATGAAGAGAGGCTCTTAATCAGCATTTATTTTGAACTTTTTTTTCAAGTGTGCCTCAAGACTGCTTCTCTTGGACAACAGGTCTTGTAAAACGGTTCTCAGGATTAGTATAAAATTATAGTTGTATGATAAAAAGTATAATATAAATATTAAAAAGTATAAAGTGATAACTAAAAATTATAATTGCGATCGAATGAGTCTTTCCTGAGGTTTAGACAGCTATCTGTCAGACAAAAAAACAAAAAAACAAAAGACATATCACTTTTTACCAAGTATACGCTACATGACAGATGGCATCACTAGAATACTGACTGCATCTTTATTAGAATACAGATAAAACTTTGATGTGCTATATGAATGAAACTTTCAGAAATAGACTACACTGAAATTTAGGCCAGAAAAGATGTTTCAAGCTACCTAAGATTGCATGAAGAGAGGCTCTTAATCAGTCTTTATTTTGAACTTTTTTTTCAAGTTTGCCTAAAGACACTGCCTCTCTTGGACAACAGGCCTTGTAAAACGATTCTCAGGACGAGTTAAAACAGATTTCATAAAATCTTTTTGACTCTTACAATTACCTTGGAAGATGAGGTCAAAACACCTTCCAAGGCCAATTTCTGAAAGTTTCATTAGCCTAATCAAACAGCTTTGTGAATTATTAGAAAGCCAAAAAAAACCTGAAATTTTATGAAATTTACCATTTCGCTAAGCCAGGCAGAATAAAATTTCTAAATCTTTTAATACGATGTACAGCCTATCTTCGCCACAGACAAAAATTAAAATTCACCATTTATTTGAAAAGGAACAAAACATTTCTCTTAGTATATTTCACACTCATTTTATAAACACTCCAGACATAGCAAATTTATATGAGCGCATTTGCAGCTAAACGAAATACAAAACTAAATACGTCTACGTAAATTCAATACCGTCTCATCCTCTATCTGTTTTCGCTAATTCTAAGAAACCAGCTTAGAATTGGAGCTTCCTAATATTTCCTTTACATAAACCTCCCGCTTCCAAATTGCTTAAAAAGAAAGGTAAAGCTATGGCAAAACACATGTATAAATCACGTCCAATTAAAGCGTTTGGAAAAAATCTCACTTTGTGTGTTTGAACCAAAAAAGAAGAAGAAAGTGAGTTCTAATAGAATTTTTTTTTAATCCTTTCTTTAAACCCCTGAGAAAGTTTTCCAATGATTTTTTAGCCAGAGGTTGCAAGGGATAATTTATCAAATAGTATTTTATGGACAGATATCTCACTGACAGTTCACCGGCGGTGGTATAATAGACGTAAACAGACCAAAGTGCCATGTCTTGTTATTTGTTGATGAAACTTGATTTAAAAATTTTTAGTTTCCCAAAGTCATTGAATCTGACCCTTTTACAAAATAAAATATGAAAACATAAATTCAAGCAAAAATGATAACTCTATCATTTTACCAAGGCATAGAGATAATTCAGAAAACGCATACTTCGAGAAAAGTTTTAAAAGAAATTTAAACTGAATTTCTCACCAAAATTATTATATCTGTCTACCTTTCTCAGTTCCCCAAGAGTCCTTCGAGATGTGTCAATTATAGAATGTACGCAACGCTTCAATTTTTTTTAATTAATCAAATGGCACTGCATATCCTATGAGTATTCTATATAGCTTTAATATTAAATAAAGATATATATAATTATTGGGGTGGATAATATCGAAAAAAAAGAAGGAAAAAACTAGAGTAGAGAACAATGAAATAAAGAATCCATCAAGAAAGAAGAAAATGATTCTTAAAAGAAAAAAAATAAGACATCAAGACATCAAGCGGGATATTTTCGACTTTTTATGCGATTCACCTAAATCACAAACAACCAGCTAAAAATATGGTTCTCTAGTGTCTTCTATACTATAATCCCAATCTCTTATCTCCATAACAACGAATTCATTTTTATTTGATTGGATCAACATAGTCTGATTTTTGAAAAAAAAAAAAAAAATCAGAAGAATATATTAACTTTTATTCCCCTATATTTCATCTTATCCCCTGGAGCTAACCTCATGTTCTTCTGACGCCAGATTGCACTGTAAGATAGAATCTCAGCGTAGCTGCACAGCCTTTTGAAGGGGAAAGGGGTAGGAGGTGCTCCAGGTAAGTTTTACAAGTGGAAAAGGAGTCTTTGTACAGAAAAAGTTTAATGTATCACAAACTTTTCACATGAGGGGACCGTAAGAAGGACAACTACCTCCTGAATCAACTAAACTTTATCACCTAAGTATTTCAGGTAGGTAAATATAAATGGAGAAGTCCCTTAATGGGTACATTCGAAGCAAAGGCAGGTCCTTAGTGCTAGGTGACATTTTAGCAATAATAATAGACAACTAACAATTAACAGCAGCTACAAAACAAAACAACCGTGTTTTATTCG
The DNA here is from genome assembly GCF_032884065.1 of Artemia franciscana. Taxonomy (NCBI): domain Eukaryota; kingdom Metazoa; phylum Arthropoda; class Branchiopoda; order Anostraca; family Artemiidae; genus Artemia; species Artemia franciscana. Next base: position 17,479,006 of record NC_088877.1, read on the forward strand.
TCTTGTTTCATTGAAGTATTTATTCATTTTCGAGAGGTAAACGAGAAACTTACCTACCCAATTCCTTAATGGTAAAAGCCCTAAAAATTTATAAATGACTCGAAGTTACAAACAAAACAAAAAGATCATAATTAAATACTTTAGATGGCTTCATTAAAATTATATTTCCTTTAAAGCCCGATCAGATGACAATTCAGAAGCTAAGCACATCAGTAAAGTAGCTGATTGTTTTCCTGACTGGATCGGAAACAGCATTATACTTTAACAATCAATACATTTTTTGAATCACTTTTATTTGATAAGGAAAATTTGACTGAAAAATGTTTCATTGAAAAAACTTCAATTCAGAGGCACTTCACACATGTTGCCTACTAATCTTCAAACAAAAAACTATAATTGCTTTCTACTTGAATTTCAAAAGAATTTAATTAAATAATTTCACAAATTTATTACTTCGGTATGACATAGCAAAAAATATACTTAAAATAAAATAAATTCACCTTGAAGACTAAGTAAAAACATAATGAAATATAATAGACTTTTTTGAGTTCATTAAATTACTTGAAACTTTTTGAACTGACGTGCATATGAGAGGGAGAGGAATGGTGATACACAGAAAAAAAAGCCTAAGAATGCTCTAAAATGTTTGATAAATTTAATTCTATTACCAAAATTTGAAAAATTTATAAAGTGGAACATTTGAAGAGTACAAAATACATTGCTCTCATCTAAACTTTAGAAACTTTCGTTTTGGGATTACCCTTGGGACCTTTTATCTCCAGAAAGCGAAATTCAAAAATACATATCCTAGATAAATAAAAGAAGCAGCTTATGCAGGTTTAAGAGTTTTTCATTTTGAAATCCGCTTGTCGTAGAAAGTAGATCTCAAAGCATCCACTTAGAGCTATCTTATCTTTCCTGAAATTCTCAACTACTGATCTAAAAGAGAGGACAATTTTTTACTAATATTTTAACATGTCTACATTAGTCATTTAACGAATTCAAGATATATCCCTGAGGTCGCTAATATTTCTTGAAACCCAAATAATTTCCCAGGAATTCTTATTTATTCCCCATTCAACAACCAAATCATATATAACGTAAAAGTTTACTCAATATATACTGAGTTTCTCAATAATTAATACCCCCCCCCCTTTTTTCTAATCCATCTTATACTTACTTTACCCCGTTTTAGCTCTATTTTGACCACCATGCTCTTATATTCTTCACCCCATTCAAAATAACATTTGGTATTTCCCTTACTTACTCTAATGTATTATTGGTGTTCTGACAAGCATTCTTTCTTTTTGAGTTTGTGTCGTTTAGACATCGACAGTCGATTAGACATTGCAATGCTGATTATCGTCCTTGTAGTTTAGTGGTTTGTAGTTAGACAAGAGAATGGGAAACTTATAGGAGTCAAATCAACGATGATTTAAACACAGGAAGAAAGGGGCTAAAAACCACGGAGTGTAGCGTCTGGCGAATTCATATAAAACGAAAGAAAAATATAGCAGAAAATTTGATGATTAGTCTGTAATACAATAGAAACAGAGCTCACATTTCTCTATAACCGGGAATTAACAAGAATTTTTTTTTATAATTTCAATAGCTGTTTATAGTCAAAGCTCAATCTGCACAAACTAGCCCTAGACTAATGTGGGAAAATCTTAGCAGGTTAAGCAGGCTAGTTGACTTTAAGCTCGTAGAATTCTACTTTTATACTACTACTTTTACTTCTTACTTTACTTTTTGCTACTTCACTTCTTACTTCAATTTATCTATTACTACTTTACTTCTTACTTTAATTTATCTATTACTACTTTACTTCTTATTTTACTTTACTTTTTACCACTTTACTTCTAAATTTAATAAAGTCATACTTTCTTTACCCCCCTCTCTTTGCATTTTAAAGTACCTAAAAGACAAGTATGTAGGGATTTGGATCTAGCAAAGTCATGAAACGCTAGATGGCGCTGGTGATTTTATTTTCGACAGTATACCTTTTTTTTGGCTTAAGATATTTTTTTTTTTCAAATAATTATACTCCAGTTTATTTCAGTCTGTATAACTGTGCATAGAAGAAGCAAGTTTTAACTTTTCAGACTTTAAAATTTCTAACACCCAAGTTTTATCCAACAGATTTTTACTTCAAGGTATAGCAGAAGAAAATTTAAAATGCAACTCAAAAAACTGTAAATATATAAATAAGGAAATTTTCAGTCGCTAAACTAGATATATCTTAAAATACAAGTCCAAATTTTGAAGAAGAATTCGGACTTCGGTCAGTCTAAACATCACATTTTTTACAGGAGCAGAGAGAACAATATTGGTGAAACAATAATTCAGTATAGGCTACACTAAAAGCATTCAATCTAGGCTATGTAATTATACTCGTCCGGATTGTTCGTCGATCTCTGTATATATTCTTTCTCGATGAGGCCTTCGATAGCTCGTTTAATAAGCTGAACATTAGGAGCGAAACGACTTCGAGCTTGGGTCACAACCTGAAACAGAAATAAGATTTCACACATGATCATATAAGGAAAACAAGAAAAGCAAGACGACTAAATGTTTGTGTTAACACTGTTATGTTATGGATAACAGAACAGGATATAAGAGGCCAAAAGGGCATTTTGGAAGTAATACCAGTTTTTGGCAGAAAAAATCATTTTTTAGGCATTCACAATATGACAAACAAATTTGGACACCATATGACTTACTTTAAATATTTCTACGAAACACAACAGCGAATTAAGGAATCGATAGAGCACATTGAGCAAGATATTAGCTTTTGAATTACAGCAATCGATTTACATGCGGTCTAAGGCCTGAACTACTGCTATTTAAATTTCGTAACTTCAAATAATCAAAATACTCACTCCATGCCGAGAGCCACAATATTTACACTTTAAACATAACACGCAAGAGGCCAGCGCTTCTATCCTCAGACACAACCTTACCACTCCTTTTCGAAATCATTAACCAAATACCTTCCTGCTTCTAGCCCCAGGGAAAACTACCGCATGAAAGACAAAAAAAAAACTACTTACCCTAACTCGAAATCTCCTATAAATCTCGGATTTATAACTTAATTCATTCATATTCAAATTACTCTTGGATTATATATTCACCACATTTAACGATTCTTTTGTAATTCTAGTAACTGATTTTTTAATCGTTTCTAAAATGAAGCTAGGCAGCTCCTACCCCTCAGCTCTTCTGGGATCAGCTCAGCTTGGAGCTTGTCATAGATCATATTCTAAAGGGCCAATACAACTGTAGAAAATGATTCAACACAAACTGAACACATTTCTGGCAGTTAACACTCACATACTCACTAAATACAATTTATCAGTAAAGGGAATAATTAAATGCAGAAAGAAAAAAGAATTTAAAAGAAAGAATACAGAAAAGATAATTATTGTCTTGCACCTCACCCAAGTACCTAAATGCAACCACTTTAATGCCAAATATCTGCTACGTACTGAATATTTGTTGTTTATTTGCTGTATCTCTAAAACATTGGATTTTAATATTTTCAGAAAAAATCTTAACTTATGCTATCTGGATTTGCTTTTCACTTAATCCAAGGCCTTTGTTTAAACAATTTCTATTTAACGTAATTCTGACTTGCTGATAAGCTCTGGCAATAAAAAACGGTTCTTCAAAAAATAGATTTTATCACCCCTGCGATAATCAGGCAGGATTAGAGGCAAGAGTCCGAGTCACCAGAGATGACGGTCTGAAAATAAGACAGCAGCAGTTTTTTTTTCAAGAATTAAAGTCGGGGTCCAAATCAGGAATTTCTCCTAGCTCAAAGCCACCCGTGCAGAGCTTCAGATATGGCTTTCAAACTGAGAAGGGGGGAAAAGGGAGCTAATATGACCGAAGTCTGCAGCTCCATCTCCTATGTTCAAAATTGGTATGAGGAGACATTCAAATGTGTCTTACAATAGGGTTTCAAGGAGTTTAAAAAGATCTTTGCTTCACACTTTTAGTACTGTACATAAGTTAGGGCAATATTCTTTTATTATTTGTTCTTAAACATAACGTTCGAGTTAAGTGTAACCACAAATAGGGGGTTAGAGTAGCCTCTGTTTGCCTCTTATTCGATTTTTCATCTGTCGGGTCTATTTTTGGATATTTATGTTTTTTTTACTCTAAATTTAAGTCCGATAAGTTAGCTGCAACACTTCAAAATATATTATGGCAATTAAAAAAATAATATTTTGTAAAAATAGACTAAAAAGTATAAATTAATTAAGTGAAGGAAAGGAAACGAGGCCAGAAAAAAAACGCTAATTTTTTTTTTAATGGTCAATTGTTGTCCAAAAGTGTAAACGATAAGGAAAACAAATTTCTCATTTTTCCCCTGGAGTTTTTCACCAGTTAACTATGTCAGACTCCATTAAGTTTTACAATTTATAAAGCAGTGTCACATCAAGGCAGTTGTTCCATTTAATTATTGTTTTTTAATGAATCCAAACTATACATTAAACAACAGGTTTTCCTGTTAGAACGAAAAAAAAAAAAATACTTGAATAAAATAGGGCACATCATACTTAAAAATTTGTTTCTTAAAACTAGTACACTTTCATAAAATGGCTACCTTCTATTGAGGTATAATCAAAACTTCCATCTTATTTTTCTTATAAATTTATAATTTGATTTTCTTTCTTCCAATTATGGTTTAGATGTTTTGCAATGAATTCTTCCTACTACATCTTGAGGATTTGGCTCCCATGTATGACAATATTTCTTTAATATATTTGCCATCTACTTTGCCATTATTATACTGTACGAAGTTTCTATTTCGTGAGGATTCGTAGCTCCGTTTCAAAAAAGATCAAATGCTTGAATAGACAGTTGAGAGTAAGGGTAAACGCCGGTCAGATCTAGTCTCAGCAGCAAAGTCTTTATCGAGGTCTGAAAAAACTTCACAGGACTTCTTTTTGTGAGCCTCAATAGGGCAGCGTCCATGGCTGAGGGCCGACTTCTTCTTTTTAATGACTTACTAACAACTTATCGCAGCACCAAGTCGCCTGACACCAACACAGCTACGAAAGGTCCTCCTCCATCCCAATCTATTGAAAGTCTCCCTTTTTACACCCTCCCAAGAAGTTCCAATTTCCTTTAAATCTTTCTATACGACATCATCTCACTCCAACTGCGGACGACCTGCTTTCCGTTTAGCCCTAGATGGTTGGCCGAAAACGAAAACCTTTGGCAATCAATCATTCTTCAACCACAAAACGTGCCTTAGTCATCTCAACTTTTCTCTCATTATAGCCCTAGAAACATACCTTACCTTAGACCTTAGTTCTACTGTGCCTCAAGAGGCACCCAAGGCGTCTAGGAAGAGTCTCCAATCGTCTCTGTAACTGGCGGCAGCGATAATGTCTCCCCACTCTGGTTGTAGGGAGGCATGAAGTTGACGAAGGTCACGGTTGAAGGTACGACGGAGTGTGTTTTTGGGTCGTCCTCTGCGGCGGGCACCCTTGAGTAGCCAAAAGAATGCTTGCTTGGGGATTCAGGTGTCGTCCATGCGTAGTACGTGGCCTAGGTAGCTCCATCTGCGTCTTCGTATGGTTTTGATGAGGGATGGTTGGCCCGTGACGCTCCTTATATGTGCATTTGTGATTTTCTGGGTCCAGTGAATACCAAGCAGCCTTCAGAGAGAAGCATCCTCAAAGGACTGTATTCTCCTCTCTTGGTCTTGGTTGGCCAAGTTTCCGATACGTAGAGGAGGACAGGCAGGACGTTGCTGTTGAACAGGCGGAGTTTGAGCCGGAGAGAGAAAGTACTCGATCTCCATACTTTGTTAAGCCTGTTTAAGGTGCTGTTAGCCTGACCAATTCGGGCAATGACTTTCCTGGCTGTGGATCCTGTGTTTTCGATGGTACTGCCAAGGTATTTGAAGTTGACTACCTGTTCTACATCGTCTGCGCCGCATTTGATTTTCATAGGTGAGTCGCTTGTCGCCATTCCTATGGTTTTCGTTGCATTGACATTAAGCCCGAATCCACCTGCTTTTTGTTGGATATTCGAGAGTAATTCCTTAAGTCGTGTTTTGCAGGTTTCAAGTATTGCAATATCATCATCAAAGTCTAGCTGCTGAGCGGCCGATCATTTAGGCGTAGCCCAGTTGACTCGATGCTCTTCAATATACAGTCGACGATATGGTGGCGATAAGACACAGCCTTGTTTCACCCCAGAGAGGATTGGGAATTTACGTGATTTCCCCTCTGAAGTCCTCAGATAGCTTGTTGTATCTTCATACATGACATTAATGAGCTTAACCAAGATGTTAGGGATGCCATAATGACGGAGAAGCTTCCAAAGTGACTGGCGGTCCAAAGAGTCGAAGGCCTTTTCATAATCTATGAAGATCATATATAGCTAGTTGCACCATTTGCAGCTCTCCTCTGTGAGCATTCGCAAGGTGAAAATTGGGTCGGTACAGGAGCGGTATGGGCAAAAGCAATGTTGTTCGTCGCGGAGATGTTCGTCTAGGTGGCATTGAATATGGGCTAGAATAATGTGGGACAGCAGTTTAACAGGGATGCAAAGTAGGCTAATACCGCGTCAGTTATTACATAAGGTGGCTTCAACCTTCTTAAACAGCTTTACGAGCACGCTATGGCGTCAATCTGAGGGTATTTTGGCTATTGAATAAATGATTTTGAAGAAATCTTTCCAATAGGAGACCAGAGTGGTCATAGAGCATTTCATCATTTCTGCTGTGACGCTGTCATCTCCTAGTGACCTGCATTTTTCAGGTTTTTCACTGCCTTCAATACATCATCTTCGGTAGGAGGCTCGGTAGTGATATCCAGCAGTATCCGCGGGGTTTTGTCGTATAGCCTACTGTCTGAAAAATTAACAGTCAGCCGGGTACCCAAAACAATCCGTAGGCAATTTTTCTTGAAAACATCTAGCAAACCTTCGTCCGGTTTTTGGAGCGCCAATGCTTCAGAACCCTATTTACCAACTGGAAACACTGTAGCTTCCAGTATTCTAATCTTCATTCACGGATTTATCCTCCTGTCCATCCAAACTTTTTTCAACTATGAAAAAAACCCTGAGCTTTGGCTATTCTACTTTTAACCTCTTCACTGCTCTCACTGTCTTTACTAATCATACTACCAGTTTCCCTTGTTCAATTCTATCATTGTTTCCAGAATCCACTGAATATTACAGTTTATGAGTCTACCGTGTTCAAAATCAATTTGAGCCCTATCGTTAGTTAAAGATTAAAAAAAACTCGCACAAAAACTGCAGACAGCACTGATTTGAAAGCACGCAGGAAATAATTAAAAAGCAGAAAGGTTGAAAATCACTTCACACGCACAATTGATATATCAGTTCCAATGGAAAAATGTATGGTTCCTCTTTCTAGGGCATAAGCTGCTTAAGGCATTGTAAAGTGATATCTAACTTACTAATATGTTCCAGTGCAATTTAGAGTTGTTTTTTTTTAAACCACAGTAAAATCCAAATTATTTGAAAAAAACATAAAAGGTTAGATGATTCTAAAAAACCAGGAATTGTGTCAAAAAATTTAAAGCACGCCTTGGTCAGATAATATAATTGATTGAAAAAATCATATTTATCTTTACTTTTCATTCAATCTCCGTAAAATATAAAACTTCAATAATAAAACCTGATTTGCCACACTCTTTTCAAATTTGAATGATTTTCAAAAAGATTGCTGAATAATAATCGACTGAAAAAAGAAAGATCCTATTTTAAAGTATCAAAATAAAGCCTGACAACCCTTTCAATTCTGAGTGGTACCAATTTATAGGGATAAAGGTTATTTTCACCCTTTCTAAAGACTTTCTATGAATAAATCAGAGGTTTGAAATTTGCGTTTTTTTTGTTTTTTTTTACAATAGTGTCATCTTATTTTACGGCACAAACGGTAGTTCTGCGCAACTCAATTATTTACTGTCAGAATTCTGAGCTGTTAATCTTAAATACAGATTTTAACGTTCAGAAAGACTAGAAAATTAGTGCCTAATCCAGCATTAACCAAACTATCAAAGGTAGCTATTAACTATTAGCCATATTATAGTCTAAGTTCGTACACAGAAGCTCATTTTGGAGGGAGCGGGGTCACGGGGAGGGGATGGGAAATAAAAAAAGCAGATGGGAAATCTATGGGGGTCAAAATCGAATCCAAATATTCAACATTTTGATTTTTTGAAAATTAGCCTCAGTTCTTTGGATATGATAATAGCAAGGCATACATCAAAGTATTGGCACCACCTATAGTAGCTTTCCACTTCAAAATGGCATCGCTTTTTATGCTGTGGCGTTTATTTCTCGTTTGCTCTAAAAAACAAAAACATTTTTTTATTACTTTGCGCTCCGTTGAAAAAGGGACACAATCATCATCCGTTAATAGGGCTAGAGCGACAAAAAGGCTTAAACAAATGGCATCTATGAACTCTTAGCTAAACTTTGACCCAATCCCAATTAAATTTCTCCAGTCAAGTAAAGAGCAAATCATAGTCCACTTAGTGATTCTGGTATGATTACACGTTGAGTTGAAAGAAATATTTTAGAACCTCAGAAACACAAACATATTGACTGGTAGTGACGATCCCAAAGTCTAGTTGTTTTATTAGGCGTAGTTTTGCCATGAGAAACGTCCATGGAAATGCTTTGCTCAAAAACTCATGAAAGATAACCATGGAGAATCCCAGTTACTACTATACTGATACAGGAACATTTCTACTGGCACAACAACAAGTAATCAAACACACAAACCTAGTGCTATAACGGTCAAAACTAAGGTTTAAACATGTGCATAAGATTTCAAATATGTAGTTACCCTTACGTAAAGGTAGTGACCATAGTGATATTTCTAATTTATCAGAACACCATGTAATATTAAACCTCTTAAATGCCGGGACTCAATTTAGAGAAAAATATATCAAAACAACCACAATAAATAAAACTGCAATAAATATAATTTGAAGAATCTTATTAAAAATAGCTTTTATCATAATCATCAAAAATAAACTTCATGGTGATTAAACGCATCTTTTCAAGAAGGGTTACTTGGGAAAATCTTGTTTCAGAAGATGCCCCCCCCCACCTTCTGTTTAGGTCTGCAAATATAATGTGAATGTATTTTTTATGTTAACGTTACAAATTTTCAAGAATAAAAGGGAAGCTGTCATCCTGCAGCATCCATATTTTAGGATTAAGTCTAAAAATATTCCTGAGAATGAGGGATGCTGGGGGGGGGGGGGTAAATCCACCCCTCCACCACCCAATATAGAACTATTATATAGATAATTATAGAGCTAACTAAATATCACCTCTTGTACTAAGGCATTGTGCTTCAAGGATTTCCTCGACTTCATTATTCTGACTATAGCTGCCTGCAGGAAATTTTTCCTATCTTCGTCCACATTTTTCGCTTCTTCAGTTTCCTGAGTTTGAGATTCTCTTGTTTGAGCAATAGGCACTTTAAATCGATTCTTTTTACTTGCAAATGACAAATTGACACGAACTACCGTTTCACCAGATAAATCCTAAAATATGACAACACATTTTTAAAATGAGGAAAAAAAGAAGTAACTATTTATAAGGACAATTAATATAATTAATAACAGGAGCTTAAGAATAGAATAATCACGGTTATTCCGGGAAAATATGGTAGCTCAAAATATGAAGATCTAGTAGCCACATATTTTAGCAAAAATCTTCTACTTTTATGACATATTGCGCTATATTTTCGCGATTTGTAAACAACAAGAGTTCAAAGATAGTTCTTAAATACTTGCCCGATTTCGAAAAACATTTGTAATAACTCAAGTCTTTTGAACGACACATTAATATCAATACTTTGTAAACTTTTTCGGGATGGCTAATGTAATAACCAACTCAGATTTCATTCTACGGTTAATGAAATAGCAAATACGATTCGGTTAATAACAAAGTAAAAATAAAGAAAGAATTACAGAATAAACACTTTAGAAGCGCAAAATCAAAGTGACGATAATCTCCTTAAAAGAAACTGATATTCTTAGACTGAGTCTTCCTAATCTCAAGCCAAAGCATATTGAAATTTCTTTAAAAGATAGTTTTGCTTTTCTAAACCTTTATTACACTTTTCAGAACCCACATTCTTAAGACTGAATAAAACGTGTTTCATACGAAAGTGCATGATTAATCAGGACCCACCCTCTTTCTTCCTTTTTAAATCACAACTTTTAATAGGACTCCAAAATTCTTTGCCATCCATTAAAAACCGAGGTGGATCCACTGATAGTCAATCCATTCATCATAATTGAATTTCTTGCCAGGATAGTATAAATTTGACCACCCAACTCTTTTCCAGCAATACCATTTACTACATACGTTTGGTCCGAATAAGGTCAAACAAAACTTTTGACTTTGTTTGCTTTGGGCTATATAATTTGAGAATAAAAAGCTAGAAAGATCTGTAACACCCAACTTTAAACACCAATGATATGTAATAGTGTTTTGTAATTAACATGAAAAACTGCATCAGAAAATGTAAGCATAATGACAAATATTTATGGCTTGTTATTGTGTGTAACCACTGGTAAAAAGAGAGATTAGCTTCCAGTACTTCCGTAATAAAAAGTTTGCCTTAATTTCTTACGTTTGTCTCTGCGACTTATTTTCGTAAGCCAATCACATCATTCTTTATTTCAGGAGGGACGAACAACCCCACTTTCAAAAAACGTTGATTGGTTGTAAAACATCCATTACAAGATTTTAAGCCAATCAAAGAATGAAAATAAATTCACCTGACTGGTTTTTATTTTTATTGGTTGGAATGCTATACCCTTTGAGAATGACAAGCTAAATATATCTACAATAGGTCAAACAATATATACAAAATTATAATAAAAAAAAAACTGCGTTGCTGTTTATTTGAGCGCCGCAATCGTCCGGCAAAAATAATTACCAGAATATCTTGGTGTCTGGATATGTGCTTGAGTGTCAAGTGTTCTTAATTGTATTTTAAAATAGATTTACTTGAACCAGATTCTAAAAAATATTTACAAATCAATGATAAAAGTTTCTTTTTTAATTTAATTGTATTGATTCTAATTTCTATGTAAAGTCCCTGAGTCTATCTAAAGTTAAGCGCCACCAAGGTATTACGGCATTGAAGAAATAAAATAGATATTTGAACTTGAACAAATTGGCTTTTGAAGCCTCATATACAGAGAAGAAACAAAGTATTACTTACAGTAAAGGTAATATACAGTAGCGACATGTTTCTCCAAACATGACACACATTTCATAGCATGTAATTAGGTCAGTTGACGGACCGTCAGAGCGATACATTAGCAGAAGTATATACGTCAGAGCCATAATTTCAGCTGCTACATGGTTTTCCATCGGAAACATTTGTTATTGCGTGTGCGCGAAGGCGGGGTCATGAAGCATGTGTGGTTTTAGATCTGTGTCAAAAATTGTCAATGGAGAGTATAGGACTTTTCGCTACTGTATATTACCTTTAATGTGGTATTACTGAATCAGACTTAGGATTACATCAAGAGAATCACTTTACGAACCTTGAGGTCTGATTTATCAGAAAGTAGGATTTTCTGCTCAAGAAGGCCATACAAATTCCTAGCAAACTGATCATCATTCAAATTAGTGGCTTCTTGTAACTGACTACACTTGGCCTCATCTGCTGTCTCAAACTGTGAAAGGATTCCATATTGAAACGCGAAAACAGTGGCAATATAGGATCGTTTCAGGTACGTAAGTCGAACATCAACTGTAAACGGGATGTTCGGATTAGATCAGTGGTGCTTTACGCTTTTTTTTTATTTTCATTAAGAATTTCGCTTTGAAAAAAAAAATAAAGTAATCAAAGTTTTAAAATGACTAATTTTTTCTCAGCTACAGCGATTTGTCTATTTACTTATTGAATAGTCCCTAATTTTTATTTACATATACATCGCTTTGATTATTGCTTCTGCAGTGTACTTGGCTACTATATTTGTTTGGGTAAATAATGCATGAAATTTGACTTATTATAGGGAAATGAAGTACTAGCTTTGTGAGAAGTTTTGATCATAGCTGAGGACATAACCAGAAAAGGAAAATACAACTTAGGGTTTCCTAACTTTAAATCAGCTATCCGCCCGGTTCCTCATTCTGCTGAAATCTCCGTGTCACTTTTCAAAGAATTACCAACTCTAGAAATACACCAATACGAATCTGGTGAAGCTCGTAGTGATCCTAGCGGCAAAGATTTCTAAGGTGATTCCGTCCGTAAGGGATTTGACAGCCCGAATCGAGTGATAAGGCGAAGATCATAGTGACCCTAGCGGCAAAGATGTCTAAGGTGATTCGTCCGTAAGGGATTTGAGCAGCCCGAATCAAGTGATATGGCGAAGATCGTAATGACCCTAGCGGCAAAGATGTCTAAGGTGATTCCGGCCGTAAGGGATTTGAGTAGCTCGAATCGAGTGATTTGGCAAAGATCGTAGTGATCCTAGAGGCAAAGATCGTAGTGACCCTAGCGGCCAAGATTTCTAGGGTGATTCCGTCCGTAAGGGATTTGAGCAGCCCGAATCGAGTGATTTGGCGAAGATCATAGTGACTCTAGCGGCAAAGATTTCTAAGTTGATTCTGTCCGCAAGGAATTTGAGCAGCCCGAATCAAGTGCTTTGGCGAAGATGGTAGTGACCCTAGAGGCAAAGATTTCTAAGGTGATTCTGTCCGTAAGGGATTTGAGCAGCCCAAATCAAGTGATTTGGCGAAAATGGTAGTGACCCTAGAGGCAAAGATTTCTAAGTTGATTCCATCCGTAAGGGATTTGAGCAGCCCGAATCAAGTGATTTAGCGAAGATGGTAGTGACCCTAGAGGCAAAGATTTCTAAGGTGATTCCGTCCATAAAGGTTTTGAGCAGCCCGAATCGAGTGATTTGGCACGCGAATTTTTAGAACAAAGATTTTCAGAGCCATTAGAATAAACACTGCATGACACAAACTCACTTAAAAAGGAGCTAAGAATCCTGTTTTCGATCAAGAGAAAGAGCATTTTCAAAAGTCTACTTTCACAATGACGATGGATCTGAATATTGCAACTGCACAGATAATTTAATTGATGAAGTTGGGAGGTTCAGGCTACAGCAGAATACAATGGCAATCACTCGACGTTACCTTGAAGTGAAGCTGGAATTGATCCGCCTTAACAGAGTAAGATTCTTCTTTATCCATTGACGTGGATATATTCGGTATCCCTGATTCCAGTGTCTGCAGGATAGCGTGAAATGTAATGTGTGCAGTCGCATTGGCCACCTAAAGAATGACCCAAAATTTGGTGATCTAAACGTTCTACATCAGGAATTTGTCTACATGAAGAACATTATATTTCTACCTATATAAGCTGTATCTCATAAAGCAACTGCTTAAAACTATGCCAACTACTGTTCCACAGCCATTTTAACGCAGCCATTGTTAAGTTAGCCATTGTTATCTTTGTGAAGTTTGTTGAAAAAGAATTTCTTTTCTTTTCAGCCACAAATGATCAAAAATTCATTTCCATAAAAAACAAACAAACATATAAACCTTTGAGTCTCTAAAATATATAAGTTTTTTAAAATGATCTTACCTAAACTGTGTTGATACATCCATGTTAACTTTCGTCCATTGAAAGTCCGTCGGTAAAAAGCTTCATACTATAAGAAAAATATTTGGCTATTAGCATAAATGTGCGTGAATTTATTAATCCCACTTAGTATTAAGCTAAAAAAAACGTGTAGTGAAACAATAATTGATAATGGAAAGGAAACAACAATTTTGGAGAAGGGAGAGGGAAATTTCTTCGTCCCACTTTTTTCTGATTATATATAGAATAACGAATTGAATTTTGAGACGTAAATTTCCACATAAAAAAGAGGAAGAAAATTTTGCACCGAGGCCCTTTGAGACTCAGGCTCTTCTTTTTTGCACTTCAAAAGTACAAACGTACGATTTTTTATCGGCTTTGTCACCATACTTCTTTCCGCTCTGATCTAATATTTTGGTTAAATACAAACTGTCCTAAATATTTCCGAGTCACTTTTATCAATTTTCTTGAGGATTTTTGGTAGACCAAAACACAGTTATGCCATATTTGTAACTATAAATACACCATCAATTTGATCAAAACAAGGAACTGCAAGAATTTTGGTATTTTAAGAGCTTAAACCTAGTTTCACTGGTTCTATACTGAGAATCCCCTGTCATACGTTAATTACAGCGTATGTCTCTTATTCTACGATTATATGGAAGGCAATTTTTCCCTCTTTTCTGAAATCCCTTGCAATGGTGTATGACAAGGGTAAAAATCTCATACATAATGCCAGCCACTCAGCGTCTTATCTTCTACTTCATTCAGATTCAACTTAAATTTTTTCATGCGCATCTTTTAGTGTCTGATCAACCTAATCATCATCTTCGGGAATGAAATAACATTCAAACCCACTTTGCTCCGTCAGATAGATCAGATTTTAACCCCTTAACCACACTTATAATTATGAAATAGTCTGCCTGAAGGAATGACAAAATTCGTTGGTTTCTGTCTGATTTCTTTATCTCTCCTTCTGCAATATTTTATCCTATTCTCTTCCCTAGGACGCCTGTTTGATGCTCTTTATAAAAAAGATGTTTTTTTTTGTCTGTCTTCTAAGTGCCAAATTCATTATTCATGTTGTACTTATAAATGAGAAAAAGTGTGTCTTTCTTCCCGTATAACGAACGCAATTAACTCTTTTGGTTATGTCTTTTGCTAATTAATCATATGAATTTCTTTTCAACTATTGTGAATAAATTCATCCTTATCTTTAACCAAGGGCCAATAATTTATTGCTTGATTATACTGGCTTCTCAGTTCATAAATTTCTCCGCTAATAACTTTCTTTTCGTTTAATAATTTGTATTAATCGAAAAGCCCTGAGGCCATGGCAATACAAAATCAAAAATCCACTCTTATTTGATTTATACTGCATAAACCAAAATATTACACAAATTACACAAAACATTACACACCTGACATCATAGCTAAGATATTAAGAAAAGTTCAAGATGGATAGCTTGAGCACAGAAATCCGATTTTTAGGAAGTCTCCAGTGCTCAATGAGTTTAGTAAAAAAAAAAAACTAAAATAAAGAGACAGCCATGTTGCCTTTCGTTTGGGGTTGAATCATGCAAGGATTTTTAATCCATATTAGTAAAGTGGTCTCGCAGCCCATCCTCCCTGTTACCAACTTTCTCACCGAGTTATAGGCATGTAGTGCCTTAGTTGTGCCGTCCACGCCAACTGATACAACAGGGCTGATACAAACCAAAACAATACACAAATTACAAAAATCTATTTCTGTGCTCCACTACTTACCGGAGTAGTCACCCCAATCATACAATACTTACAACTCATCACTCGCTATAATCGTTAGCCATATATCATCAAACCTACCCTCTCCATAAACATTGTTTCACTATTCACTCAGTTCTTCTTACTCATCCGTATCTCCACACACAGGTCTTAAGTAAGGACCATCCTACCTTCGCCTCCTCCCTAAATAATTTTTTCTTACCCAAAGTGAAAAACTAATCACCCTCAATTCAGTAATATACTTTAACTCCCCCTTTCCTAAGTTCACCTCAAAAAATACCCCTTAGCCTCATGTCTCCCTTACAACCACGTAGAGGCACAGAGAATCAGAAAGGCTTCTTTTCATAACCTGTGCTTCTTGATCTTCTAAAACATATCGTATCAACATCATTATCTATATCTTATCCACTTTATCCCTCTTATTCACTTTTTTTCCCTAGTGCCGCTAAAACAAGGTATGAAGGAGAATCTACCAATCTACATTACAAATACGACACTTAAATCGTCTCATCAAAGGGCAGAACACCGTAATCATAGAAATAAATAATTATGTAAAAACAAGATTGTATGTCCGATTTAAACAGCTTTATCATCTCTGTTTTCATCTATTTGCCACTTCAGGGTTAATTATATTCTTCAATTGGTAAATGAGCTTGCATGCTAACACGCTGAAAACAATTTCTTAGTCCACACTACCTTTCTATTTTCAAGTAAAATGAGGTGAAAATAATTAATATGGGATCAGCCTTTTAATTAAGCAAGGAAAAAATATATATGTAATAATAAAAAGCCGAATATTAGGACTTCCTGCTTGAAAGCCTTCGACAAACAAGAAAATAGCATAAAGATATAAAAAACGCGATAAAACAAAAGCAAAAAAGGAAGAAAAAACAAAAGAAGCTCACATTTGAAAAAACGCACAGCGTTCAGCGTTGTACAACGTTCTTCCATCTCTTTATAACATTTTCTTGTATGTGATAAGGTGATATTCTTTTCTTTTTTGTCCGTTGATAAAGGCTACCAGATGTGGAGCCAAAACATTCAAATTTTATTAGTAGGCTATAAATATTTTTTTTCACTGCCTTAGTTTAAAATTTTTCTTTTTAAAATTTTCAATGAGCATATTTTCATTTCATTTTAATAACATGGTGAAAGCCTGATTATTAAAGTAATTAGCTTTAGCATAATCTAAGAATACATAATCTTGGCGATAGCTGTCATTGTGAATCCTCTTCCTTCCTTGTATTCTAAGTTGATCTTGTTTTTCTTTGTTCACACCCATCAAATATTAAGTCTCTGAAAGGGACTGTCATTGCTGCATCCCAATCAGCTCATTTAATCTTTAGCAACATCAGCTCATTTAAACAAACATGGAGGGATTGTGTCTCTTACTTCGTGAAAAACAAACTTTTCTGGCAATTTATAATACCAAGTGGTTTTAATCAAAATACATTACTCATGCAGTAAGTAAAATACGAAGATCGAAGGTATGCATTACTTTGGCTAATTCTCACCTAGAAGATAGCGACTAGAATCAAAATTACACAGAAGCAAAGATAGATATCGAAAAGCAGCGATATACAAGCTTTACGAGTTACACCTAAGGTAATAAAAGGTAACCAGAAAAGGAGCTTACCTCAGAAACAGATTTTTCAAGAGGTTGAGGTAAAATAAACGGAGTGACAGGGGTTGAGCTGAATGGCCAGGCACCTTGCTAGAAAAAAAAAATTTACATCGATCAATGCAGCTAAATTGGATTTCAAGTTGTAAAAACTTACAAAAATTACCAATTATAAAGATTGTTAAAAATGGACTAATTTATCGATCAATTAAAAAAAAACCTCTGATGAGATAAATTTTATTTTAAAAATGTATACAAAACACTTTGCAGCACCTGCTAAGAAAGCCCCAAAGGGTTTGTTGGCAGCAGGTGGCATTCTTTCTACTCTACATAGTACTACACAAAAACATATAAACTACATACATATACATACAAACATACTATTCTTTTGCAAAGAAAAATCTCTTAACTGCAGCCTTGAAGGATGTCAGACGACTCGAATTTCTTATTTCAATTAGAGTAATATCCCATACAGAGGGGACAAAATTTCTAATTACAAAAGAAGCTCTAACCCTATTTCTAAATGGGTGTACCAGATTTGATGCCCCTCGTGTATCATGGCTTTAAAGATCACTATTAATGGAGAAAACACTGATTGATGATAACGTATCTATTGTTCAGCCAATAAGCCGGCAAAATGAAATATTTTGTGCTCAATCTTACAACTAACAAATAAGCGTTAACATTATTCTTCCCGGATGTTAATTGAGTTGCGGGAGCTAAAATTTAGTCTTACATTTTCTTATTTATTCTTATTTTTCCTACGCCGCCGATTTCAGTTGATCACGAAAAAGTGGGAAGGGTCTAGCCCTTACGGTAACTTCGATACAGGGAGCAGGGGATGGATTTTCAACTACCTTCGGCACTTAAGAGTCCAAATAACTTGAAATTTTATATACAGGCACTTAAACTAAGAAAATTACAATATGTAATTTTAGACCACTGACTGTTATAGTCCATGTGTTAAGTTTTATTCTTTAGATATTTCTCTTCTATCACAGAGAGTGACTTGTAAGCAAGAGCCGTAAAGCATGCGCGTCCTCGGGGGCTAAGGGCAAAATAAATGTACTCAGAGGTCTATCTTCTACTCGTTTTCAACACGGTTATACAAATCTGGTTCATGGAAGAGATTACACAACTCTTATAAACGAAAATACCCACGTAATGACATAAAGTCGTAATTATTTGTAAAGTGTTTATGCGGTAATCACTCAGTGATTTACACACTTAAATTGTTTTTACTATCAAATACATTGGTAACTAATAAGATAGGTCGTGTTTTGTAACTTAGTCTTAGCATGCACATACCCCATTTTTTAAAATAACAACAAAGTTTGGGTTACGATTTATATTTTGTCACAAAATAATGCATTATCAACTAACTATAAATGGCACATTTGGAGGTAACATTTTGAATTTGGGAAGTAGAGAGTAAAATTGGGTTTAATAAAAAATAGCTTAGTGTCCCTTAATGAAATCATTGTTTTTTTTTCCTAAGAACATTTAATTTTGAAAGTTTTTAGCATCAACAGCTATAACGTTACACTGATAAGGAAGAATCAAACGAAAGAATTACTCCCGCTAAGGCTGTTGCAACACGTCGCTATGCCCAAGCAACGTAAACCTAATTTTAATTGTCTATTATTAAAAGACTATATTAGTCAACATTACTAATATTAATATAGACGAAAACTAAGTCGATTAAAAACAAGAACAAATTAAATTAAAAAACAAAAATTTCCATGAAAAGTAAATACCAAATTTAAAATTTAAAAGCAGAAATTACCTTACACCCAAATTAAAAATAGATATTATTTGATTGACTAATTATCAGGTTTAGGCTAGTTTTAGTAAAAGGAAGCGATTCGGCATTCGGCAGAATGAAGAAAGCAAAAAAAAAACAAAAACAAAACAAAAACGAAAAGATAAAGCAAATATTACGGAAAAGACTTCCGCTAAGCCGTCCTCAGAACCGAAAAAAGGGAAGAAAAAAAAACATAAAAAAGGGGATAAAAAACAAACATTCTGAAAATAGGTACACGAAAACAGAGAAATTTATCTGATTCCTCGTCATTTCTTAGGTTCCATGTAGTTTACTGCGAAAGTTAGTTTTTTATATTTACCTTTTTTCTTCAATTTATTTTTACTTATTTTACATAACTTACCAGCATTTTAAATATTTTACAGACATATTTATAAGAACTTTTAGCTGTTTTTTTTTCAAACATTTCACGGTAGCAAACTGCAAGTAAACAGCGATTTATGCTTATAGTAACCACATCAATTTTACCGTATAGGTCCCCGAGAAAAAATGTATTACCCAATTTTATACTAGTTTACAAATTTTACTTACCCGAATTTTATTCTATGATAATTTGACAACCTCACCTCTAAATAACAGGACTACAAAATATTTATATAATGCTACATAACCCACCTCAAATACATCACAAGCGAAATGTAAAGCTAAAAGCATCAAACAACTCTCACTCTATGTGGCCAATCAGAGGAACCCTCGCTTATTGTTAAAAGATCTCACCTAAACGCTCAGTTGCCACACTTTGCGTCGTCGCGCTGGCAAGATATGTCGGAACGTCCTTGTTGCCGAACTAGCACCTTCATGGAAACGAAAACCAAGAGGCCCAAAGAGGAAAATGTGACAAAAACTCGAAAAAGACCTAGAGACATGGGGGGAGGGTTCCTGGGACATCAAAGAAAATGAGACAAAGACTGGTTGAAGATTACCGGAGAAGCTGCAGCCGATCCACTGGAGTCAAGCAGGACTGTACATTATCGGGTTTCCGCCGAAAGAATGTAAAGCGAACATCAAACACCAGGATTCAAATACCATTTAAGTAAAACAATTTTAATTCAGTGAAGCAGATGTGTCTAAGCCAACAAACTTATCTAAGAACAACGACTCATGGATATGGGGAACCATTTCCTTTGGAGAAGTTCTCACAGGGAATAGAAGAGGGCGATAGCTTATTCAATATGCAAGTTTTTGAATAAAGAAGACACGAAGAAAGCTTTATTATTGTAAATATTTGATTTTTTACACCAATTTTGGTTCCCGTTTGAAAAAGTAGCCAATGCAGGGTATTTTAGGGTTGAAACAACCCCAAAGGTACTGACACTTACTTGTGAAATTCAATTACAGTAAAAAAAAGATTTTGTGTGTTAGGAATTATCTAGTGGTCACAGATATAGCTACAGATTTACTTTTTCTGGGGCGAGGGTTGGGGAAGCCAAATTTATCACCTTCTCTATAAACTTAGCTTTACACTCACTTTTAAGGATTTCCAAGAGAGGATAGGAGTTATGCCCGACTATCCCAGAATTTACTTACAGGCTCAAAACGTAGAAGTGTCAAAACACATGACAAAATTATACTTTAGCTAATAGGACTCAAAATATCTGTAAACTGCTTCAAATATGGCAGAAAGGAATCGTCTCCTAACGTAATTTTTTGTAAACAAACAAAAAAGTTTATAAAGATAATTTAATAGTTAGAAATGTTGAAACTTGGGATGAAAAGGTCCTCAACATAACAGGTGCAAAATATCAACAATTCAAAGCGAACATAACAAAAACAAATTGTCTTTTGGCATAATTGTATGTAAACAAACAAACTTTTGTAGTTAGAAGTATCAAAACGACGTATTTAGATATAATAAAAATGACAGGACTGCAATATATAGACGCAGTCCTGTTATAGGCAAAAGATCATCTCATCTTCTAGCTCGTGCAATAACTTTAAACTCTTCAATAAATTTTGTTCAGACACATACAAACTAAAATAGTAATTATTGTAACATACCTGCATTATGTTGAATACTACATTATGCCCAAATGTGACTCCCTGTTTTGACATTGAATCCATAAATCTTTCTTGAAGATCAGTCGATACGGCTTGATCTGTATAAAGTCGATGCAATTTGTTTGTAAACTCATAGCCACAAGCTTGCTAGAAGAAAATGAATTAGTCTTTCACATCTGCTTCGAAATGACCCTTTAAAGCATGAAATAAGCTTTAATTTTTCTCGAGATATTTAAGGTTTATTATTTTGGTTTTGCTCAGGTTAGGTATGCATATTTACAAAAAAAAGAAGAAAAAAACTAAAAATTTTACTTGGGATATTTACACCTTTTTTTGTAGTGACGGGTGGGGTCTTGATTGACAAAACTGCCCCAGGTAAGAATCTGGCGCTTCCTACGAATCCGAAGCACCAAAATGTAAAGGCAATAACAGTTATTAGGCTTTAGCAGGACACTGATACTGATGACACTAATATTGACTAAATTCATATTAAATTTCGATTATAAAAAATGGAAAAAATATTTCTGGAATTAAAATTTCCAATAAGATGGAATAAATTCCAACAGAATCCAATTGAAAAATATGGCATGTCAACAATATTTTCAAATTTAGTCACCAGCAGATGTTTGAATTTAGAATTTTGCTAGCAATTTTCTTAGTCTTATGTCGGATTTCGATAAATAATGGTTCAATTTACATTTTTATTTCATTCTCTGCAGATGACGTTTATTGAATATATGGCTAGATATATTTTCAATCTTAGGTTTGTTTTAGTTAATTCCACAAAA
This sequence comes from Artemia franciscana, assembly GCF_032884065.1. Classification (NCBI taxonomy): domain Eukaryota; kingdom Metazoa; phylum Arthropoda; class Branchiopoda; order Anostraca; family Artemiidae; genus Artemia; species Artemia franciscana. The sequence goes on from NC_088877.1 coordinate 17,500,623, forward strand.
CTGTTTGAATTTGCCTTCCTATGTGAAAAAAGCCTTATTGCAAGGCTTTTTTCAGGCAAAAACATAAAAAAAACCCAGAAATTTACTGCAAGGGAAGACTTGCTAAGGAGCATAAAGTAGGACTTACAAAAACTTTTCAAAATCATTATCCCACAGCAAAGAATACAAAATAGGAAAAAAACCAGAGCTAATTTAGAAAGAGGATACCATGCAATTGCAAAGACATGGAAATACAAGGGACGACAAATTACGTTTTCAAATTAATGATGAACTTATTAGCTTAATTCCAAGTATCAGGGAAGTGTTTGTGTCACATGAACCGGGAACAAAATGTTCACGTCCAGGTAGGCTTACAGCTGATTCTTACTTTTGTACTTGGCATGGGAACAACGGAGAGAATAAATTACATTTTATGTGTGAGAATCCGCGATTGGAGGATAATTATTTAAAGGAAAGGTTCGCTAAAATTATAATTCAAAACTTTGAAGTACGGGAGATGGATGGCATGTTATGCGTCGAAATAATTAAATTAGATAGGGAGCTGGTTGGTTTAATTTCAAGCATCTAGGCACATGTTTCGGTACTTGGGCCAATTAAAAAAAACCCGTCCCACTTCTATAATGAACGTGGAAACGACGGAAAGGATATTCTAATATATCATTCGTAGCTGCAAAGAGCTCCTGATTATTTGAAGAGGAGGTTTATTTACAATAATTGGGGATAACATTGATGAGAAATAAATGCATCAAGCAAAATGAAATACTGAGGAGGTTCACTTCGTCCTAAATGGGGTCATCTAGCAATGACTTACTTTTTTACGTAATTTAAGTTTATTGTACACAATAGATGTTTTTTTTTCTTTTTTTGGTAAACTAGAAATATTTATGATTATAAAAAAAACAAAAAAACAAAGAAATCATCGAACAAAATAGAGAAAGTACAGAGATATAAGTGCAAGTGAATTCCCAGGAGAATCAAAATAGTGGCTGTCCTGGAGGAACCAATACACACTTAATAGACAAATAAACTAATAAAACTGAACTAAAGTTAACGAAAAATATGAATAATAGAAAAAAAATCCAAAAACACAACTTAAATACTAAGTAGCCGTTAGATTATTTCTAAAACCATTCAAGCTTGGATTACATTTTAGATCCCTATCTAAAGGATTGTATAGCACGGGTCCTCGATAAAACAACCATTTCGAAATCTCCTCAATATCATGCACGGCAACAATAGTTTGCATACAGGAGCTTTGTGATTCAAGCTAAAAAACGCCATCCTCAGCCTCCCAGAACAATGGCAGCCATTGAATCTCTTCAAACATCTACGCGATGATACTCGAGGCATAACATACCCGTCAGACCGTTGACTGATAAGATTAGTGAAGATTCGATTAAAAAAGAGTAAGCAAAATAGAGTAAGAAACAAAATCATTTTGTTGAGAGACTTTTCACACTTACAAATATCATAAGACATTACTGCCTTTGGCATACACCCCCCCCAACAAACCCAAAAAGTTAATAGAATAAGGGATGGGAAAACTGAAAGTAACTGGATTTTTTTTTATTTATGAATACATAACTTGAACGTACATTCCGAATATTGGATTTTGAACAAGAAGAAGAAGAAAAGTCTCTTTATATGGTGTTGAGTAAACAAAATAAAGAACAAAAGTCTCTTTATATGGTGTTAAGTAAACAAAAAGAAAAAAAAGAACAAGTCTCTTTATATGGTGTTGAGTAAACAAAAAGAAGAACAAAAGTCTCTTTATATGGTGTTAAGTAAACAAAAAGAAGAACAAAAGTTCTTTATATGGTGTTAAGTAAACAAAAAGAAGAACGGAAGTCTCTTTACATAGTGTTAAGTAAACAAAAAGAAGAACAAAAGTCTCTTTATATGGTGTTAAGTAAACAAAAATAAGAATTAAAGTCTCTTTAAATGGTGTTGAGTAAACAAAAAGACGAACAAAAGTTTCTTTATATGGTGTTAAGTAAACAAAAAGAAGAACAAAAGTCTCTTTATATGGTGTTGAGTAAACAAAAAGAAGAACAAGTCTCTTTATATGGTGTTGAGTAAACAAAAAGAAGAACAAAAGTCTCTTTATATGGTGTTGAGTAAAAAAGAAGAACAAAAGTCTCTTTACATGGTGTTGAGTAAACAAAATAAAGAACAAAAGTCTCTTTATATGGTGTTAAGTAAACAAAAAGACGAACAAAAGTCTTCATATGATGTTAAGTAAACAAAAAGAAGAACAAAAGTCTCTTTATATGATGTTAAGTAAACAGAAAGAATAACAACCATCTCTTTATATGGTTTTAAGTAAACAAAAAGAAGAACAAAAGTCTCTTTATATGGTGTTGAGTAAACAAAAAGAAGAACAAAAGCCTATTTATATAGAGTGAAGTAAACAAAAAGAAGAACAAAAGTCTCTTTATATGGTGTTAAGTAAACAAACAGAAGAACAACCGTCTCTTTATATGGAGTTAAGTAAACAAAAAGAAGAACAAAAGTTTCTTTATATGGTGTTAAGTAAACAAAAAGAAGAACAAAAGTCTCTTTATATGGTGTTGAGTAAACAAAAAGAAGAACAAAAGCCTATTTATATAGAGTGAAGTAAACAAAAAGAAGAACAAAAGTCTCTTTATATGGTGTTAAGTAAACAAAAAGAAGAACAACCGTCTCTTTATATGGTGTTAAGTAAACAAAAAGAAGAACAAAAGTCTCTTTATATGGTGTTAAGTAAACAAAAAGAAGAACAAAAGTCTCTTTATATGGAGTTAAGTAAACAAAAAGAAGAACAAAAGTCTCTTTATATGGTGTTGAATAAAAAAAAGAAAAAAAGAAAAAGAACAAAAGCCTCTTAATATAGATTTATAGACAATTAAAAAGCCGATAACAAATTATGTGTCATTAAAACTGGGGCTCTATTCGATAGCCTAGTTTAAATATTCAACACACGAGGTGCGATAGAAAAGTAATGAGACTGATTTTTTTCTTCACAAAGTTTTTATTAAATTCATACATTATTCTAATCCCCTTGAAAGCAGTTTTCTTGGGCTGCTACATAGCGATGAAGACGTTGTTCTCACTCTTCGTAGCAGCGCAGGAAGTCTTCAACCGTTATGGTCTTCAGAATGTCCGTTACATCCTATTGGATGGTTTCTGAAGCCCGCAAAATGACGGTCAATCATTTTGGTCACTTCAAAATGGGCACTAGAACTTTAATTTCTGTTCGAATGAACACGACGTTCTAGAATCATTGGCTCGATACGATCACCCCTGAGACAAAAAAAAAAAAAAAAAAAAAAAACATGTGTGATCTTTCTTCTCGAAAAAAATACAAAATTTTACGTTTTTGAAGATGAGAGCTTGAAACCTCTACAGCAGGGTTATCTGACACGCTGATCCTTATGGTGTAATTTTCATTAAGATTCCTCGACTTTTCGGGGCATCCCCCCACGTTTTCAACAATCACACCAAGTTTATCAGGCTCGTAGCTTGATAGACCTTGTATATTTGGAATCAGCATAAAAAGCCAATTCTTTTAATGTATCTATTGATATCAAAATTCTGTGTTCAGTTTGGTTACTATTGAGATATTCCGTGATGCACAGCGAAAACACAAATTCCCTAATAGCAGTCTTACAAATCGCGCAGTTAACGAAAGGAGTACAAACTCAAACTGAGCTATGGAAGGGTCTCGATACACGTACTGTCTCAAGGACAACAGCGCAGGGTTACCAGATCACTTACAGTATCACCAGTCTCATGACTTTTTACCGTATCTCATCTCCATCTAACCGTCGTGGTGACATACACACTTGCTATAACAATTATACGGTGTAAAATACAAAAACGTCCGTTTTTCATGGGAACATAGCAGCGTGAAACCCTGTACATTAAGAAAATCTTACTTTGAACCGATTTATCATAGCTTCTTCTGCGTCCATGGATGCTGATGATTGATAGATCAGCCTTTTAGCTAAAAGTTTGGCATAATGTCTTTGAAACAAGTCCTTATCGTCTAGGTACTTAAAAACGGTAACAGATTCAGCTAGTTTGTCGTCAATATCACTATCACTTGTTCCTCTAGCTGATTTACGGAGCATTGTATCACAATATTTCGCTAACTAAAAAGAAAAGATATTAGTATTAGTGTTGCAGTGATATTATGATTTCGAACTAGGGAGCTATATAAGCTCGAAGTGAAAAGAAAAAGAGAATAAAAAATGCACAGTATATCATTTGTTTGGCAATAGTGGAAAGGAAAAGGGGATAGGATATTGGATAGAAAAAGAGAATGAATAGTGGAATGAACGAACAGAACAGTGGATAGAAAAAGAGAATGAATAGTGGGATATGAATAATGAATAGTGAAATGAATAGGATAGGCTGAACGTGATAAGAAAAAGAGAATGAAAAATTTGTTTGGCAATAGTGGATAGGATTATTACATCTTGAAAATCAAAGAATAATTCTAAAGATTAATATTTAAAGCTTACAATACAAACTAAGTAATTTTTCACTGCATTTATGAACTAATATTCTTGCATTGGTCGAAATACTTCAGCAGCTGATGAAGGGCTATTAAATATATAAAAGACAAGGAGCCAAGTCCACCTGGCTTTGATTTTGTCTTATGGCCTCGAGTTTTATCCGAAACTTATTGAATAGAAAATTGGCCTTACGACCGTTTACGAACAGAAACTAAAGAAGTCCTTATTACGACAATATTTTTTTATTTGAACCGTTTAATACCGAATCCTCCATTTAAAGAACAAATTAAATTCCCTCTTAACAATTTTTTGGTAAAATGGTTGTTTAATTGGAAAAATACATAATTGATATACAATTCTAGGGGCATTCAAAAAATATAAGAGTATTCTCTGGTCCTAAATTTTTCTATTAGGTACACGCACTTCTACAGGCAGTACATCTATCCTTTTAGACTGTTTTTGAAGACACCTGGGAGCCCCTTTATAAACCATATCTTTGTGCGTCAATTTCTTCATCCGTGCTATTAAAACAGACGCCTTTCAATTGATCTTCGAGGCTTCGCAATAAAAATAGGTCAGATGGGGCTGGATCGAGGCTATAAGAAGGACGTCGCAACATTTTGCACTAATATTCTCTCATTAACAATTTGCACAGATGCCTTTTTTTGTAATGAACAAAGAATGCGCTAGGGCGTTGTCATGACGGACGGGATTTGACGATGGAGTTTTCCTCAAACGCTTTTTAGCTGATTCTATACTCGATTTCCTCAAAGAGTCTAAAACACAACTTCAGAATTGCAGAAAGTGAGTTACTATGCAGACAAAAATTCGGCGTATAATTCCACGAATCTTCTAAGACGACACTAACTGATGAACCTTTTTCCATTAATAAAGTGCACAGTTTATATTTGTTTTTCGATAAAAATTATTTTCAAGCTGCCTTCGGTGAAAAATCTTCTCGTTTAGAATGCCTTATGATATCTCTTGTTCGCACATTTGTAGTCAAATTCATAAAAGTTTTAAGAAAGTAGCAAAAAGAGACCTCTACTTTTTTTTGGCTTGCTGCTACTATCCTTAATCTTAGTTGGCTCTTATCCTACTTTTAATTGATCACGCCTGGTCTATTACTATTTAACCCAAATTGATATTTTATTTCCATTAGTATTTTCATACAACAGTAAGCAAGGCCAAGACTTGAGCAAAAAAAGAAGAGCTTCATCCACCTGCCATAGATGAACACAAATTAGGTGCTACGAGGGAGGGGTCAAAACACACACACACACACAAACGAATTTGTTGCAATAGTGTAGTCATTGAGGGAAGCCTTCAAGACAATCTGCCGGGGAACATTCCTCCCTATGCACCTTTAAGTTCATGTTTATCCCCGTTAGTGCAATATGTCTCTTATTATTTTCACTTAGCTACAGTAATTATTTTTGTGAATAATTTTTTTACAGTACTCAAAATTCGGACAATTTACTCTGAGTATTATTGGTCATTACACAAGCAAAGATTCTGATTACTTTCAGACGTATTTGCGCTGTATTTGTATGAAGTTAAACCAAAAGCACCAAACTCACAATTATTCTTATTTTGTTAGATACTTAAAAGGCTTTGGAATAACTGTTTAGTCGTTTTCCGCACCTCTTTTTACCTCAAGGAAGAAGATCACGACAGATACAAGGAAATCAGAAAGAAAGAATACTTTCTAAAGAAGAACTGTTAGTCAGGAGCTCTTAAAATGAAAGAAAAATAAAAAAAAATCCCCCCTCCCTCCAAAGAAAGAAAATATCCAGTCATATTCTCCTTTTTGAAACTTAATTGGCTGCTTTTCTTAATGAAATATATTCTAGTAGAATATTTACAATCTCTAGAGGGACTTTTTTTAAAGCTGGATAATTTTGTGAATGCTTTTTGTGGCGAAAAACAACTTTCTGGTGTGATATAATAGATTTCAAGGATATAAGTTAGTCTAGTCACCGTCTTAACGTAACAGTCTATTTAAGTTTTCATTTTTGGGTTCACTGCTGCTGGCGAAACTGTATAATAGCCGATTTTTAATATTTTCCGATTTTTTACATTTTCACTTATTTTCTTCAAAACTTTACTAGGAAGGAGGGAGTCCTTAGACTACGTTGAAGGATTCTTCCATCCTGTATTCAGGTTGTTTACGCCAAAGTAGTCCCAAGCATCTTCATCCAGGTGACAGATAAAGAATTCAGGGTGACACCCTTCCTGTTTACAAAGATATCTCTAAAGACTCCTATCCTAGATAGAGATATCTAAAAAGGGTAAAAGATGCTTCTATATATAACTTAGGATGTGCTATAAAAATATGGTAAAAAACAAACAAACAGAAAACAACACAGACAACAAACAATATTGAAACTGAGGGGTAGGACAAAATTCAACCAGACCACCTTTACCTCTAAATAAACTAGCCTCATAAACGAGCATATGGTTAGAGAATATACCTAAAATGATTTACAAATACAATGATTGAACTTTCATTACATACATACCAATTCAGCAGATCTTGAAACGTTTCTATTTTTATGTTTGGCATTGACAACTGAAGCAGAGGCTCTTCCTAGGGCACTTGTGAAATGCTGGTCATTATGAAAATAGGAGGAAATCATATTGGCGTAGGTGTTGTGAATTTCTAAAACAGCCTCCACAAAAGTTATCGGAGCATTTGGCTGGAAGTACAATTAAAAAGAATATATGTTATACTGAGACACAGACTAATAAACATATATATATATATATATATATATATATATATATATATATATATATATATATATATATACTACTACTACTACTACTAATAACTCACTAATAAGCCGCCTGAGGCCAACACAGCTACGCACGCTCCTCCTCCAACCTAATCTATTTAAAGCCTCCCTCTTTACACCCTCCCAGGAAGTTCCCATTTCCTTTAAATCCTTATTTATGACATCCTCCCAACCCAGACAAGGACGACCTGCTTTCCGTGTAGCCCCAGACGGTTGGCCAAAAAGGACAATCTTCAGTAATCTGTCATCCTTCATCCGTAGAACGTGGCCTAGCCATCTCAACCTTTCTTTCATTATAGCCCCAGAAAGCGGGATTGAACCAGAAAGCGGGATGTTATATAATGTTATATATAACATTAATATATATATATATATATATATATATATATATATATATATATATATATATATATATATATATAGTACATATTCTTCCTATAAGAAGTTTTAGGCAAACAATAATTGGCTAAAAGTACTTTGAATAGCGAGTTAGTACACACTAAATAATAATAATAATTTATTTATGCCCTGTATACATACATGGATGTACAAAGAGGAGTATAGGGAATAAATGAAAAGAAAACTGAAAAATATAAAATTACACTTCTAACAAAAAGGACTACAATAAGTACCTAATAATACTCAAAGAAATATAATATCAAGAAATCTAATATCAAAGAAATATGAATATAAAGAAATCGATCGTATTGTTGATCCATTTCAACATTAATATTAAATATTACGAATTTCGTTTAATATACCTATTTTCGAACCATAGTGGAATGACTAAAGTTTAGCTCTATTTGGCATATATCAATAATATGCAGATTAATATTAACAAGAGCTAAGAGCTCATATGGCACTTGTGACAAGGTAAGAAGAGCTAAGAGCCAAGAACTCATATGGTATGAGCTCTAACAAAATTCTAAGAATCAATAGATTGATTTAAAAGGAAAATCAGAGGCTTGATGCCGGTCAGGATTTAAAATAAGAGCTCTGAGTCACGATGTCCTTCTAAATGTCAAAATTCATTAAGATCCGATCACCCACTCGTAAGTTATAAATACCTAATTGTTTCTAATTTTTCCTTTCCCTTTAGCCCCCAAGATGGTCGAATCTGGGAAAATGACTTTATCAAGTCAATTTGTGCAGCTCCCTGACACGCCTACCAATTTTCATCGTCCTAGCACGTCCAGAAGCACCAACTCGCCAAATCACTGAACCCCTCCCCCCAACTCCCCCAAAGAGAACGAATCCAGTACGATTACGTCAATCACGTATCAAGGACATTTGCTTATTCTATCCACCAAGCTTCATCCCGATTCCTCCACTCCAAGTGTTTTCCAAGATTTCCCCCTCCAACTCCCCCCAATGTCAAAAGATCAGGTAGGGATTTGAAATAAGAGCTCTGAGACATGAATTCCTTCTAAATGTCAAATTTCATTAAGATCCGATCACCTATTCGTAAGATAAAAATACCCCAATTTTCACGTTTTCCAAGAATTCCGATTTTCCCCTCCAACTCCCCCCAATGTCACAGGATCTGGTCTGAATTTAAAATTAGAGCTTTAAAGCAGAAGATCCTTCTAAATATCAAATTTCATTAAGATCTGGTCACCCTTTCGTAAGTTACAAATACCTCAATTTTCAAAATTACCCCCCCCCCCCCAACTCCACCAAAGAGAGCAGATCCGGTCCGGTTATGTCAGTCACGTATCTTAGACAGGTTTTTCTACTTCCCATCCAGTTTCATCCTGATCTCACCGCTTTAAGTATTTTCTAAGATTTCTGCCCCCCCCCCCCAAATAAAGCTGGATCCGGTTGAGATTTAAAATAAGAGATCTGAGTTACAAGGTCCTTTTAAATATGAAGTTTCATGAAGATTCGATCACTCCTTCGTAAGTTAAACATACGCCATTTTTTCCAATTTTTCAGAATTAACCCAATCCCCCCCCCCCAACTACCCCAAAGAGAGCGGATCCGTTGCGGTTATGTCAATCATGTATCTAGGACTTGTGCTTATTTTTCCCACCAAATTTCATCCCGACCCCTCCACTCTAAGTGTTTTCCAATATTTTAGGTTTCTCTCTCCCAACTCCCCCTCCAATGTCATCAGATCCGGTCGGGATTTAAAATAGCAGCTCTGAGACACGATATCCTTCCAAACATCAAATTTCATTTAGATCCGATCAACCGTTCGTAAGTTAAAAATACTTCAATTTTTCTATTTTTTCCGAATTAACGCCCCCCCCCCCCAGATGGTCAAATCGGGAAAACGACTATTTCTAATTTAATCTGGTCCGGTCCCTGATAAGCCTGCCAAATTTCATCGTCCTAGCTTACCTGGAAGTGCCTAAAGTAGCAAAACCGGGACCGACAGACAGACCGACAAAATTTGCGGTTGCTATATGTCACTTGGTTAATACCAAGTGCCATAAAAACGGTAAAACTGGGCGTTCAACCACTATTTTACTGACCCCACCAAATTGATATTTTACTAATTTCACTATAACACGTAATTAACGCAGACCCTATTTTACGGTTTAAACCTATAAAAAACAGGTTTAAACAAGGTTCTGCTTACTGAAGAAGCAAGGGGTCACATAAAGCAGGGCGAAAGAAGATGACGATGCTTAGGTGCGCAGGTCCGCTGTGATACGATATGAACACAAGAATTATTTTGTAACACGCTTGGTTCAAGTTTGTTCAGTAGCGTATATCAGAAGGGGTGTAACGACAGAGGTGCAACCCCAAACCTAAACCCTTAAAAAGAGTCTTAAACCGAAAAGCCCATAGTTATTATGTCCACGAAATACTTGAAAAAGTCGCATATAAGATATAACTTAGAATGTTGTTGAATTCTGTTCGTCTATTAGAGTTCAAAAATCAGTGATTAATTCCACCAAAGAAAACATTTTCTGTGGAAGTCTGAGCTCATAAAGAAACGTTTAAAGGAAGCAGGAACTTCAAGTGAGGGACTAAATAGAGGAACTCAGAACAGGCCGCTTGGTACTTGTATGTTTTGCCAGTAGCAGGAGTAAAGCAAAATAAAGTAAGTGTACAGTATTTTATTTCCACAAAAGTTGGTATTTTAGAATGTTTGAAACCAATAATTCAAATATGAGGCTAAAATAGCACTAAGAGATTAATAAACCGAAACACTGTAAGGTACCAGTGGTTGTATGAAAATTTGGTACATTCAGAATTTGGACTAGGTGCAAACTAAAGGTCATTTATAATTTGAGTATTGGGAGTTATGTGGATAAGAAGCTTGACTAAGCGATTCTACAGAATATTATATATTTTATGGAATGCTAAATTTTAGCTACTAAGGCATCCATTTTCATACGAACTTCGCAAATTTCGCACAAAGACTTTCTTGATATGGAGGGTTCGAAATTTGCGGGCAAATGAAAATGTAGAGGAGGGCTTATATTTCTTAGGTAATACTGAGACTGTCAGTTTTTTTGGTACTTTTATCTACAACTTTTGGGAATAAGAAAGATTCTTATTCCCAATAAAAAGTGTGAAATAACAGAGTTGTTGGTCAAAGAACGATTTCTTTTTTAAGAGACCAAAATACGACAAAAACAATTTTGAATAAAAAGCTTTGATTTCCAATTATTTCTGTGAGGAAGAAAAGTGGGCATGACCGATTAAATAAAAAAGAAAAAAAAAGAAGAAAAGAAATGAGCCAAACTAATCAACAGGGCTTTCTTTACTTGAGAAAGTAGGATATAAATAAGTTTTTCCAAAAAACATCACATAATCCCTTTTGAATTACCAATGCTAATTTGTTTTTGTTGGGAGCTGCGTTGAAGATTTCAAATAAGAAATACGTTATGTGGACACTTTCAAATTTCGAAGTTATCCTCCCTACTGCGTTCCTGACAGTGGACACACTTCCCAAGCATGTTGTAGAAATAGATGACCATAACCTGACTATAACTTCGTTATAAACATTCTTCTTTTATAATTCAATGCAATTTAGTAAAATTTAGGTTCATGTAATTGAATACAACCATTTGAATTTAGGGCAATTTCGGCGCTTAAAGATTCAATATATTCAGTTCAATATTAAATTAATACAAGTTAAGAATAAATAAAAACTATATGACATAATTACACTAGTACTTTAAAGTTATGATACTTTAAACAAGTGGGAACAAAGCTTAATTTACATCTCAAGTATAACGAGGAAATCGACTGTACTTTGGGAAGAAGTTCTGCCACTTGGCGGGGGTGAGGGTATGAATAGGGAGGGGGCGGATTCAAAAGCGATAATCAAACAGTTTTGCGGAGTTTCTGACGGCGGTCAGATAAGGTTCCAAGCTTAAAGTCGCAAAACGACCCTAGATAAGCAACCTTAATTTCCTTAAACAGAATCACTCAGATTCTATACTACACAAACATTAACTACTTTATTTTCACAGTTGTGGAAGATTCAAAATTTTATCTCAGTATTCCTTGACAAAAAAAAAAATCTCACAAATAATATATATATATATATCTATATATATAAAAATAAGTTGTCTGTCTGTGTGTCTGTCTGTCAGGTGACGTCATGTTTCTGTGTCGACTGACGTCATGAAGTTAGTTGTCGTCATTTTTGCTATGACGGTGACGTCATTAAAGATATTTAAGCCATGCGTTCACGGAAAAATGTTTAATTGTAAAATGACTGAAGAACCTACAATGGCAACAGCCGAGGAAGCTGCTCAAAGAGTCTATGCCAAAAAACTTGCTGCTGATAGAGAAAGTAAGAAAAGAAAGCGTGCCGAGGAATCACAAGAACAGCAAGAAAACAGGCTTGCAGCTGATAGAGAAAGTAAGAAAAGAAAGCGTGCCGAGGAATCACAAGAACAGCAAGAAAACAGGCTTGCGGCTAAAGAACGCAAAACCGCGCAGTTAGATGAAAATCCACCTGGACAGCGAGAGTCAAAACATATCAAAACTGAAAATGATAGCGATGATGATTGGGTTTGGGATTTTGACTTGGATAAGGTCATCAATGCCTACCAGATTTAAGTTAAAAAACAAAGGTTCGGCGATATGTACTTCATAGTGACGTTGAAAAATAAAGAAGAAAAAAAAATTGAAAAAATGTAAAAAACTAAAAAAAACTAAAAAGAAAAAACACTCAAAGATAAATTACAGACCGGGACACAAATGACGACCGACACAGAGGGAATATAAATGACGACCGGGAACCTCAAAGAAAAATTACAGACTGGGACACCCGGACACAAATCACGACCGGGAATATAAATGACGACCGGGACACAGGGACACAACTACAACGGGGACGCCGGGGGCACAGGCGAGATATATAATTGACGACTGAGACACAGGGATTGTTTGAATAGAAATTACAGACCGGGACACCGGGACACAAATGACGACCGGGACACTCAAAGAGAAATTACAAACTGGGACACCAGGACACAAATGACGACCGAGACACAGGGAATATAAATGCTATTTATATGCACAGACAATGGGACAGCGAAGAATGTTGTATATTCGCATGTTTTACGTAGTTAAAAATATATATTTATATCTATCTCTATTCACAGGTGGGACACAGGGACACAGCTACAATGGCACGTAACTAATATGGCGCGTAACGACTTACGCGCGCGGGGGGGGGGCTTGGGGGGGCGCGAAGCACCCCACCAACTAGGTGTTGGGGTGGCGCGAAGCGCCACCCCAACAGCTAGTATATATATATATATATTTTGGCTGGATAGCCAGGACCATAGCCCGGATGAGCAGGACCCTAGAAGCCTTATCCCCGTAGAGAAAAAAGAAGAAATTAAATAAAATGTTAGTGAAACACAAGAATTAAGTGTTAATTATTAGACAGTCAAAACTTTTGTTCACAAAACAGGAACTATTACGAGTTACATAAATATAAACTAGTTCATTTTTCTATTTTTGATTCCATCTACTTGGACAGTTTGCTTTGATTAATGACCAAAAATATGCAACTACGATGAGCTTAAAATAACTAACAACATCAGAATTCTGAAAACTGGAAAACTGAAACTAAAGCGATCATAACGCTAAATTGTACTTTTTTGACATTAGATGAAACAGACAAAAAACTCAGTAGAAAAAAGACTCACTTGATCAAAGTCCACATTTTGAGTTGCCTCCCTCCCCATTTTTTTTATGTGTTCTTCGACTAGTTTGACCAGCTCATTTAGTCCACCTTGCACTGTCTTTAATACTTGATAGGCATTAGCCAAGTCTTTGACTGTTTCTTCGCTCACCATAGTAGCTAGCGTACTCTGAAGGTAGGTTAGATGGTCAGCCACCATTCTTTGCTCTATTTCATTGCTAACTTTGGCGTAAGACCTAAAACAAGTGAATTAACATGATAAATGTTTGGTATAAAAAAAAGTTGAAAGGATAAGAATACAAATATATTTGATTTGAAAGCTAGTGTCAACACCGATCATTTGATTGAAAGAAGTTATTACGCGGCATTCACACAGCAAAGTTTACTTAGGCGTAATAAGACTTAGCATTTTCTATTAGTAATACAAGATATATACCTATTGAACTGGTCAGAGATAGTGAGAGAAAAGAGACGGGCGGGGGGGGGGGGAGAAAGGGAGCAAAAAATTAAAGTTTAAAATAATATAAACACTTAGCTAAAAGATATTCATTCTGATGCCCCACTTGACAGAAAAACTGTTCAGTTCCTCCCGAGTTTTGATCTTATACTATGCTATACCTATATTTTGAACTTTCTTCATTACCCTTCTTTGGGAGAAACACAGCCACAATAACTCACAAGGCAGTTATTCACAATGTAAATGAGTTTTAAAGAAGAACCAAAAAAGTTGATAAGAACCCAAAAGTAAACGTAGTGATATCATTAGTATCTAGCCAAAGTGACATCTACTGACTTATCTTGACTTCCGAACCTTTGTAGCCTACCAAGTCGTATGTGCGCAGGGAAGGGGGTGTATGTTGCTCCCGCCAAGGCTCTAAAATCCTTAAATTTTTACGCTTCTCCTTACAATTTTCTGTATTTTTCATATATAGTATTTAAACCCTCCTCTAAAGAAAAGTTCTACGTACGTTCCTGGAAGGATCAAAATAGTATTTCGACAGATGCCTCAAAGTCTGGAGCATCAAAATTTATATGTTCAGCTGAATTTAAAAGTTTGTTTAGAGGAGCGTGAAGCTACTATAAGTAGCTTCACGCTTATAAGGAGCGTGAAGCTACTTATAAGCTACTTATAAGTAGCCTCACACTCATATAAGCGTGAAGCTACTGAACATCAATTTTCCAAGAAAAAAGGAGGAGGGCAACTTTGCTACTTTCCCACATCACTTTTTGGCAGTTTTGGCGCGTTCCGAAAGCAAAATAAACAAAAACTGGCAAGTCATGAGACGAGTAAAAAAAAAAATATAATCGTGGAGACAGAAGTTTGATTTACCTAGACCTTAGATGGAAGATGTTTACTTCATAGGATTTCCTTGACGAAAAAAAAAATATATTTAGATAGATATCTTTGACCAACATTGAAACCATATTTCACTCTAATCTAACAGTTCGTGGTAGCAAAAACAGAAACCCGCGGTAACTGTAAGTAAGAAGGACCCGGCTCAATAGTAACCAAAACTCTAATAAACGGAATTTTGATATCAATAGATACATCAAGAGAACCGGATTTTTATGTTGATTTTAAATATATAAATTCCATCAAGTTTAATTTTAACCATCAAAAGTTAAAACCCTGAGAAAATTTGCCTTATTTTCATTTTAAGGGGGGAACGCCCCTTGCAAGTCATAAAATATTAATGAAAAGCACACCATCAGATTCAGCGTGTCAGAGATCCCTACTGTAGAGGTTTCAAGCTTCTATCTGCAAAAATGTGTAATTTTCCATTTTTTTTTGCCAGAAGAAAAATAACGGATGCGTGTTTATTTTTATTTTTCGCAGGGGTGATCGCATGGACCCAATGGTTCTAGAATGTCGTAAAAGGGCTCATTCGAAGGGATTTTAATTGGAAGCCCTTTTTAATTGACAAAACAATTGGAGGAGAACTCGGCCCCCCACACTCTTTTTCCCAAAGTCACCGAATAAAATTTTGAGATAGTCATTTTGTTCGGCACAGTCGAAAAACCTAATAGCTATGTCTTTGAGAACGACTTAATCCCCCACAATCCCAGGGGGAAGGACTGCAAGTTACGAACTTTGCCCATTGTTTACATATAGTATTGGCTATTGGGAAGTATACAGATGTTTTCAGGGGGGATTTTTCTGTTGGGGAGATCAGGGCGAGGGGGTTACGTGAAGTGATCTTTCTATGGATGAATTCCACGGGGAAAGAGAATTTCCATGAAGGAGGCACTGGATAATCCACCATTATTTAAAAAAGCAGAAATTAAATAAGATAAACAAGTAAAGAGCGAGATGTGTTAACAAGGGGGCGAAACCCCTCATATTACGTATATGAGGGAGTTCGCCCCCTCGTCAATACCTCGCTCTTTACGCTAAAGTTCGAATTTTGTTAAATGATGGCTGACATAAATAATAATTTGTTTGTGTTATTTTTCGGACAGTCTTAGCATTTCATTTTATCTCCAGCAGCTTCATAACTATGCCTTTTATGTGATAATAAACCAGAGATATTGTATGTCTTCGGCTTGTGGTTGTTATTAAATAAAAAACAAGTTTTTTTTTCCAACTGAAAGTAAGGAAAAACATAAAACTTAAACCGAACCGAAATTATTGTGTATATTAGGGGGTTGTCCCTTTCTCAGTAATTCACTCTTTACGCTATTGTAAAGCCCTTGTTCCAATTATTTAAGAATGACTCCTGACACACAAGAATCGTTTTTCCTCCTTTTTGGAATGCACCTGAAACAAACAATTTGCATCCTACAGGGAGGGTTAACTTATTAAGTCAACCAAGACCAAGTCCAAAACATAACAGAGAAATGTAAGCTGCCAAAGCCAAGTAACATAAAAAAATAACATCTGAAAGAAAAAGCAAAAAGCATACAAGCTCTGTATAAAAAAAATTAATATGCAAATTTTGTTTTAATTATTCATGTACGGTGAGCCAAAATCAAAACCTGCATTAATCCAAAAACGTTAAGAAATTAGATAAAAAAACAATTTTTGTTTTAGCTGAAGTAAGAAGCGACATTAAAACTTGAAACGAGCAGAAATCTGCGTATGAGATTCAAAAACGTTCAGAAATTAAATGAAAAAACAAGTTTTTTTTAACTGTAAGTAAGGAGCTACATTAAAATTTAAAACGAGCAGAAATTATTCCGTATATGAAAGGGGCTGTCCCCTCCTCAGCGCCCCGCTCTTTACGCTAAAGTTTGACTCTTTCTCACAACTCTACTTTTTAAAACAATAAAAAACTTTAGCGTAAAGAGCGGGGCGTTGAAGACGGGACAGCCCCGTTCATATACGGAACAATTTTAGTTCGTTTTAATGTCGCTCCTTATTTTCAGTAGATTTTGTTTTTGTTTAATACGTATCCATACACCAGTATTATCTTTCACATGTAGAACGTAAGTGCTTCAACTATTGTGTTTCACCTCAAATAAAGCTTTGTTTACTCGAATTCTTTCATATAAAAGAGACCAAAGGCCATTTTATCAGCATACTTCCCGATTATAACTAGGGAAGGGTTTGAGAGCCGTCCAAGCTGAAGCTGATGTAATTTAGTGACTGTACTTGCGGCGATTGAGAGTTCGAAATCTCCTTGTCTGATTTTTTATAAGCTGTGAAATATTTTATTCAATTTGAATAGTAGAAAATTCAAAACCTCTGGGATTTTCTTTCAGTTTAGCTCTGAGATTGACTGAGCCATATGACCTTATAAAAAAAAAAAAAAAAAAAAAAAAAAAAAAAAAAAAAAAAAAAAAAAAAAAAAAAAAAAAACTATCAGAAGATGAAAATATGGCTGTTTAGCCTCCAATACCAAAGGTGGAATTCGCCCTGTTACTTTGTCAAAACATAAACATCCATATTAATGATATTAAAGACCAAGGATAAAAAAAGGAGAAATTACGTTACATAAGAGGGAGGCAGCGACCCTGTCAGTCAATAACTACGATACTTCAGTATAATAATTGTACTGAATAAATGTATAATTATAGCGGTCGCTGTATAATTATAAAGGCGGAGTAGAGTAGAGATCAGGAATGGGAAAAGTAATCATTTAAACGGCATAAGTCCTTTCAATGAGAGCCTACTTCTATTCTGGCAGCACACACTTTTTGACAAAGCGGATTAATAAAATTAAGCCTACTGAAAATACAAGGTAATTGAAACTTGTACATACAATATTTACAATGCAATATTTTCCGCTTTAAATTCAAGTTATCAAAAGAAAGCTGGAATTATCAAAAGAAAGGCCGCGGAGTCGATAACGGCCTTGATTTACTCCTAAATTACCTTGATCCGTTGTGCATGAAGATTCTAGTCCAAGTTGTAAGCAAAAGTTTTGGAATTACTAAAAATAAACGAACCCCGATCCCACTACTCTTTTAAACATTCAGATTAAACGCTTGGGGCTGTTATGTATTTGTCATGTCAGAAAGATTCTCATTCACAGGTATTTTGACCTTGACCTTTTGGACTAGAAATAGATATGGAATTATAGGAGGAAGTGGGAGTTGAAGAATGGTTAATGTTCTTTTTAATGATATAAAAAAAAACAAGGAAAAAAGCGTTAAATAGTTTACGATTCATGAAGGAACTTCCAACATCGCGTTTTCTCTTCTTCTCGTCGCTGCAATACCTTTTCCATATATTGGGACACAGGAGTTTTATGGATCTGATCATTAGCTTCTTGTCGATAATGGTCACCAGTTGATTTTAAATAGGGCTCCTCAAATACATCTTGATAAAGCTGAAAATAAAACTGATTCAAAACCTACAGCAGTTCATCAACCCTCAGATCCCAAATGCAAAATCCTCTCTCTGTACAACTAAAAACCTAAACCGTTCTTCAATTGTCTAAGTTAATTTAATCGTGCCCTACTATCTTTTCCTTCATATAACCCCACGTGTCATTACTCCCTAGACTTTATTTTATTTTCCTAATGATTGAGTGATTGTCACACGGATATTCAAACAATGTTAATTTTCCACTATTTAGTTTTCACATGACAAAATCAAATAAAACAGTTTGTCAAAATTAGGGTAATTTTAACAAAACATGTGACTGTTACGGAGGCTTTCCTAATACAACTTTTAAGCTGAACCCAAGTTTAATAATTTTTTTTCTGGTACCGACAGTATCTGCTTAACGATTTCTGAAGTTTTGCCTGTAGAAACTTCTGGCGTGTCTTACACAACTTAGCATAAAAAGATGCATTTAAAAAAAAAAAAAAAAAACATCTTTAACTTGTTTTGTTTAGTAGTCGAAGACACCAGAAATTCGACCAAAAATCAAGATTTACAAAAAATTGTTTTTTAGAAACCGTGAGTGATATGTTACATAATCTAACGAAAAAAACAAAAAACAAAAACGGTTTACAGTGTGTCAATGCATGGACAACTTGAGCGGTAGGGGGAATATCATGCAAGTACACTTCTGTATTAGTCAAATGAAATGGATATCTAATTAAAAAAAAAAATTCTATAAAAACAATAAATTGACACATCGTCTAAAATATTCTAGCACCAAATTTAAAACCTAAATTTATTATATTTTTAACTCAAAATTTCCTGAAGCTCAAAAATTGATTTATTTCTATGATAGAAACAAGCTTCAAAAGTATAATTACAAACTAATAAGCCAAGCAAGGCCGTATCCAGGGAGGGGGTTAGGGGTTTGAATATTTTCTTTTTAAAAATAGTTTTAACAAGAATATTGTTACCATCACCAAAATTCATTCATAATAATCAGCATAATTCCACATGCATATTAAGCCTTCCAGAACACACTCCGTACACAACGCAGGTTTTCAGTTAGATGTGCATGTATGATGGTAATTAGCCCTGATGGCAACACCGAGTCAGAGTCCAAAACAAAAGAAAAGACTTACTCTCATCTGGCCTTTCATTTATTCTGAACTTAAAACAAGATGGATGACATTGCAGGCGTGCTGTGTGTATCACATTGTAGTTATTTTTCTCCATGGGAGATGTTTTCGTAAATGTGTTAAACTCAAGGATTTTGCTGTTGCTAAGGGTCAGTTTCAAAAACTGGAAATGATGCTTCGTCATCACCAAAAGATTTCAACTGACAAAGCACCATCAGCTTAGAAAGTTTCCATGGGAATGTATTCAACTGTAACTATCTATTTCATTATAAATTTAATGCTACAAATTCTGACATTGTATATTTATATATTTCCAAAGTTGTTCTTAAATAAAATATATGATAAGATCTCTTTTCACAAGACAACTTATAATTGATTCTTAAAAAAAAAACTTAAGGAAATCTTACAGGTTTCTCGCCAGGTTGAAGGGCCAATTTAGTAAGAGAGCCCTTGGTTGGCTATTGGCTATATAGCGCATTTTTCACACCACATGTGTTGTTTTTTACACCTTTTTGGAAACTTTTCTCCGCCTCTGATAAAAAGCAAATCCAATCGTTGTTCTTTAGGCACTGCAAGTATTTTCTCAGTATCCCTATTTGAATCCTAAATATCTACATTTCCAACGGTAGGTGTTTTTCAGATTAATAAAAAAAAAACTTTCCTAAAAAGAAGTTTTTTAAAGAAAAGTAAAGGCCATATTAAATTTAAGATCAGAAAAAATAGAAACCCACAATAACTCAAACTCAAAATGACCAGAAATTACTATTAAAGAATAAATGAAACCGAAAACGAAGAGATATTAAATAAACAATCATAGAAAAAAATACAAAGGTACTAATATAAATGACCAAATAAATCTTAAAATGAGTAAAATTTAAATTTAGTATGCAAATCAAGCTTAAAATGAACAAAAATATTTTACTATTGAAGTATAAATGAAAACTAAATCGAACAGAAATTAAATAAGTAATCATAGAAAACAAACATACAAAAGGTACTAATATAAATGAATAAATAGATCTTGAAACTAATGAAACTTCATTTGAATATGCAAATCAAGCTTGAAACGAATCAAAATCACTACAAACAAGAGTTTGGGATTTGCCTCCTTCTCTCACTGTTTTAAACACCTTTGGGTGATAATTACTGCTGACCTGAAGCGGGATGACCGTGTTCAAAACTTCCTGAAACATGCTTCCCCTTCGGTTTCCCTTCTAAAACTTTTGTTAAAATTTTCTTGACCCCTAAGGATCTTCTCCAACTTTATTGTCTTTTATTCGGCCAATACTGGAGTTTGCTTGTCCAGTATGACATTTCGGTCTTTTTTCAGAGCATATTAATAAGATTGAAAATGTCCAAAAACGAGCACTTCGAACCATAAATGGTGAAGGGAAGGTTCCATATCATTATCTACTTGGTAAGTTCAAGCTCACCACGTTGGCCGAGAAAAGGAACCTCCTATGCCTTCGTTTCGGTACCAAGACCCTGTCTGTTCCTCAATTACGTTCCATCATACCCGAACCCTATCTTCCCACCCGCAACAGACCGTCACGTATAAAATCCCTAGACTGACTCCCATCCCTGCTCGATAAACTGACTCGGTATAAGAAATATATCGGAAGAGTTTTGTTCCGAGTTTTTGTTAGTTATATAATAGCCAGGAAAATTAGTCATTAATTTTATTGTTCTTTATTTATTTTTTTCTTTTAGACTTTTTAACTAAGTTTTGACTCATATTCTTTTATGTATTTTCATTAATTTTATAGTTATCTATTTATTTTTTTAGTGCTGACTTTTTTTTATGTATTTTGTACAATAAATTATATTTGACGTGAATATCAAGTTCTTTCGATGATACATACATATATATATATATATATATATATATATATATATATATATATATATATATATATATATATATATATATATATATATATATATATATATATATATATATATATATATATATTACTAGTGCTTGTCGTCAAATTCGGCAACCATGCTATGAGAGAAATTTTTAAAATAAAATTCTATTCTAAGTCTAAAACCCACTGCGTCATTGGCGCTTTACTGAAAACTATATGTGTATTAAAAAATCTTGAAAAGTACAAATAAAATCAAACTGAATGTTTGATATAATCTTTAAATTGTTGAAAGATCATCACTTCAAGATTCACTGTAATTTTATTTTCATTTTTAATACTGTAATAACAGGAAAAGAAAATATTTGTAACATAATTCGTTTTCAGTGAAACCAATGACACAGTATGCTTTAGATTTTTACAGTTAGGGAAGGGGGGAGTATCCAACTCTTGTTTGTAGTGAAGCTATATTTCTCTTGAACAGTCTCGGAAAGAACTAATAGAATTAAACTGAATTCTTTTTATATATAATAATATTGATTATTGTAAGCTCATCAGTTCAAAATTTAATTTTACTGCAATTTTTATGTGTATTTTCAATATTGTAATATGGACAAAACAAAATATTTGTAATATAATTTGTTTTCAGTAAAGCGCCAATGACACAGTATGTTTTAGACTTTTACAGTGAGAGAAGGAGGCAAAACCCAAACTCTTGTTTGTAGTGATTTTGATTCGTTTCAAGCTTGATTTGCACATTCAATTTAAGTTTCAATGGTTTAAAGATTTATTTATTCATTTATATAAGTACCTATTTTGGAATAAACTATCGTTAACAAGTTTGTTTTGTTTTTTTTGTTTTTTTGGGGGGGGGGGAGGGCAATGCAGAAAAGGCCAGGGGTCAGCTCCCCAAGTTTGGAATAAAATAGCGTTCGTAAGTTTTATGAGATGCTGATTGCAGCAACTGTCTAGGACGCCTAAGGCAAAAATTATCGATCCCTAAGTGAATATTCATTTGGGTTATAGTAATCCTAGTAAAATGGGGTTAGGCAGACAAATAATAGTTGAGGCTGGAAATTTTCTGAAGATCATAAAACAATATAATTTATTTAGTTTTCAAATTGAGTTTTAACATTTTCTGTGTTGTTTAATTTCGCTCAGACTGTAATTTCGTGTGTTCGTTGTAATTATAAGCGTGAACTACTGAACCTGCAGCAGTAGACAATATTTTTCTTTCTCATTTACATGGTTTAGCTGAAGTTTTGTAGGAGTTTGAACTTGGTAAACTTTTCTCTGTTGCAGAAAATCTTCGAGGAGTTACTTTTTTTTTTTTTTTTTTTTTTTTTTTTAATCCGTACAGTTTCCTTTCGCCACTTTAATTTTTGAATAGCTCCAAATAGAGGCCACCGTTCCAAAATCAATGATAAAGAGAGATTATGATTTCTTTTTGGCATTTTGGATGACATGAAGGTGATAATAGAAGGCACTAATATTCTAAATTATAAAATCAAATATACAACGTTGAAATCCCACTATATTAACTAGTAAAACGACAACATTGACAATACTACCTTCAATGGCTCTCTGGTTCTGTGCTGTCCAGCAACCACAAATGAACTTATCACTGTCTTCATTATTCCCACTTCTTTCTGATCCGTTATAATATCTGTTCGGTCGTTCTTTACTCCATCAAGGAGCAAAGTAACTAAGCTCGACTGAAGTGGTTCAATCATGTCTTTTACCCATAATTCAAGTCCTTAAAAAAAAGAAAAAATAAATAAAAATTCAAAGCACACATTAACAGCAACATTGTCCATTACAAATATATATGACTGGCCACGCATAGCTACCTAGCACTATAGCTAAATGAGACTACCTAATACGGGTTGCTCAAGATACCAAATGGATTAGCTCCATATAAAAAACAGGAATAATTTTACTGTACATTTTTATTCGCCACAGAGGGAGAAAGAAGAGTGGATTTTAGGAATAGAACTGGAAGATATCCCTGATAAGTAGTTTTAAGAATATAAAAGACAAAGGTGGCCATTACCACTGGCTCTCCATTAGGCGATATAGGCTATTTATACGACTTACCACACATGGATAACTAGCACTATAGTGAAGTGAGACTAACCAATACAGGTTGCTGAGATACCAAATGGATAAAATCCATAAGGATTAGGGTATATGCTTATTCGCCATGGGGGGAGATAGTGGTACAATAGCGCTCCCCTTCAAGAGGCACCTAGGGTAAGTATAAAAATTTTTAAAGAGAAACTATAATGGAATGTTAAATGTTTGGACGATAGTCCTAATAAGAAATTTGGAAAATCTAAAGATTAATGCGGATCACCGCTAAAGTTAATAGAAGGTAAGTTTTATGGGCTTAAAACTAGATAAATATGCCCCAAATAAAAGTTGTGATCAAAAAGTCGTTTGGAAGTTCCCGAGCCTTTGCTCTAAAAGCTGAAGTCAGTTTAGCAGTGTTAAACTCGGGAAAATTCCCAAAACTTTTTAATAAACATAGCTAACTTTCTTTTCCTGTGTAGGTTTCAAATATGCAACACTTTTCAGATGTCCCTGATTGAAATTATAAATTTAAACTGAAGTTCCTGCTGAAGGAGAATATTTAATTTCTGACAGTTGAGCCTTTAGCTTCCTGCCTATGATTAATAAACATCTACTAAAATATTCCTATTAAATGCTTAGGTTAGTTGCTTTAAAAAATACCTTATTTAGTTCACAAAAAAGAAGAAATGGAGAAAAGATAAAATGTTACCAAAACATGTGGTAATTCGACTGATATATCTTTTTTATACTTTCTTTTATATTTATCAAACTAAAAGTTGTTGCACTGAACTACGCAGAAGTGCGTTTCTACCATATAACATTGCTTTAAGATTTATGAGGGCCAGAGAAACATATGACTCTTATCTGAAAATTATCCTCTAAAGTTTTCAATAGTACTTTAAAAATACTGAAAAAAAATCGTGAATATTAAGGAAACTGGTTCAGTGCAAAATAGTACCAAATACATGTCAGAGAGATCTAACATTCAAGATTTCGAAAATATAGTGTAGAGTGAGCATACAGGAAAACACAAATTCTTTGCGCTTGTGGTTGAGGACAGTATTTAGATATATTTTAGTATAGGAATTGTCGAAATAGTTTCAAGAAAATCATTCAAGAAAAAAAAACATCCAGAGGAGAAAAAAAATGAAAATAGAAAAATCAAAAGGAAAGACAGACTAATGGTTATAATTTAAACAGATCAATCGGATGCTTGAAAAACAAAACAAAAAACACACAAATAAACAGATGGGCTAAAGTGGATTTTCACATGGATATGGTAAAACTAACTTAAAGCAACTATTTACTGTATGAACTTAGATTTTATTGGAACGGTCCTAAAAAAAGACAGACTATTAAACACAAGAACTAAGAGCTCATATGGCATTTGTGACGAGGTCGGAAGAGCCAAGAGCTCATATGGCATGATCAAAAATCTAAAAATCAATAGATTAATTTAAAAGGAAAATCAGAGGCTTAAAGCCGGTCGGGATTTAAAATAAGAACTCTGAGACACAAGGTCCTTCTAAATATCAAAACTCATTAAGATCCGACCACCAACACGTAAGTTAAAAATACCTCATTTTTTTTTATAATTGTTCCACTCCCTTCAGCCCCTCCCCCCAGATGGTCGAATCGGAAAAAATGACTTCATCAAGTCAATTTCTGCAGGTCCCTGACACGCCTACCAATTTTCATCGTCCTAGCACGTCCAGAAGCACCGAACTCGCCAAAGCACTGGGCACCCCTAGCTCCCCCAAAGAGAGTGGATCCAGTCCGGTTATGTCAATCACGTATGTACGACATTTACTTATTCTACCCACGAAGTTTCGTCCTGACCTCTCCATTCTAGGTGTTTTCCAAGATATCCAGTTTCTCCTTCCAACTCCTCCCCCCAATGTCACCAGATCTGATCTGGATTTAATATAAGAGCTCTGAGACATGAGTTCATTCTAATATATCAAATTTCATGACGATCAGAAAGCTAAAATACCTAATTTTTCCATTTTTTTCCGAACCAACACCCCCTCCAACTCCCCCAAAGAGAGTAGATTCAGTCCGGTTATGTAAATCATGTATCTAAGACTTGTGCTTATTCTTCCTACCAAGTGTCATCCTGATCCGTCGACTCTGAGTGTTTTCCGAGATTTCGGTCCCCCTTGTCCCAACTCCCCCAATGACACTGGATCCAGTTGTTATTTAAAATAAGAGATCTGAGTTACGAGATCCTTCTAAATTTGAGATTTCGTTAAAATCCGATCACTCCCCCAAAGAGAGCGAATCCGTTCTGGTTAAGTCAATTACGTATTTAGGACTTGTGCTTATTTTTCCCTCCAAGTTTAATCCGATCCTCTCTAAGTGTTTTCCAAGATTTTAGGTTTCCCCTTCCAACCCTCCCCAGTGTCACCAGATCCATTTAAGATCACCAGATCTTAAATAAGAGCTCTGAGAAACGATATCTTTCTAAATGTCAAATTTCATTAAGATCCGATCATGCGTTCGTAAGTTAAAAATACCTATTTTTTTTCTAATTTTTCCGAATTAACCGTCCCCCCACTCCCCCCAGATGGTCGAATCGAGGAAACTACTATTTCTAAATTAATCTGGTCAGGTCCCTGATACGCCTGCCAAATTCTATTGTCCTAGCTTATCTGGAAGTGCCTAAACTAGCAAAACCGAAACCGACTGACAGACTGACAGAATTTGCGATCGCTACATGGCACTAGGTATTTACCAAGTGCCATAAAAACGTACAAACTTCAAAATATTAAATGTGGACTTAGAGCAGTGTCCTCTACAATTCTCAATTATAAAGCTATTACAAATCTTTGACAAGATTCAGACATACCTTCGATTTAATTGCGACAAAACAACTGTACAGGAAAGAAAAACACGAAGTATTACGATTTGGAAACACAGCTCAATTTCTCACGGAAAGAAATGTTTCTCAGCTACCGTCGATGTTAAACTTGTAGTTACATTTTAGTTCAAGTGCTTGAGCCGAATAGTAAAAAATCTTCAAGGTTTAGATTCAGATTAGTTTTTTAAAGATAGAGCAATATCAGCTGACAATATACCAAACATGACCTACAAAATAAGGGAACATACACAGTAATCTTGATCACAAGAAGTTAGACAAGACCCGAGAGCACCACATTCACGGCCGTTTTTGGAGAAAACCTGACAGTGGTAACCCAAAGCTAGAATAATTTTTTATTGTACTTTCATCTTCAGAGATTTCCATCTCTAGATCAAAGGTGACTAGTCACTGTACAGGAGACACCGAATAATTTACAAAGCTTTAGGTTTACGACTTCAAGCTTCAGATTTAAAGTGTCGATTAAAGGTCGTAGTACCTAATACAGTGTCGTTTTTCATAAAAAGTAGTTTTGAGCAGTTCCAGAGAGTTATCATAGAGCTATATCAGCTGACAATAAACCAAACATGACCTACAAAATAACGGAACAAACACAGTAATCTTGACCATGAGAAGTTAGACAAGACCCGAGAGCACCACATTCACGTCGTTTTTGGAGAAAACCTGACAGTGGCAACCCAAAGCTAGAATGATTTTTTACTGTACTTCCATCTTCAGAGCTTTCCATCTCTAGATCAAAGGTGACTAGTCACTGTACATGAGACATCGGTAATTTACAAAGCTTTAGGTTTACGACTTCAAGCTTCAGATTTAAAGTGTCGATTAAAGGTCGTAATACCTAATACAGTGTCATTTTTCATAAAAAGTAGTTTTGAGCAGTTTCAGAGAGTTATCAGCTTCAGAGAATTAACATACCTACATGGCAGGAAAGGTTGTGTACAAACAGTTCCGGACAGGGAACCCAAGCATTTATCGATGTTCACCTTCAAGGGAAAAGATTTATAGAAAAAGGGTTCATCATCTTACCAAGCTCTCCTAGTTCTTTCATCTGGTCACCACTGTCATGAGGTAACGTGCCATAGAGAAGATCTGGATTTTGTATGTGCTTGCTTTTTTTGATATGCTGAGAATTTAAATATCTAAAAATAAAATATAAAATTGAATCACCAAGCAGTCTCGTAAAAAAAAAGAAAATACTGCACTCCAATGTTCAGCAAGGCTTCACTAGTAGTTAAAACATACTCATTAGAAAATAACCTAAGCCTATCCCTGAAATACCTTATCAAATTTCAGTTTCACATAGCTAGATTGCAAAAAAAATATAAAAAAGACAGCGTCAGGTTCCGGTCATGCAAAAAACTAAGATACTACCATCTCTCAGATCCATGAACATGATCAGTGATTATTAGCGAAGTGGAAATTTCTAAGTTTTGAATTTTGTGAATACTGAAACAAAGTTAATAAACACCCATGTATGCTAAAACCCACAAAAGTTTCGATACTTTGTTTATTTTAAGTAATTATTCAGAAAAGTATAATTTTCTTTTTTTACTTTTAAAAAAGTAAAAAGACAATTAAAGTAAATTCATGTAGTAATTATACTTATTATAGATAGTAATTCCTTAAAATTTCCAGCCAAGCTTATTGAAAATAGTATATACTATCAATAAACATGTTTGTACGCAACATATGAAATTACACTACCTCAATATACCTCTGATTCCAAAACAGCAAATGTCTTGGCAATAAATGCCAGACAGACGGGATCTAAAATTTGAAATGAATCCACCCAGAAAAACAAGAGCTAAGAGCTCATATGGCACTTATGACGAGGTCGGAAGAGCCGAGAGCTCATATGGTACGAGGTCGGAAGAGCCAAGAGCTCATTTGGACGAGGTCGGAAGAGCCGAGAGCTCATATGGTACGAGGTCGGAAGAGCCAAGAGCCAAGAGCTCATTTGGCACTTGTGAGAAGGTCAGAACCTAAAGTTAAACTTTATAGCACAAGATCCTTCTAAATATCAAATTTCATTAAGATCTGGTCACCCTTTCGTAAGTTACAAATACCTCAATTTTCAAAATTACCTCCCCCCTCCCAATTCCACCAAAGAGAGCAGATCCGGTCCAGTTATGTCAGTCACGTATCTTAGACAGGTTTCTATTCTTCCCATCCAGTTTCATCCTGATCTCACCGCTTTAAGTATTTTCTAAGATTTCCGGTCCCCCCAACTGCCCCCCCCCCCAATTACGTTTGATCCGGTTGAGATTTAAAATAAGATATCAGAGTTACGAGGTCCTTCTAAATATGAAGTTTCATGAAGATCCGATCACTCCTTCGTAAGTTAAAAATACGTTATTTTTCTTATTTTTCAGAATTACCCCCCCCCCCCGCAATTGAGCGGATCCGTTCCAATTATGTAAATTACGTATGCAAGACTTTTGCTTATTTTTCCAACCAAGTTTCATCCCAATCCCTCCAATCTAAGCGTTTCCCATCATTTTAGGTCTCCCCACCCCAAACTTCCCCCAATGTCACCAGATCCGGTCAGGATTTAAAATAAGAGCTTTGAGCCACGATATCCTTCTAAAAATCAAATTTCATGGAGATCCAATCACCCGTTCGTAAGTTAAAAATACCTCATTTTTTCTAATTTTTCAGAATTAACCCCCCCCCCCCAACTACCCAAAAGAGAGCGGATCCGTTCCGTTTATGTCAATCATCTATCTAGGACTTGTGTTTATTTTTCCCACCATGTTTCATCCCGATCCCTCCACTCTAAGTGTTTTCCAAGTTTTAGGTTCCCCCTCCCAACTCCCCGCCCCAATCACAAGATCTGGTCGGGATTTAAAATAAGAGCTCTAAGACACGATATCCTTCTAAACATCAAATTTCATTGAGATCCGATCACCCGTTCGCAAGTTGAAAATACCTCATTTTTCTAATTTTTAAGACTTACTCCCCCCCCCAACTACCCCAAAGAGAACAAATAAGTTCCGATTATGTCAATCATGTATCTAGGACTTGCGCTTATTTTTCCCATCAAGTTTCATCCCGATCCCTCTACTCTAAGTGTTTTCCAAGATTTTAGGTTTCCCCCCTCCAACTCCCCCCAATGTCATCAGACCCAGTCGGGATTTAAAATAAGAGCTCTGAGACACAATATCATTCCAAACATCAAATTTCATTAAGATCCAATCACCCGCTCATAAGTTAAAAATACTTCATTTTTTCTATTTTTCCGAATTAACCGGCCCCTACTCCCCCCCCCCAGATGGTCAAATCGGGAAAACGACTATTTCTAATTTAATCTGGTCCGGTCCCTGATACGCTTGCCAAATTTCATCGTCCTAGCTTACCTGGAAGTGCCTAAAGTAGCAAAACCGGGACTTTAGGTTTTCCCCCTCCGACTCCCCCCAATGTCATCAGATCCGGTCGGGATTTAAAATAAGAGCTCTAAGACACAATATCATTCCAAACATGAAATTTCATTAAGATCCAAATACCCGCTGATAAGTTAAAAATACTTCATTTTTTCTATTTTTTGCGAATTAACCGGGCCCCCACTCCCCCCCAGATGGTCAAATCGGGAAAACGACTATTTCTAATTTAATCTGGTACGGTCCCTGATACGCTTGCCAAATTTCATCGTCCTAGCTTACCTGGAAGTGCCTAAAGTAGCAAAACCGGGACAGACAGACCGACAGACAGACAGACAGACCGACAGAATTGGCGACTGCTATATGTCACTTGGTTAATACCAAGTGCCATAAAAAGCCAGCTACATAAAGTTATCTACTTTCTTTCAACTTATGGGTGCATAGATCACTTCAGTACTAAGCCGTTATGGAAAAGGGTAGTATAATTTCTGCTAAAAAGGGAAAGTATAATTTGCTACCCCGTCAAGGGTAGCAAAGTAGCAATGCTACTTGGCAGTTTTTGAATTTGTTGGCAAATTTTGTCTGAAAATACCATTTTTATGTATAAAACTCTTTTTGCTCAAAGATTAGCTGTCAAAACACAAGTTGTGCTGCTAAAGTGTCGGCAGCTCTTGGAATACCGTTGAATTCTGCTACTGGCAGCTTTGAATCTTTGTTAATACCTGGCTCTAAGCTTTAGAAAATAAGAGACGCTAACATTACACACCTTTCGCACTTTTTATGTCGAAAGTATAACAGTTCAAAATAAGGATGGAACCTTTTAATCGACAGTGAAAAAGATATTTACTGCTCATGATGAACACTGTATATGTGTCCGAAATATCCAGTGAAAATTTTTATATTTGTTCACAGTCGATTAAAAGGTTTCATCCCTATTTTGAACTGTTATACTTTTGCCATGGAAAGGCAGGGTGGTCTTCAAAGTTATCTACTTTTTATGTGAAATTATCATTAAACTTTAAAGCAAAAACAGTTTATAATTATCCAATTTAGATAATTAAAGACAATTTAGATAATCAAACATGATAATTTCTTTAAAGAAACGTAAAGGCTATCCCAAAGAAATCAAGCTGATTTGCTTATTGATATGATTTTCGATATATTAGGGTAGTACTACTATCCCAGCTTTCATTTTGCAACATATTCTGCGACACTATTTCTTCGTTTCTTCGTTAATCAAATAGAATAAGGAATATTTTTTTCAATCTTCGTCTATGGGAATTGCAATAGTACCCTTGCAATGCTTCCCAGTCTTTTCACGCCAGAAATGGAACAAAGAGGGCCTCTTTGGTGCCCCATGGCACTTTATGATGGAGTTATCAAGATGAATTTACAATAAGCACATAAATATAAGTAATAATTTTTATGAGTCACTGAAGATCTCTCTATACTGGTAGCCCTGGCGGAAAAAAGAAATAAATAACGCGAGTTTACTTTTAGCAAAAGCAAAGAGCAACAATAAAACACAAAACGAACAGAAATTATTCCACATATGAAGGGAGCTGCTCCCTCCTTAGCTCGCACTCTACAGTGAAAGCATTTGTGAGTACAACAAATGTAGTCAATGGGGTTTATGCAAGTGTTAAATTCACCGATTGCCTTTTAAAACATTTGAAGTGAAAGTTTTGTTGTTTAAAGTAAACGTACATCAATAAACAGTTCCATTCGTAAGGTATGGTGAAAAAACAGCTTTTTAAACCCATTTCACTTTCACTTTTGCTGTAGTAGGGAACAAAAAGTCCGGAATAATTTATATTGTTATTTAGTTTTAATACTATTTTTTATTTTGAACTTAAAAAAAATGTTTTCATCAGTTTTCTGTCCGTTTTAATACGCTACACAAGGTTGTCCCACATTTGAGGATGGCTAGCACCCCCTCAAACCAAAAAATTTAAATACAAGTTTAGCTTTTGCAGAACAATGCTTTGAGAAAGAGCTAATTTGGTTTATTTGCTTTTTTAAATAATGTATAATTGTCCAAAATGAACCACCGTCTTCACAATGAGAGTGAAGCTTTAGCCCCCTTAGTGATCATACTGCAGGCTTAACCCTATATTTCGTCCCCCTTGAAATGTTATTTATTACTAGGAAATTATTGGTATTACAATCTAAAGAGGTTTAAAATGAGATCACCGTACTAACGATATTTTAAAAGGCGCAAACACTACATTTTCCCCCCTTAGGCTCCTTAAAAAGTTAATGTCCTTAATTGCATTGTTTGAGAATTTTTCTCTCTTGAAAACTTAATCCTCGAGGGCATCTGTCTTGTTGAGCAGCCTGGCATTTCAAATGGATTGTCAGTCAAAATAGAGGCAGTCCAAAAAAAGGTGTCTAAGAATTATCTTAATTGCGAAGTCCATTATATCTCCCTCTTTAGAGAGCAAAACTGGTAACCTTCAGGGACCGGAGAATAGAAATGTTTTGTGTTTCCTCAACAGTGGCCCCCATAAACCTAGAAAAAGCTATTTTTTAGTCAAATACCCCCCCCCCCCACTTCGACCTCGTCTCTCTTGTTCTGCTTTAGCAAAAAAAAACTTTTTTTACACCAATAAAATTTTCCATAGAAAGGCATAGAAGTACTTTTCCCCGTACATCGTTGATATGGTGTATATGTCCTCTTCCTCACCCCACTCCCGTTTTGCCACTCATGGCATAATGTTTATATTTTCAACTTCAAAATTTTGTATTTTTTATTCACAATACAAAATTATCCTTGTATTTTATTTCCTTTACAAATTTTACCAATCGACTCCGGTGTGCAAAGTCGGCCCATATTGGCTTGTGATAGGACGTTAAAGGCTACTTTTGAACTTACTCAACTAGTCTATTCCTTCAGGATCAGTTCTGGGATTTCACAGGACGCTGGCATCAGAATTTTCGAATAAAACCATCGGACAGAAGAATACAAAAATAATCGCTTGAGATTTCAGAAATAACAATACAAAAGAAAATCCCCTGAGACACCCAGAACTTATAAACAAAACTATAAATAAATGCATTTTTGGTTCAAACTTTCACGACGAATTCATTGGTAAAGACATTTATCTAAAAAGGTAAAGGTAAATGATGCGGCAATAGATCCTTAAGGTCCAAACCAGCGGTGCTGATCTCCATCTCAAGGCGCTTCAGCCAGGAAGTACAATGGGGAGGGGATGAGGGCCAGTCGTCCTGTGCTTTTGCACACCCTTCCTGTTTACCTTCCCCAGGTTTCTCCTGGTACCCATTTAGAGCTAAATAAAGACATTTATCTAAGTTCAATCCACTAACTAAAGTCAAACGAGAAATTGTATTTTTTTTTAACAATTGTGAATTTATACAACGACCTCCACAAAGCTCATTTTTGCCATATCCCATTTCATTACTTGACCTTTCTTTTTGGAAATTCCTTACCTGTATCGCTCTGATCTTAAATAAAAGAAGTTCAGATCATTATTGTACTTCCAGACACATAAGCAGCGAATTTAAGGGGGGTGAGGGGCAGAAAATATATAGAAATTGGCGAAAAAATTTGAATGAAATCATTAAAACTAAAAGATTATAGGAATAGAAGAGACACTTTGAACGGGGAATGTCATGTTGTAAATTTCGAACATGACAAGTGGATCTCAAAAATCACAGTTTAGGTATATCAACCTTCATACAATTAAGATAACCACATAAAATAATCGTCTTTAGTTTTGCGAATCAGATTTACAAACTGAATCAAGCTTTGGAGCTTTCCCTTTCCAATGGAGCTTTATCTTTTTTTCCTTTTCCAATGAAAATGACAGAAAACCCATTTTCAATGAAAATACTTAAACAAAGGTATTATTCGAAACCGGGGGGGGGGGGGAGGGGGAGGAAAGGACAAAAATTTTGGAGGACAAATGCTCCTTTACCCCCGCCTCCCTTCTTGGAACCACTGCCTTTTTTCTTCCCAAATTCACTTTCAAACAAGATCATCTTAAATTTGAATTAATCAATGCCTTAAGTTTTAACATTAATATACAAAATTCAGCGAAATAATATAAGAAGGAGAGAGGAAACAAGAAGAAGAAAAAACGCTTAATAGAATACATTTTCAAGTGTTTATGGAGCTCAATCTGAAAACCCACAACAGATAACTCCGGTTGCATGAGAGCCATGAACATCTGCAAGGGTGATCCCTAATCTCTCCCCTTAAAATGCTATTATAAAGAAAACAGTCTTCTATAAGAAAAACAAAAATATACAAAACAAGGCTGCCTTGCAAAATGAAGCATAAATTTTCTTTTTCAAAAATTCACTGTTGAAAAGTTATAAACATTTAACAAGATGTCTTAAGTCAAGCGCGCTTATTTTTATGTACCCTTTTAAATACATATAACTTTTGACTAGAACATCCAAATTTTTTTTTTTAAGACAATAATGGTTCTGTTTCATGCGGAGCACAAGTTTACGACATTTTGCAGAATTATCATGAAGGCCGTATCCAGGGGGAGGAAGTGTTAGGGGGTTTGAACCCTCCCCCCTAAATGTTTGTCTGACTCATAAAAATGTAACAAAAATGACCAATTTTTGAAGGTTCTTTTTGTAAAGTCCCTCCCCCCGAAAAAATTCCTTTTATACATCCTCCTCCCCAAAAAACTGGATACATCCCTGGTTATTATATCAAATTCTGGAGCCACCCCTTCTGAAACCTTCTTGAACAGGGGATCGAGAATCCTTATAAATCATGTTTTTAGTCTCTCAAAGCCCAATACACACTTAACAAAACCTTTCCGAAAATTCATCTTTCTTTATGTAGAGAAGATACAATATCTAGTATTTATTTAGTCACTATATTCATAATTCATGAATTCTAGTATTCATAACTGTCGATTATTTAGTCACTATGAATAATACTTACGTATAGAGTTTATTCAAAAAGTCAATGCCTTGATTGTACTGTTTCCAATATTTAGCATAGTCGGCTAACAGGTGACTCTTGTCATCGCTTGCAATCTCTTTGTGCAATCCTATTAGATGCGTTCGAATAAATTTCTTCGTCTCATCATAAAGCAGCTCTGCAAATGAATCTGGACAGGCGACACAAAGGGAATAAATATCACTGAAAAAATAAATAAAATACTAATGAAACGTTGTTTCCCGTTGTAATAGCAGTCATAGGCGAAGACAGCTTCTAGCTTTTTACATAATTTAAACAAAACATACTGAGGAGCAGTATTCTATCTTGGATTCTGCTCCACGGCAGAATATCAATGGCCAAAGTTCAATTACTAAGCTTGATATTTACTAGTTAAAGAATGAAACAGACGCATTGGATTTTAGATTTGGCATCAGAGTTGGTTGTGTTAAAATATAAAAACATTCACGACATCACAAAATAACGATGATACGCCATGAACATTGTTAATAATTTTAAACGCCTAAAACAGTTTAAAATCTTTTTTAATTGAGTTAAAAGTGACCTTCCAGGAGACTGTTCCTTGGAAGAAACGAGTCGATAAACATTCCGGCTAATAAAAAACATGCATTAAATACACCGTTGAAACACATGCAGGATATTCCCAAAATTAATTGTAATAAAATCTATAGACAAAAAGCACTATCTGAATATTTTGCTGAGTTTCAAAACTAACGCGCGTTCTTGCCCAAGAACGAAGAGCGTCGATTGTTTTAAGTTTCATAGCATGTACTTCGTCTTAAGAATTTCCATAAAAATGAATATAGTGCTGCGACATCTGATGAGCCTACAACAGGCAATTAATCAGAACTTTTTTTTAGAGAGAGAGAGCGGGTCTAAGTTTGGAAAAATGAAAATAAGTGTTTTACATAGGATATAACAAGTGATTATAGGAAAATTGGTAAAAATATCGACGCTTCAGGGGAAGTTTACTCCTAAAAGTTTCCTCTCTGTTTACGTTTCTTACGTACAGGCAATTTATGAATTCCCTTTACCCAGTCCTCCTGTTCCACCAGATCTTAAAAAGGTATGACCTGGCATCGCAGTAGCAGAGAGGACATTTCCTATATTGCTGAACCCAAATTTTCATCATAGGCATCTATAACCATAGATTATCAAACCTGATCTTCAAATGAGCTACCACGGGTCGAAGGTGTACACATATTACTTTTACTCTTTTTGCATTCCACTTCAAATACAAAACATGTAAAAATTCAGTAAAAAAAAACCTTCTGTCACACAAAAAAGAGAAAAAAAAAACAGAGAAGAAATTAGACGCAGCTATGCCAAGCCCAGTTCCAGGGGTTACTTTGGCTCCAGAGGCCCTTCCTTATAAAATAACACCTATGCACATTAAGAATTATTGAAACACAACACATCTTAGGTTGTCAAACAGTTTGTGGTAACGAGCTGCAGTAAGGAGCGACCCGGCTCAATAGAAACCAAAACTCTAAAAAATTGAATTTTGATACCAATACCTACATCAAAAGAATCGCATTTTAATGCTGATTTTATATATATAAGTTTCATCAAGTTTAGTCTTACCCATCAAAAGTTACGAGCCTGAGAAAATTTGCGTTATTTTAGAAAATAGGGAGAAACACCCCCTAAAAGTCATAGAATCTTAACGATTTACACCTTAACGAAATTACACCATCAGATTCAGCGTATCAGAGAACCCTACTGTAGAAGTTTCAAGCTCCTATCTACAAACATTTGGAATTTTGTATTTTTTACCAGAAGGCAGATCACGGATGCATGTTTATTTGTTTGTTTTTTTTTTCCCAGGAGTGATCGTATCGACCCATTTGTCCTAGAATGTTGCGAGAGGGCTCATTCTAACGGAAATGAAAAGTTCTAGTGCCCTTTTTAAGTAACCAAAAAATTGGAGCGCACCTAGGCCCCCTCCCACGCTAATTATTTTCCCAGAGTCAACGGATCAAAATTCTGAGATAGCCATTTTATTCAGCGTAGCCGAAAAACCTTATAACTATGTCTTTGAGGACGATTTACTCCCCCACAGTCCCCGTGGGAGGGGCTACAAGTTACAAACTTTGACCAGTGCTTACATATAGTAATGGTTAGTGTACAGGCGTTTTCAGGAGGATTTTTTGGTTGGGTAAGGGGTTGAGAAGAGGGGGATATGCTGGGGGAACTTTCCATCAAGAAATTTGCCATGGGGGAAGAAAATTTCCATGAAGGGAGCGCAGGATTTACTAGCATTATTTAAAAAAAAACATAGAAAAAATAATTACGAAAAAGTTTTTTCAGCTGCAAGTAAGGAGCAGCATTAAAACTTAAAACAGAAATTATTACCCATATGAGGGGCTCACCTCCTCCTAATACCTCGCTCTTTACGCTAAAGTATTTTTAGTAAGGTCAACTATTTATTCTACAGCTTTTGTGATTCAGGGGTCATTCTTAATGAATTGGGACAAAATTTAAGATTTAGTGTAAAGAGAGAGGTACTGACGAGGGGGCGAACTCTCTCATATATGTAATAAAAACATGAGAATAAAAAGTTCTTTACGTAAACTAATTTATAAGTTACGTATATCTTTTACTAATAAAAAGAT
This sequence comes from Artemia franciscana, assembly GCF_032884065.1. Lineage (NCBI taxonomy): Eukaryota > Metazoa > Arthropoda > Branchiopoda > Anostraca > Artemiidae > Artemia > Artemia franciscana. Next base: position 17,537,707 of record NC_088877.1, read on the forward strand.
TCGTAAAAAATTAAAAGTTCTAGTTGCCTTTTTAATTAACCAAAAAATTGGAGGGCAACTAGGCTTCCTCCCCCGCTCTTTTTTCTCAAAATCATTCTATCAAAATTATGAGAAAGCCATTTAGCCAAAAAAAAAATAAATATGCAAATTTCGTTTTAATTATTCCTCTGCGGAGAGCCCAAAATCCAAACATGCATTGATTCAAAAACGTTCAGAAATAAAAAAAAAAAAAAAACAAGTTTTTTCAACTGAAAGTAAGGAGCGACATTAAAACTTAAAACGAACAGAAATTACTTCGTATATGAAAGGGGCTGCTTCCTCACCAACGCCCCGCTCTTTACGCTAAAGTTTTTTACTGTTTTAAAAAGAAGAGTTGAGAGAGAGAGTCAAACTTTAGCGTAAAGAGCGGGGCGTTGGTGAGGAAGCAGCCCCTTTCATATACGAAGTCATTTCTGTTCGTTTTAAGTTTTAATGTCGCTCCTTACTTTCAGTTGAAAAAACTTGTTTTTTTTATTTAATAAAAAAAGTTCTAGTCCTCAGGTTTCCATTCCTTTTGGTCCCAAATGAAAAAACAGTTTGAGCACTCCAGATTTAGGGAAGAGTTTCCTCGAAGGGGCTTTAACTTCCAAAAATCCACGAAAATCATGTTTCTCTTTATTTTGACTGTTTCATTCTTCTAAGTGCTGTAGTGAAAAATATTCCACTTAAGACGCTTATTAAAAATATGTAAACTATATACAGTTCAAGATTACCACCCATGCAAAATTAAATGATCAACCAGCAATTAAGGATCAAGGTCCTGCTAATATTCCACACACACAAAAAAAACAAAAATGCTTTTTCGCACAACACTTGAAATACTAAACATGTAAAAATCAGTAAGTTACAATTCCAAGTTTCTTTGCAATTTAAACTGGAGGCAAAGCTGATACAGGAAACGGTCAGGCAAATGCTGCTAGACATATTTCCCCCGTGGACAATGCCCCTCGGTAAAATTGCTCCCAAGAAAACTCGCTACATAGAGCATCCAAAGGGAAAGTAGGACAAATAAAAACAATGAAGAAAAAAGGAATTTTGGAATATTCTACCTGCATTCCAAAACAAAGGCAGAGTATATAGTGTAGAATATTTTATAGTATTTATCTTTACATTTTTATTGCTGTTAATTTTTTTTTCGTATCCTGGGGTATTTAGTAATCATAGCAGGATAAGATAAAGGTTAAAGAAAATTGCTGAAAATAGTAGTGGCTACTGTTGAAATGTTGTCCTATGATGGAAGTACACAGAGATAACAGGGTGAGGCTAAGAAGTACGACTAATTACTCCACATTGACTTGGTCTGGTACTGACAACTATATTACATGAAATCAGTTCACACCTTGCAATCGAGTTCGCGACAACTAGACGTACATCTGAAGGTTTTCCCATCTGAAGTACCTTTCAGAGGCACACATTTTTTTTAAATTTTATTTAAATTGCATGGAGTCAAACTATCAGTCAGGGCTAAGCAAATTTAAATTGACTTATTCCAAATAAACAAGCAATAGTTAAAGTAAATAAAGCTTCCATAAATTCATGAAACCCTGTTCACAAAAAAGTATTACCTATCATGCCAAAATAAAGGAATTATCTACAAATATCATAGGCAGTGGCTTTCAAAAAAGGCAAAGGGGTCTGGGGTCATAGGGTATCATTCTAAAATAAAAGAACTATCCACTAATATTATAGGCAATGGCTTCTAAAATTCGTAAGGAACCTGGGGGTCTTACTTTTACAAAATCTTTGAAACACTAGTTTTAATAACAATTTATTTTTACGTTCGTCAAAAATCCCTAAAATGTTGTTATAGAAGAGTTAATAAAGGAAAAAAAAAAGAAGAAAATACAAAAAAAAAAAAAATTAAAAATAAGAAGTAAAAACAACAAAAAATAAACTTATGTATCATTTAAACCAAACATTTATTTCAGACTTGAATAACAAACTAGAAGAATTTTTAGTTGGCATTTTTTTTTAACTCACAAGTCAAAAATTTTCACCTGCTTTTTTTTATAAATTTATGTTTTAAATTATCTTACTTTAATTTCAATTAGGGGAATGAGGTCAAAATTTTCGGCTGATTTGTTGCCGGATCAGATAATACCTTAAAAAAGAAATTACCAACAAACATTCTCTTACATAAAGTTCTTTTGAGTGACAGTACCAAGTGATAAAATTAAAAATTTTTCAATCAGTTTCAAAATCACCCTAACAAAGAATCTTTTTAGACACCTTAAAATTATTGTGCTGTAGCTACCCCCACCTTCTACATTTTATCTCATGCAATATTCAAACAAAACCAGTTCATGATAATTTTTCTATTTCGCGGGATTATTCTTTCTTCTATTTAGATAAATCTTTCTTCTATTTCGCGGGGGATTATTGTCTGCGGGGAGGGGGGGGGGTGGTTAAACCTAGAACCACAACAAGAGTTATAAGATACATTTATGGCGGAATAACTCTTCCTACTTTCCTCTCAGTTAGCAAGTAGGTAATGATGCAGAAATAGGATATTTCCTTTCTTTCTCCATAATTCCAATAATACATTATTTGGTCTTGTTGAAACTTATTTGAAAGTTTCAGAAATATGAACTTACCTAAATTTGTCATTCCAAACACTCCTCGGCACAGGTTTTAATTTGATAATATTATCAATAGTCTTCTTTAAGTCTGACCATGTGTCATTAAAATCCACTTTCCTTGGTCTCAATGACATCTACAATTAGGACAAAAATTGATTAAAGCAGAATGGGTTCTCATTCTCCAATTTAATATTTAGAAAAACTCTAATGTATTTTCAGCCAAGGTTCTTTTAGTGTTTATCGTAGCTAGAGATACTATGTAATTTACAAAATTACAAATCCTGTGATTATTTTTGAAAAAAAAACAATTGGTTTTATATTTTTTGTATGATAATAGAATATTATGCAATCGGCTAATGTACCACAATATAAAACATATAGCCTTTAATAAGATAACGTGTTTTACACAAAAGCCTTTTGTTCATCAATGGAATAGAACAGTGTAGTATTAATGCATACACTTCTTAATATAGCCCAACCGCATAATTTTATACTGACTATACTCTAAAGAAAAGCCCAAAACAGATGGCAAGACACAGGCCTTATAATATCTTCCCCTTTCTGATATACTACTGGATTTTTTTTTGTTCGTTACGTGTTGCATTTAGTTGCAATAGAATATAGAGTATTTAAGGCATCAAAGAGGAGTTATTTTAAAGAAATGTTAGGCCTTTAAAGTTACTTTCTCAGCCACAATAAGATGATGTACAAGTTATCAGGAAGTAGAAAAATGTTTTTGACATCAAATAAAAATAGGCTAACTTAATGTCTATAAAGGAATATATATCATTTCAAAATTCATATTGAGAATTTGAACAAAGTAGGTGTCATTGGTGTACATAATTCTAAACTCCCTAAACTTAAATTTCAGTATTTTGGTTGCCTAAATGTACTTAATTAATAAGTAGGATCAACTAAATTAAATATTCAAATAAAATTAAAATAATTTTATCCTACTAATTATGAAATTTGAAGGCATAGGAAATCTAGATCAGATAAAAGAAATATCAGGAAACCAAGGGCATTTTGAAATACCCACTTCCCTGATATTTTACAGGATGTGCAATAAGAAATTGAGGCATATGCCCAGATTTGTATTTGGTGAAAATACTATATAATGCCCCGAAAAAGAGATTAACCACACCTTGAGCCATTGCTATTTGTAAGTTCACTTTTACCTGATACTTTTGGGACGGACCAGTTTGCTTCAATTGTAAGTATTATTTATTTGTATGTTTCTCTGTCTATATATATTATTTGAGCCATGTTCTTATTGTATTCCACGAGCAATATATATATATATATATATATATATATATATATATATATATATATATATATATATATATATATATATATATATATATATATATATATATATATATATATATATATATATATATGTAACCAAGAGTTCAAGCATCATCAGAATCTTTGCCTAATTGTAACTTAGAGATTTCACAGCTAAGGTTGGGTCAATAGAATTGTTCTTAAAAAAACCGTGGGCACAAAATAATTATATCAACTGGTTACAGGCAGTACTGAGTTAGAAAGAAGAACAAATAGGCTCTTTAATTAATCCATAGTGACCGTGTCTCAAAACATAATGATTGCTATCAATGATAATTATACCCCAGCCTTCCTAATGACATTTTTAACATTAGCCAAACTTTGGACCAAATTTCTGAAGGTTTCCAAAACTGCAAGCAGAATACTTAAAATCTAGTCTTGAATTTAACGTTGAAAAGTCTGACGTAGTGCTTTTTGACTGGAAAGGCCCATTTCCTCATGAAATTATGCTTGGGAATTCAAAGATCTACCCTTCTGACCAAATCGTTTACCTTGGTATTCCCATTGGATATACCATTTCACACACTTGTCTTCTCTTAACACAAGGCACCAAACGCTGCATATCAGCTTCATATGCTTCCATGGTCTGCTAAGCATTGTTTCAATCGCCGTTATCTTTCAATGCTGTACAACACTGTTGCTTTCTCCCACACCCTCTACATTGCATCCTTCTGAAAGATTCTTACTAATACTGATAAATTAAAAATCCACTCCACTTTTTTCGTTTTGCAAAATGCCAACTCACATATCCAATTTGGACATTCAATTCAAAGCTCAATAGTCTGTGCATAGCAGATCCTACTATAGCTGTTTCTAAACTTATAAAAACACAATCAAAAGATTTCAAGACATGATTGGAGCCAACTTCTTCAACTCGAGTTATGTTGTCACAGTTGTGTAGTGATATTTTACTTCTGTTGTATTTTTCTCTTTGTAGTGCTCTGTCATTTTCTTTTTGTATAAAGACATGTTTTCAATAAATATTAATAATAACAATAACAAGGTTCCTAATCTTGGATATGATGTAGATAGTTTCAGATAGTTCGAACTGGCTGATTGTTGGGACTTGGCTAATTGAAATTGGCTGGATACAATCTGGGAAAACTAATTTTTTTAAGTTTTAAGTTAAGCACTTAAGCACAAGTTGCAACTTAAGCACAAGTTGCCCTTACACCTTAGCCTAGTTAAATGCAATCATTCCACTTTACAGCATTTGCCTTAAACTGAACATATAAAAGCATTAAATCAAATATCCAGCAAGATAAGGTGGAATTGAACTTCCTGTGGAAAAACCTTGCTCTTTGTGTTTTGAGATAATGATTTGACATCCCAATTTTGCTTACATTCAGCATTGACCTAGTCATGATTGAAAGCTTTTAGGGTTAGAGACTGGATCATTGGTTTAGACAGGCTGTTCCAGAGTAGGAAAGACCAGACCTGCAGCTTCCTGGTTTGTCCTCTCGTGGTAGTTTAAAGGGACAGGGATAAGACATGACCCAATAGGTTGCTTTCCAGCAGCTTAAAAGTTGTTATTATGTCTCCTCCTTTCCTGTAAGACACTAAAGAAGGGAGTTTGACTGAGTTTAAATGTTTTTTGTAGGTTTTGTCTTGCAGTGTTGGTATAAGCTTTCTTGCATGATGGAGTCTGTCTGTTATTTAGATGCTTTGAGATCTAATTTTGAAGTCTCATATACAAGATTGGACAGTCTTTTGTAAGTTTAGGCTCAAGCTTCAATTGTAAATTTATGATTAGGCTCTACTGTTGACTATCAGTAAATTGAAGATTACTATACTTAGCTATTTTGTAAAGCATTCACCTGGACTATAAAACTAGACCTAATGATTCCCAAGCTAATAGCTGCTTGCAAAAGATTGGACAATCCAGACACAGAAAACATTCACTGCAAGTTGATGGAGAGGAGTAGCTTACCACTGTCAACTTATCAGCCAAGAAACCTCTCCCTTTTTACCTACTTTGATGACTTTCAAAAAGCAACTAAATATTAAAGCTAGTGCTACTCTGTCTGGGGTAACCAACACAGGCCATATATTATGAACTACTGTACCCAGGACAACCAATGATGTGACAACTATGAATTACCCAAATATGACAACTCCAATCCTGGATGTCATAATATTGATAAAAGCGACCCTGTCAGTTGGTACCCTTAATACCAGAACCCTTTCTGAACAAAGAAAAATAGCCTTCCTTCTGACAGAGATAAGCCAATACACCTGGGGTGTTAATGGTTTATCTGAAACCCACTTCCTGTTCACTTATGAAGAGGAACATGGCAATGTCACCCTTATCCTCTCAGGACATAACGATGGGAAACATCTACAAAAGTTGACAAGCATGGGAAGAGTTGGCTTTCTATAGTCCATGAGGGTGAGGAAACCTCTGAGCACTGCGACCCCATATATAAACGGCTTATTATGATCTGGCTGAAAGGATCAATTTTTACAGTAATCCAAGTTTAGGATCCAGACTCCAGTAAAGATGACAAGAATTCTGAAATGCTCTATTTCCAGCTTCAAAATCTAGTTAATTCTATCCTGGAAAAGGATGTAATTCTTGTCATTTGTGACTTGAATACCATTGCTGGCAAAGACCATGCAGGCCATGAAGATGTGATTGACAAATTTGGCCACAGGCCACTAAACAAAAGAGGGGAATTCCTAATAGAATTTTGCCAATACAGCAATTTTATCATTACAAATACATTCTTCATTCACAGACCCTGACATAAAACTATCTGGAACTCCTCTGATGGCATAACTCAAAATCTCACAGACTACATTTTTGTGTCCAGATGTGATTTTTTTTCTATTTTTACTAATTATGTTTGGACTTTCAAAAAAATGATTTGAATCATCAATGACGCTTTTAGTGATATTGTCATTTAAATCATCAATGTAATTATTGATGATTTGAATCTGGGACCATACCTCCCAATTTATCTGCCAATGGCTTCCAATTATCCTTGTTGAAAATATATCTAAGTGCAATGTTGAATTTAGAGAAAACTAGTCTTTTAGACAGTTCTGTAATAATTGGATGGTGGTGACTGTCAAGGTTATCAGGGAACCTGGACACCTTACTATAAACAGATAGTCTGTTACTAATAAAACAAAGATCAAGGGTTGAAGAAATGCACATAAGTTCCTAAATTCTTAGGTGTAATTAGCATGTGGAAATGCTGACTGACACAAATCAAATTCAATAGCAACAATGATTGAGGGTCTCTTGGGTGGGTTGAATCTTGCAAATGACAATGAAGATTAAAATCTCCAAGTATTAGCTGGTTTGAGGAAAGGTCAAGTAGTTTCTTGAAGGTAGAATTATTGAAAGAAGAAGGTTTATTTATGTATAAGTTAACAGCTGACAGAGGAGGCTGATTATCCATCTCAACCTTTGTAACTTATACTTCTATAGATGACTATACTTCTATAGAGTCAATAGATTCCAAGTCATCCTTAGAAATACAGTAATTTGAGTGGAATCTATGAATGTTTTATTAGATGATGCATGCAAGGTGCTAAGATACTGAAACATTTTTTTGAAATGATCTGAGATTGAATCTTCATTTTTTTTTTAAATTTTGAGGATAGAAATGAATTGATCATTTCAGGAATTTAAACTGTTAAAATTTCATCGATTGTTTTCTCAATTAGGGGTTTTAAGACTTTCTGCTATGTTGAAATAATCAGGCTTAAAGTAGGGTTTTTAGGGATTGAAAGGAGAGGGGGTTGAAAAAACTGAAACCAAGTCTACTAGATGTAGCCCATGCTTGATTTAAGGATATCTGCATACTTTTTTTTGCAGCATCAATGGTGATTCTTTTTTTTTCTACTGCCTCAGCAATAACTTTTCCAACATTGAAGAGAGATCCTGGTAAAATTCTAGTTGATTGACTTCTGGCTATCTTGGAATGGAGTTAGGCTAGGAAAATGAAACTTTCAGGGATGGTTCTAAAGGCTAAAGTATGTCCTGGGAAGGTATTTTGAAGTACCCACCTCTACTCCTTCTCCCTCTAGAGGTCCTGACCTTTGTTGACCTTTAAAAATATGTGTGTTATAAAAGTGAAACCTTGCAAAATAGATCTTCTGTTTTAATGAAGTACAACAAAATTGTTTTTGGCTTCATAACTTTGCTCAATCCCAATTTACAAGGTTTTAAAAATATGCAAATACATTTCCTAAATTTTGAAAAAAAAACATTGATATGGCTCAGAATTCAGTAAATTTATAGCAAACAGTATAACTGGCTTTTGTATAAAGTGAATATACCACTTGATGCCTTTTTTTATGCTCTTTACAAATATAATAATTGCTTCTATTGGAAATTCAGATTTAAGCACTTTTTAGCTCTTAAAAATGACAAATTTTCAAAAAACTATGAGAGTTCATATAACTGACTTACCAATAAAGTGAACATACCTCTTGATGCCTTTTTTCATGTTCTTTACAAATTTAATAATTGCTTCAATCACAAATTCAAATTTAAGCACTTTTTGGGCTCTTAAAATGATGAATTTTCAATTAGAGTATGACTTATTGCTCATTTTCTGCAAAATAATACTACATTTTCTCAGCGCCATCTTTTCCATCAAAAAAATAATGCTACATTTTCTTAGTGCTAAAATTATTTATAGCAAGGTTAGTTTAGGTTAGGCTAAGTTAAGAAGTGGTTAAATTTAAATTTCTGGTAAAAGCAATTATTATATTTGTAAAAAGCATAAATAAGGCATCAAGTGGTAGGCTATACTCACTTTGTACAAAAGCTAGTTATACTGTTTGCTATAAATTTACCCAGAATTCTACTCAAATAACAGGAATTGCATTTTCTGAACTAAAGGCAGAGAAAAGGCAACTGGTAACTGAAAATTAAGATAAAACATAGTTTTGTCAAAATTTCACTAGGTGAAAATTTGTGAAAAAACCTGTCATGTAGGCAAATTTGAGGGCCCTCTAGAGGGAGAAGGAGTGGAGGTGGGTACTTCAAAATACCTTCCCAGGATATACTTTAGCCTTTAGACCCATTCCTCAAAGTTTCATTTTCCTAACCTATCCTCTTTCTGAGATAGCCAAAAGTCAATCAAATAGAATTTTACCAAAATTCTTTTCACACAAAAATTTAACATTTCATCAGCAGCCAAAACTAACTTACCTATCTCCAGAACCTTGTTTAGCACTGCTTGATCTTATACAGTTGGCACTATTAATCAACCCTACCAATATTGAGTGCTTTTGACAGTCTTTAACTTGCCTTCTTAACAGGATTATTCCCTTCATAATTACTCACCCACAATGAGGGATTAAGGGGACCAGGATGTCCCGTTTTTGTTAACCAGACTCTGATGACATTGTCCTTACCTGTAAAAACAGCAGATGAAACTGTTCCTACTGAATCAGGGGGGTCAGACATTTACAGTGTCTTTCCAAGGACTACAGAGATACCAGAAAAAAGAAGTTCCACACTACCAGTCACAATGAAAAGTGGCTTAAATACCTTAATATTAACCTTTGAACCAATAAACAGAAAAAAAATAGCAAAACGCTTTATTAATTAATCTTTTCTTTCGTTTAATTGATTGTCAAGAGATCCAAGGATGATTGTTTACAATTCTTGTTTTATACCTTTAGAAGATGTTGTTGTTGTTGTTGATTCCAACGTTTTTGGAGCATGAATCAGCTCCGTCACGTACGTATCAATCTTGTCCAGACAATGTGTATGGAGAATTTTTAAGAAACGATGACTACTTTCAGATTAGTGAATCACTTAGAATCGTTATTTGCAGATTCTTTATTGGTGGCAAACCATTTTTTCCACTAGTATAGCCACCTACGTCAGACCACCCTAATTAATTCTATAGTATTTACAGCCGTAAATTACAATTTACATTAAATTTCGTGGGAAACACATTAAACTTATACAATATATTGAATACATTAATAAACATTTGACTTGATACAACATGACCCAAGACTGTTAAAGCACATCGAATAAACTTGAAGTTCTAATAAAACAACCCAGTGCAGAAACAGACACCCTACGAGCCCACGGAGGGGCGGATGAATGACCCACCACCGCACGGAAAGTAAAGGCACCAAAGAGCTTTAGAACTTTTCTTTTTAATATTTCACGCTGGATATAATACTTTTTACACGACATTATAACATGGCGGACATCTTCATATACATTACATACAATGCAATTTGGGGAGTCAACCAAATTCCATTTAAAGAGAACAGAATTCACTTTAGCATGGCCAGATCTGATTCGAAATATTGTTGTGGCAATTTTCCTCTCACTGTGAATTAGGTCCAATGGAGGAGGCTTAAAATCATATAGATCCAAGATTGTATTAGTGGACTTTCTTGTGAAATCAGCTTTCTCATCAATTGCGGATTTGGCCTCATAACCCTGAATATATTCACTCAGGGACAAGTTTACATCCAACAATTCACCATTTCTGCAAGCCCATTTTGCCATTTTGTCAGCTGACTCGTTCCCAGGAATACCTGCATGTGCTGGGACCCATGTAAGTTGTAGATCATAACCATGTATTAGAAGGTCATCAACTATTTTTTCAATTTGTGCAGCAGTTTCTTTGGCATCATTTCGTTTCATAGCTAAGTAATTTAATACAGATAGAGAATCAGAACAAATCAAAAAGCTACCAACTATACCGTTTGACTTAATATAAAGAAGTGCTTGATAAATAGCAATCATTTCTGCAGAAAAAACAGTAAGCTTGTCAGGTAGCTTAAATCCGCAAGAAGTACCAGTTGACGGGACTACAAAAGCGCAGCCTACACCCATTTCCGACTTAGATCCGTCAGTATATATGTGAGTAAAGTCAGTCCATTGCAGAGTCAGCCTATACCACTCTAATTTTAAAATTATTGTTCCTGAATCATTAATTCTATTATCTAGAGCTAAATTAATTACATTACCTATTCCGTTGAAGCGTGAGGAAAGGTCATCTATATTTGGGGTTGGAACTAGGCCTGGAAGGCCAGCATTACTCATCAGACAAGAATATTTATAGACTGTAGGGGAAAACCTTGGTCTAAACTGGAGATCTTGATTCCATGTAGCAATGCATTCTTTATAAACAATATGATTTGTTGATCCCATTTTTTTTAGAAAGTAACGGGCTTGAAGATTATTTCTTCTCCTCTGAAGTGATGTGACGCCAAGCTCACAGTAGAGGGCTGGGGTGGGGGTGGTTTTTAAGCAGCCTAGAGCTCGTCGGAGAACTTGATTAAAAGCTGAATCAAGTTTCTGGAGGTTGTGCTTAGTTGCTTCCCTATAGAACATGCTACCATAGTCTAGTTTGCTGGTGATTGTTGCTCCAATTAGTTTTGAAACACAAGAATATGGGGCTCCTCTTTTAGAGAGGCAGATTGCATTGACAAAGTTTGCCCTACTTCTCAGGTTACCAACAAGATAGTCGATGTGGTTAGTCCATAGCAACTTTGAATCCAGTAAGACTCCTAGATAGCAAAATTTCTCTGCATGTTGGATGTCCACTCCTGCTAAAGACACAATGGGGGGTTGAGCATTTGTTCGATTTTTCCTTGAGAAAAGAACACTTACTGACTTCTCTGTTGAAAATGACATGTAGTTTTCCATTGTCCAATTTTCTAAGTAATACAGGGCTTTTTGGACTGAAGCCTTAAGGCATCCCCTATCTCGAGAGGAGGCAGCTACTGCAATGTCATCAGCATATAAATATAGTTTACAACCCAGTATCGTATCTAAGTTTATATCGTGACAATATACTAAAAACAATAAAGGACTTAGTACCCCTCCTTGGGGGAGACCCACATTATTTGGAGCACTAAAAAAGCCAGACGAATGATTTTCTAAAGTTATTTCTATTTTCCTCTCAGTCAAGAAATTACCAATCCATTCCACGATTTGAGGGCTAATATTTAGCTTCTTTAGTTTTGCCATTAGAGTAGGGATATTCACTCTGTCAAATGCTGAAGTCATATCAAGGAAAACAGCTAGAGTTTCTTTTCCTAGGCGGAATCCCTGTTTTATTTGATTTTCAAGCCTCACAAGACAGTCTATTGTACTGCGTTGGGGCAGAAAGCCTAGTTGTTCTGGCTGAACTACTTTCTCAATTTCTGGTAGAACTTTCTTTTTTATCAGTCTCTCCATTAGCTTGCAGAGGCATGAAGTCAAGGCAATTGGGCGATATGATTTTGGGGATGTAGGGTCCTTTTGGGGTTTCAGGATTGGTATTATTGCAGCTTTTTTCCAAAGCGATGGGACATAACCTTCCTTGATGGACCTATTAAACAAAGTTAAGACAGAAGCCTTAAGCAGGGGGGACATGTTGGACAGCATCTCATTGTGAATCCTGTCTGGGCCCATAGCCCCTGGTTTTAATTTTTTAATAATCGTATCAATATCCTGTTCTACAAGTTCAATATCATTCTTAGGGAAGACCTGTGTAGGTTGCATAGTGGGTCGGTTTTGAGTAGAAAGTTGTGGAGGAATGTTTGCAATTAGATACTCTTTCAGAAGTTTTATTTTCTCGGGTGTTGTGGCGGCAGTGGTTCCGTTGTGTATCATGATGCCAGATATTGGGGAAGACCTTTGTCCAGTGTAGACTTTCCAGCTCCTCCACAACTCTTTGATTGATGTAGTCTTCGTAAACTTTGTCTCAATTAGAGTCTTCCATCCATTCTTGATTTCTTGGGGAACAATTTTCCTAAAGATGGCTTGTTTTGCATTCATTTCAATTTTGTTTGTAACTGTAGGATTTCTTCTAAACTTGTTTCTTGCCGTGTTTCGATCCTTATAAGCTTTTTGGCATGCAGCATTCCACCCTGGTGTGGAGTTTCTAGATTTTCTTTTAAGTTTTACATACCCAAATACCCTTTCACTAGCATTCACCATAACTTGAGTTAACTTCTCATTAAGCTCCTCAACAGAGGTAGGTAGTTCAACATCCGTCAGATCCGAGTCTACCTCTCTCTGCCATTCAGGCCAGGACTCCCTGCGGAACTTCCAACTCACCGACTTCATTAACTGAAGTCTATAAGCAGAAAAATTAAGCACTGACATTACTGGGAAATGATCAGAGTCAAAGGGTGACGGTATAATAACCTCAAAGTCAACTGAAAGGTCTAAAGAAGCAATTGTTAAATCTATAGTAGAAGTCTTCCCATTTAAGGGGTTTAGCCTAGTACCTAGATCTATTGGAGTGATAAGACAAACCATATTTTGAGGATCAGTAATAAAATCTGCCAGTAAATTAGAATTATTATTTGGAGAAGATGTTGAGTCCCACATTGGGTTATGAAGGTTGAAGTCACCAGCAATTATTTTCCTCTCTTTACATTTCTGAAAAGCATCTTTGAACTGTTTAAAATCAAAGTCAGTTGCAGTCCTGTTATAATAGTTGATAACGGATATCCAGTTATCCGTTCCATCCTCTTTGACAGATATAATCCCAATTTCATTTTTTCCTGGGGTAAAAACATCTACTATTTTAAACGGGATATTATCCTTAACTAAAGTCATAAGTCCTCCCCCTGGTCCTGTCTTCCTATCCCATCTAGCCATGCTATAGCCTTTAAAATTTGGGGAAGTTTTCTGTTCATTCAATAAAGTTTCCTGAATTAGTACAATATCTGGCTTACTCCTCACTAGAAGGTTTTTCAATTCTACTACCTTTGATTTTCCCATTCCCCTAATGTTTAGTTGGATTACCCTTGTAGTCATTCTTTGATTTTTTGTTTATGAACACGCTTATTTAATGTCTTTTTCTCTGGAGAGGACAAAATTTTCTTTGGAACAAAGTTATCTTCATCCATACCATCCTCTGAGTCTGTTTCATTTCCAGAAACAAAGGATTCAGATTTCTTCAGTGAAGACAGGATCTTCTGTACCTCTGACTTCGAGCTTTTGCTTAACTTTACACTGGAAGCAATCAGTGAGCACAATGATGACACTACTGTGGTTAGTTGGTCTATTTTTTCTCTCAGTAAGACAACTTCCTTGTTAATTGGTTCCTGTATTTTTGCTTCTGGTGGGATTGAAGGGTGAACAAGGACTGGAAAATGTTCAAAGTTTAATGCTGGTGGTGGTGTGTGCAGAGTCTTCCCTTTGGTGTCAGTGAAAGCTTGAACTGCATCTTTGAATGATATACCTTTTGTGACTGACGTTTTCAGAATTGCAGCTCTAAACTTGTAATCCTGGCACTCTTTACTGAGGGCAGTGTGCTGTCCATTACAGTTTGCACATCTTACTTTTTGTTCATTTCTGTTTTTGTTTAACTCAGGGCAAGCTGTCATGGGGTGATTATCTCCACAAATACCACAAGTATCTTTACCCCAACAGTTTAGAGAGTTATGGCCAAATTTCTGGCACTTGAAACATCTCAACGGTTTTGGTATGAACTGTTTCACCACAGTGAGGGCACTCCATATAGGAATTATTGTAGGAAAATCCATTTCTTGAGAGAAGTCAACATGTATAGTGTAGCTAGTGTATGGTTTACCATCTCTAGATGTGGGATGAGGGTTTAGTACAGTTGCCTTTGTAACCTGTTCTACTTGCTGAATCTCCTTACAGAGTTCTTCAGGAGTAGCTAAGTCCCTGGGAACGTATAGTACTCCTTTTCTGCTTGAGTATAGCATATTTTCTGGCTTCATTTCAAATTTGATCACTATATTATTCAATGTGAGATCCCTTATGCCTAAGATCTTATTAGCAATGTCTAGATTTTTTGGAACAACTTCAAGAGAGCCTCTAGGACCTATTCGTGGGAGTATTTTCCCATAATCATTTCCTAGAGCTACAGCCAATCTACGCCCTAGATATCCAGCAGAAGTCTTTGATAGAGGGACTAGCATACCCTTGTCATTAGTGTCAGTAATTTTTGTCATATCATGACCTTTAGCCAACAAATTTGGTACAGTGGGTCCACCTCTAACTCCCCCACAACCTCCACCCTTCCCAGGACTACCAGGAACCATTACTTCTTTCACGTGACAAGCTTACTTTGCAGAAAAAAAAAAAAAAAAAAAAAAAAAAAAAAAAAAAAAAAAAAAAAAAAAAAAAAAAAAAAAAAAAAAAAAAGTGAATGCACAAATACGATTAAACAGACCTCAATAAAGTAAAAAGAGAGGCAAAAATACAAGCAAATAAGGGCACTATATACAACACATACATACAAGTAAGCAATATTTCATATGGCACAAGATCTCAAGGAGATAAAAGAGCCTAAAAGGTGGTCTGAATATCAACCATACAGTCCCTTCACTGTTTTGCATTTACCAAAATTCAATAAACACTTTTTCACCTTCACATTAATTTGTTATTTTTTTTTTCAACCATCAAAATCTTCAGGTATTACTATTTTCTACAACTTGAATTGTTGCCAAGCAGCGTTTTAACAGCACTTAAATTGATTATTTTGAACTTGTATCACTAATCCCAAGTTGAATAATTGCAGTTTAACCACAAAATGTTTTATTCAACCATGTTCTTATAGGCTACCAATTCCAATAGACTAGAGAACTTTATTATGACTTTTATATTCCTGTGTAATTCTTAAATTACTTTCTTCTGTTTCTTTCAATATCTTTATGAACATTTAAAATTAACACCAAATAAGCTGCTCAATTCGCTTGATTTTTAATTAACTTGAATCTTCCACTCTTTTTTGTCTTCTTCTTCTCCTTTCTTCAATTTCCTTCAGCAATTTTTCCTGAACACAGTTCGCCCCATTTTGCCAAACAAACTTATTTCTTTTTCTTCAAGTTTAAGTGTATTCCAAGTTATTTACTAGCTCACCTTTAGAAGATTCTGCTGAATTTCAGTTTTAGTTTATTTCTTCAGCAAATCGGTGGTTGTATTAAACAGCGTTGCGGTAGATTCCGTCAATTTTCCAATTAAAAATATGCAAGAATAGATGAGCGGTAGGTTAAAAATCTTCCACTTGCGTCGCTTCGTGAGATGTGGCATTAGTTATGTTTACTTTATTTTACTAATAAAAGAGAAATATTTCTATGGCAGTGGCAAGAAAATAGACCCAAGGGAGTAAAAATCTCGAAAGACAAAGAATGCTTCAGTTGTGTTTTTGATCACCGTTCAGTGAAGTAGTTGAACTGACAACGTTAAAGGTTCAAGTGCTTAATTTTCTTTCTCACTGCACGGTGGACATTTGTAAGGCTGTCCGTCGTTCTTCAGTAAAAACAGTAATTAGGTATTTATGGCTAAAGTAGCGCGAAAATTTTAAATTGCAGTCATTAAAGCAGTAAAATTTTTGTTTTTTTCAACAAAAATACCATAAAAGGTATTATTCATAACAAAAATATCCCCCTAAGGTATATTTTAAACTTCAAGGAGGAATGGGTGTCCCTAAGTAGTTGATGCCAATGTTGGACTATAGATGTAAATCGAAATTTTGTTCTGCAAGCTCAACTACTTTCAAAGATAGTAAAATGGCGATCATCTAGAATTTAAACCAGCCTAGTCTAAATTCTTACCTATATAATTCAGCTGAAAATCATAAGTAATGTCCAAACAAGTGCAAGAATCAAGTTTAATCTATATATGCTCAGAAACTAAAGCCTTAAGACTGATAAGGGTATTTATAATAAGACAAATTTAAACTAATGCATGCAAAATTATTAAATTTGCATACTGAATCTCTTATTAAGCTAATTATGCATTGTCCTACTTTACTTTTTGAGCAGAAACTTAAGTCGTTTATGCAACAGGTTAAATTTAAAATTAGCTTATGTCTGTCCATTTTATTGTCTAAATTATATCCAGGCTGATTCCAATGTGAACTTCCAACGTCTGTCTAATCAAAATCTGACGTTTTATTGCTTTTCACCGTAGACACTTGATATCGCCGGTCGCCGTTCAGAGTTTTACTCGAGCAAAACGGAAATAAGAACAAAGGTGAACGTGCTGGCCATCAAAAGCGAATTTTAGGCAAAACAGCCATCAAAAACACAGCTATTATCTAGAACTAATAATCAGCTTCAAGATGAGTAACAAGTGTCAGAACCATCAAGCAATTAATATCAGTAATCACTCCATAAAGTGGCTGACACTTAGATTTCTATGGCTCCATTGGCTAAGCTACCCACCAGGAGGCCACCGGTGAGTTCCGAGTTGACCATCAAATTCGGTGGTCGCACTGCATAACTTTGTTCGTGTAGACTAAGCAGAATTAAATTAAGTCAAAACTCAATTCTCTTTCAACTATAAGTTTTGTAACTCTAACCCCTCGTTGCCTAGTTCAGGCTGCGACAATTATAGTCGTATATTTTCTAACAATAATGTGCGATTTATTTTGGCAATTTTTTTTATGCAGAAACAGGACACAGGTAAATGGAATGGCACGAGCAACCAAGGACAAATAAATTTGGGCAGTGTTTTTACAGCTTCGCCTGCATTTTCATACTCTCCCGTCAAAACCGACATATTGTCTGCAACAGGTTCTATTAAGTTTGCTTTTGGAGCTCCAACATCTAGAAAGAGTAATTTAGCTGTCGCCTTGTAAATATTTTAGGTTGTATATTGCTGACTCTTTATAGATCTCAAGGAGAAGTACCCTACAGAAAAGTTTTTTTCGTATCACCAACGTTTAGATCGAAACGACAAACAATTATAATAAGGCTCCTTCGGTTACTCAAGTCTGTGCGTTCACAAATTACTATCGAGAGGGAGCTTCTACTGTATAGTGACTTCACACACATCCTGGAAGCCAACCTCACCAACAATGTTGTTCAGGTGATATGCAGTGTTGGCGCGGCCTCAGGTTAGAATCTTTGCAATTTTAGTTTCAGGGTAGCAGGTTTTCCGAATATCTGAACCTTCTTAGAACCTTTAGAACCTTCTTTAACTTTCCTTTCTCGCTGCTTCTTGGATTTTTCCAAATCTTGTAATGGGATTACTGCTTGTTTGTTCATTTTCCATTTGTAAAAAAATTAACTTAAAAAAAAAAAAATAGGGTCTCCAACATTCTTTAAACAAGGTTCAACTTTGAAGAATGAAAGACGATTTTTTTTTATTTCTTTGATTGAAGGCACAAAATTAGATGTTTTTCCATAATATAGAGGAGGGGGGATTACAAACATGGTTGGCATGATATTGAAATGGTAGAATTTTAGGTAAAGTTCAACATAACAGCTTTTTCAATCGCTGAAATGGTATTTGGGTTAGGTGAATTAAAGTTTCAGAGACTAATCTAGAGCATCAATTACACCCCGAGAAGCTGTTTTCAAGCTCCCATCTCTATTTGTTTCCTTTTATAAGACTTGGAAGGTTATAAAGAACACCTTTTGTAAGTTTAGCTACAACATTTTTTCTTCAGTTTTGGTTGGTCTACTTTTCTTTTACTGTTAGTTCGGAAAAAAATATAGTGAAGTTCTTGATAAGGATCTTTCAACATTTTGGAAAGAAATTGAATTAGGTCAGTTTAACTTCCACAAATGAATCCAGGACACAAATCTTGGCTTAGAATTTTGCTGTTAAGCTATTATCTCAACTCTTTCCTTATTTTAGGGCTGCAAGATATTGCATAGAAGGTACTTGTGTCAACATTCACAAAAAAAAACTTCGTAGAATTTTGACATGGAAACTAAATCATACGGGAACAAAATTCTACTCTTAATTCCCCATCCAATTGTCTTTCCAAATATGATAAATACTGCCGTAAAAACTGAATTTCAGCCACCTCTCCCTCTTTGAAGTGGATCCAGATATAGCCCAAGGCTATATACAAGAGTTTGCTGATTTTTTTTTTAATTGAATTTGAACAAAGTACTGATGAGAAAAAAAGCCTAGGAATAATACTAAGTGTGCAAAACCTTGTATATAGCATAGGGAAATATTAGGACCCATAAAACAAAAACAAGTTTGTAATGGCAGTTATTGTTACATTTGGAAGAGTAATGGGTAGTAATTAACTGGTATATTACTATTTGTCTATCTAATTTCTTTCTTATAGTGTAAATTTATCAATCACGTTTCCTTTAATCTCAGCGGGATTCTAAACCGTATCAGGACTGTTTCTTTGAACTTGCGAAACATTTTTCCAAATTACTAAATCTGCGTGAATCAATATTTAGAAGAGGTATTCGGTTCAAAGCACTTTCCTTATGACTTAATTGAATTGTAAGCCTGGATCCATGTCTAAAAGTTTTATTTCTATCAGAAAAAGTTTTGTTTCTTTTATTTAGCCTGTCAACAGATTAGAGTATGTTCTGTTATGCATGACTAGTGAGAATATTCAATAGAACTTTTTTAAGGTCTGAGATGGATTTGGTGTTCAAAATAAATAAACTATTTATAAATAAATATACAGAAAATCTATTTTTAGTCACACTCACAGTCTCGTAGACTAGCTTCAACAACGTCGGCTTTTTTTTAAATTTTATCTCAAGCCTTGATTCTTTTCACTAAATTGAAATAATATTTAGCAGCCAGAGAGCAACGAAGCTTAAGGCCATGACCCAAAAATACAACAAAACAAACTGAAGTTTGTAAAAATGCAGGACGGAGGGGATTTTATACTAGTGTAATTGCGCTGTTCAAGAAGAAGTTTTTTTTTATAGATTCGGTAGGTAACTCCGGTATAAAAATCGTATACAACAGCATAGTATGAAAAAAAAACAAAAAAACTCTAGTGAAGTCATGTGTGTTAGACTAAAACGTGAATCTATTGTCTACTTCGATTTTACTGGCCAGGAAGTCTCACTAATGTAAACCAAATGTAATCTTCTCACACCCTGACTAAAAAAAAAACTCTTTTGTTTATTTTTTCTAGAAATTGTTAGACATTCATTTAAATTTTTTGTCTAGTCTGGAAAATACATATTTTGAATCAGTAAAAAACGGTAGAAATTATGAGCTTCTAACAATAAAACCTATCATGGTTTAAAGGTAACAATTCCCTTAAATGTGGAGGCGGGGGAGGAAATAATCTAGGATCTTCTTGTTAAGGAAGATGCAAAGGAAAGAATATAGAGGTCACTTGTCCCCCCTTGGTTACTTGGCATCCCTTTTAAGTGCGAAGGAACACAGATCTTATTCCAATGTTGGGTTGCTGATAAAAAAAAAAAAAAAAAAAAAAAAAAAAAAAAAAAAAAAAAAAAAAAAAAAAAAAAAAAAAAAAAGTCATGGGATTTTACAAATGACTCACATAAAACAAACCCCAATTTAAGATTTCCATGTTTCAAATAAAAATTTTAAGCTTACACCCCCCCCCTTCCCAAAATATTAAAATTCCTTCAATATTCTCTCCAACATCTACTGTTTTCCGTATAATCGCCCATTTTATTAAGTTGTATTTCACTCCTAAATGCCCTGGATGCTACAATACTATACTACAATTTATTATGCTACAATTTAATGGAAACCTATTTCCAATTATCGGGAAATAACGGGAACAATCGGTGTATCCCATTTATACACCGATTGTTACAGAGGAAAGGAACCCATGGTTTTGTTAAAAACATTTGCTTTGGTGTTGTCTTAAATTATTACCATCAGTGCTGGGAGTTTTGTTTATAATGTGAGTTGTTCTTATTTATTTATTGTTTTTTCTCCTGTGTTTAGTTGTCATGGTTTTTATTTTGTGTCTTATGTTTAAAAAAAACTTTTTTTCTTCTTTTTTGTTGTTTGTCATTTTTTTTCTGTTGAGAAAGGCTCCCGAATGGGCGGCTGAAATATTAGGATTATTTTTATTTTTGTTAGTTAAAGTGTAGTTTTGTCTTTACATTTTATTTTTTGTTCGCTGCTTTGTCGAAATTAAAATCCGTTTTCTCTTTGCTTATTTTTTTCGCAAACTGGAACAGCATACAAAATTGTACTTTCCACAACAGACTTATGCAGTTTCCTCAATACAAAAGGTTTTTAGGCCCCAGTTTGTTTTTACGACACATAAAAGTCCAGAATAATGTTTAGCTGAAATAATTCTACTAACAACATCGTCTGCTCCACTATAACTTTCTATCCAAAATAACGCCGAAATTTTGTAACTTTTTCTTTTGCTTCAATAATATCACCACCGAATTTTAGAGTTATTTTTGGAACTTTATTTTTGGAACCTTATGCTTATTAGTAAATAAAACAGCTTCAGTTTTATTTTTATCAAATTTAAGTTTATTTTTAACAACCCACTGCTCAAACTTTGTAAACACTTTCTGAGCTATTTCTTCTAGTTGACAAATACTTTCTGAGCTAATTATCACACAAATATCATCTGCGTAAGCATGTATAATACAATATTTGTCAAATTTATCATTCAATAGACCATTTATGTTAATTAACCATAAAAATGGAGATAAAATTCCACCCTGAGGACATGATTTTTCCAAAGCCCTTGAAACTTCATTTTGGTATATAACTACACGGTAATTAAATAACTTTGAACTAATTTCATCAAATTTCCCGGGCATTCTTTTTCAATGAATTTTTTAATTATTCCAGGATGCCAAGCGTTATCAAAAGCCCCTTTTATGTCAAAAAAATACATAAAGTAAATTTCTTTTTTATTTTATTATTTTTAACAGCAGCAACAACATTGTCTACTGCATCAACTGTACTTTTCCCCTTACTGAATCCAAACTGCTCAGCTGTGACATTAGGACTAGAAGAGCCGACGTAATACGTCGGCACATTTGGGTCATTTATTACAACTAAATTCTTATTAGCAAAATTATCTTCTAAATCTTTTCCTCTTCTATCACTATTGCTACTTGTCATCCAAATCGGGCCTTTAGCATTAAAGTCACCACCAACAGCATGATTACTATGATTGCTTAACCCATCAGTCATAGCTAATGTATCAGATACTGACTGAATTGACAGGGGACAATATCAAACAGTTCGTGGTAACGAACTGTAGTAAGGAGCGACCCGGCTCAATAGTAAACAAAACTCTAAAAATCGGGATTTTGATGCTAAGAGATGCATGAAAAGAATCAGATTTTCATGCTGATTTTAAATATATAAGTTTCATCAAATTTGGTCTTTGTTGTCAAAAGTTACGAGCCTGAGAAAATTTACCTTATTTTGGAAAATAGGGGGAAACACCCCCTAAGAGTCATGTAATCTTAACGAAAATCACACCATCGCATTCAGCGTATCAGAGAACCCTGTAGCAAACTCCTATATACAAAAATGTGGAATTTTGTATTTTTTGCCATAAGACAGATCACGGGTGCGTGTTTATTTTTTTTTTTTTTTTTTCACCAGGAGTCATCGTACCGACCAAGTGGTCCCAGAATGTCGCAAGAGGGCTCATTCTAATGGAAATGAAAAGTTCTAGTGCCCTTTTCAAGTGACCAAAAAAATTGGAGGGCACCTAGGCCCCCTCCCACGCTCATTTTTTCCCAATGTCAACGGATCAAAATTTTGAGATAGCCGTTTTGTTCCGCGTAGTCGAAAACCATAACAAATATGTCTTTGGGGATGATTACTCCCCCACAGTTCCTGGAGGAGGGGCTGCACGTTACAAACTTTGACCAGTGTTTACATACAGTAATAGTTATTGGGAAAAGTACAGACGTTTTCAAGGGGATCCTTTTGGCTTGGAGGGTTGGGTTTAGAGGAGGGGGCCATGTGGGAGAATCTTTCCTTGGAGGAATATGTCATGGGGAAGAGAAACTCAATGAAAGGTTTTCCCCTCCGCAATTCCTCACTCTTTACGCTAAAGTTTGACTCTTTGCCACAATTCTAATTTTTAAAACAATTAAATACTTTAGCGTTAGGGATTGCGGAGGGGAAAACCCATTTCATATACGGAGTAATTTCTGTTCGTTTTAAGTTTTAATGTCGCTCCTTACTTTCAGTTAAAAAAACTAGTTTTTTCATTTAATATTGACGAAGAAACAACTTATGACCTGGCAAATAAATAGACACAGTTACAACATTTTATTTTTACCAGTTCATTCAATGCTTTCGTCAGAGTAAGACGCATTTAAGACCTCTATGTGGATTTGTGTGAAAATATTATTTCAAGAACTGTTGGATATTTAGTAATACGTATTAATATTTGGATATTAGTACAATATTACTTTTCAGACCAGGTTTTTAGACCTGAGAAGCGCTTTTGATTCAGTAAACAGGAGGTTGTTAATTGAAAGCCTGTTAGAAATAGGCCTGCCGTCTTGTTTTGTAGCGATAATAGCAGCTATGTATCGGAGGGTGAAGTTTGTTGTAAAGGTGATGGGGAAATTTTCTAGACTGGTTACGTCTCATTTGGGTGTGAAACAAGGATGTACTTTATCCCCAAGCTTTTCTCCTTGTTTGTTAATGATTTAGATAGTTTTATGAAAATAATGGAGCCCCATTTGTATCATTGGATTGGTTCAGGCTATCATGTATGTTATTTGCGAATGATATAGTAGTAGTGGCGGATAGTAGGGAGAATCTTCAGAAGCAATTATATCTAATAAAAGATTACTTAGAAAAGAAGGATTTGGAGTTAAATGCTAAGAAGTCAGTAGTACTAGTATTTAGGAGCAAAGGAGAGGTTGATTCTGAGGTTGTTTTTAATTTTGGAAGAGTGAGGCTGGAGGTTAAAGAGGAGTTTGTTTATCTGGGTATTAAGTTTAGTGCACTAAAGGGGAGGTCTGGGCATGTGGAAGATTGTAATTTAAGGGGTAAAAGGTTAACAAATATGCTGTTGAGAAGTAATTCAGGTCAGCTAGCTGACATGAGGATTCAGAAAAGGGTGTTCCAGACAAAAGTAGTTACTAGTCTACATTGGGGGTCGGAGGTTTGGGGTTTCACTAAAGCCGCTCAGTTAGAAGTAGTTCAACTAAGATATTTTAAGAGAATGTTAGGCTTGAAGGATTCATTTAGTTCAGTGGTATTGAAAAGAGATTTGGGGCTTTTCACTTTAAGGAGTGGTAGATTGGTTAAAATGGTGAAATTTTGGGAGAAAATAATTAGACTACCTAGAGTTCGGCTTCTTAAGTCAGCGTATTTGGAGAGTTTGAAGGACGGTAGACGGGATTCGTGGGCAAATCAGGTCAAGAAAATACTGGACATTTCGGGCCTTTCAGAGATGTGGAATGAAGGTAAAGGGCCAGTGGATGGAAGCGTTTTAGTATGGAAGGAAGTTCAGCGAATCCTAAACGACCAAGAAATCCAAGAGTGGCAAACTCATAAGGACCAATTGGTGTCTTTGAGGTTTTACTCCCAAGCTAAAGAGTGTTGGGGAGAGGAAGTTTATTTAAATTTGGGTTGAGTAGGGAGGACTTGAAGAATTTGTTGTTGCTAAGAGGAGATAGTTTAGATTTAGGTATCAGAAGGAAATATTTGGGAAAGTTTAGGCAGGAGGCAGGCCCCTACTCTTGCCCTATGTGTGGCGGGGGGAATGAAAATTTAATTCATTTTGTATCCGAGTGTGAAGAGCTGTCTGAGTTGCGGAAGGAATGTTTTGGACCAGTGTTGGGGAGTGAATGCTGGTTAAAGGAGCGAATGGCTGAGAGGAATGGATATGCTATTAAACAGTTTTGTAAGTTTCTTCGGTTAGGGATTAAGCATAGGGAATCATGTTTGAGGAGTTAGCTTGGTAAGAGTTTATTTACGGGTGTTTCTGAATTCATGAAGTGTTTGAAAGTTTGTTTGCTTGTTTAAGTTGTTTGCAAGTTTGTTTGCTTGTTTAAGTTGTTTGTAATTAGGTACTTGTTTAAAGTTGTATGTGTTTGCTATGGCCTGCAGGCTTTTTTTGCAAATAAATCTTATCTTATCTTATTAATGTACAATGGGACGTAAAAGGAAAAATCTGAAACGAAAAGGTATGAATATTTCATTATACACCTCAGATGATAGTTTTAGTTCGAAAGGAAACCGGAAATAAGATGGTTAATAGTGAATTGAAAATTTAGAAAAATTGAAAATGATACGCCCTGCCTCAATTTGCAATTAAAAACTTGTACCGATGAGTTAACAAAGTTAAAAAGAAAAAATGAAGATTCAGTGTGTCGGATTGTGAGATTGGAAGCCGCCAAGTTAGAAAATAATATCATCATATGGAATGCAGTTTGCGAGTATATTGATAACGCTAAACCTTTATTCACAGATTTTGTTCGCCATGGATTAGAATTGCCTGAAGTAAATTGTACAATCTCGCAATATGACCGAAATCGTAAATTTTTAAAGGTGACACTAAATAAAAAAGACGACAAGTTTTCTATTATAAAAAGTGCCAGCAAGCTCAAGGACAAGACATTTCATTGAAATAACAGCAACATGTTTATTAGTGATGATGTGCCAGCCGAAATTCGTAAAATACGTAAGCTGATTTTAGCGAAACGGGATAAATTGCGGAAGATTCCTAGATATGAGGCATGGATATCAAAGGGGATTCAGACAAACTTGTTTGTGAAAAGACCTGACAGCTCAATTACAAAATATTCATTTAGTGATAGCATACCAGAGGTTGATGACTTTCCAAACGCCCGAGGACATGTACATCATAGTTTTCCAAGTGATGTTTCAGTGAAATAAAACCATAACGTCTAATAGTAAAGCGCCCTGTTAGTATGTTTTAAAATATACAAGTAGGAAGCGTTTAATCATGTTTTGTCTCGTATTTATTTGTTTTTATTTATCTTCTCACTAGTTTTTGTTGCTCCATATATTTATTACTATTCTTTTTCTTTAGTTATCTATGTTTTTTTTACTGCTTGTTTTGAAGCACATTGAGGTCTTTATGAATAGCGGTAGAATTTTGAAAGAATTTGTCTTAGAATGAAGACATTTCTTTATCTTGTAATCACTCTTTACGCTAAAGTTTTTTTTGTTTTAAAATGTAGAACTGTAACAAAGAATTAAACTATAGTGTAAAGAGCGAGGCGTTGTGGAGGGGACTAATTTCTGTTCGTTTTAAGTTTTAATGTCGCTCCTTACTTGCAGTTAAAAAAACTTGTTTTTTGTTTAATTTATATAAGAATTATGGTCATTCCTGAAAATGTACACCACTAACAATATTTGTCAAGGACAGGTTCAAGCATCCGAGATGAAAGTTTGAGCAAAATGAATGAATTTTTAGATGTTTTGCAAATCAGGGTGCTAGAATAGGTTTGAAAATTAATTACTAAGTTTAAGTTGCTAAGGAGAGTCGCTAAGAAGACTAAGTCGCTAAGGCTAGGAATAAGTGAAGATGAAAAGGTGACGTTGGGTAACATAAATATTTATCAGGTAGACAACTTCACTTACCTTGGTAGTATTATTTGTAAAGACGGTGGGAGCAGTGAAGATGTTAAAAGTAGAATAGCCGAGGATCAGGGTGTTGTTTCACAGTTAAAAAAAGCTTGGAAGAGTAGGAAGATAAGTCTCTGAACCAAGATTAGAATATTGGAAGCTACAGTGATGACATTGATCAAATATGGTTCTGAAGCATCTGTGCTCTGAAAAGATGGATGAAGATTTGCTAGATGTTTTCCAGAGTAATCGCAGACTGATAGTTCTGGGTACCCGGCTGACTGACCGTATTTCAAACAGTAGGCTGTACGAAAACTATGTTCAATCCCACTTTCTATGGCTATAATGAAAGAAAGGTTAAGATGGTTAGGGCACGCTATGTCGATGAAGGATGACAGATTGCCGAAGATTGTCCTTTTTGGCAAACCAACTGTGACTAAACGGAAACCAGGTCATCCGCGGTTGGGATGGGAAGAAGTCATAAGGAAAGATTTAAAGGAAATTGAAACTTCCTGGGATGATGTAAAGAGGAAGGCTTTGAACAGATTGGGATGGAGGAGGAGCATCCGTACGTGTGTTGGCCTCAGGTGGCTTGGTGCTGCAGTGAGTTGTTGGTAGTTTTAGTAATAGTAGGTAATGAATGAAATATCAAGTAAGTTCAAAGCTACTAGTGTCATGCTTTTAAAGACGACTGCTTCGATAAGAAACTCTAATAATGGATCCACCAACCCCTCCTTCTTCTATGAAGTCAGCACATGAATGTAATTTCTTGTGTTGCCACACACTTAGATTGTTTCTACAACAAGAGGATAGCAACTTAAGGCACAGTAATTGATGGTTTAGTCCACAAATAGCTGAGCAATTTAGCTATAAACTTGTATCTTAAAGAATAAACTTGATACCAAGCGGAATTATGACCATTTCAGAATTTTTCTTGAAGCCTTTTCAGCCAGAATTGTTATTGTGCTTTTCAAGGCGGCATAAAACACTACTTTTCTGTGACACGATCTCTTGTAAAATGGGTACTAGAACTTTCAGTTTCTCTTCGAATGGGCCCTCTCCTGAAAATTTAAGAATAGTGGCTTGATACAATCACTACTGGAAGTAATACACGTCTGTGATCTATTTTTAGGAACAAAACACGAACTCCCGCATTTTACTAGACAGGGGCTTGAAACCTCTGCGATAGCATTCTCTTATATTTGAATTTCATAGTCCAATTTTCACCAAATTAATCCGTTTTTAAAAGTGTTTTTTTTTATTCTTAAATTATGAAGTTTTCTCAGGGTAATAAATTTTGATGGTAAATCTAAATTTAACAAGTTTTAATCTTTTAAATCGGCATGAAAATTAGATTATTTATGTATATACTGTTATCAAAACTACTTTTTTCAGAGTATAGGCTACTATTTGGACGGATCACTTTTCGCCTAATGTTCGTTATATTTGATAACGAATGATAAAAATGAATTTTTTTATGATAAAAAATTTAGCCCTACTTTCAAAAGTCATGTGCAGAAGACGGTACAAGCCAAAACGTTAATTCCTAAGACTGCGCTGGCCTTCAAAAGGTTTTGAGCACGTGCTGCTTTTAACAAATGTCTAAATCAAGAAAAAAACTGAAGCAAATCATACAATCAATAATCGTATTACTTTAGGCTTAATCAATTTCTAATTTATCTAATTTCTATTAAAGAAAAAAAAAACGAGCAACTGAAGCTCAAAATTTTATCTATTGCCGTTGGTGTCACTCCCAGCAAACAGTAGTAAGAGTCCTTCAATAGAGATAAAATGATCAAAATACAAATCAAAGAGGTAGCTGGTCTCATGTTATCAAATTGGGTCCATCAAAGATATTGTTGTAAAATTACCTTAAAATAAAAACTCGATAAATATAATTGGTAAAAAATAAGGTATAATCGGTAAAATAAGGTATGATTGGTAAGAAAAAGAGAAGGTAAAACAAGCTACTCTGTAGGTAATACAGAATAAAATTTAGGGGGTCTTTTAGAGTCGCCCTTTAGCTACAAGACCAGTAAAATTGGTAAAATAAGGTAAGATTGGTAAAAAAAGGTAAAATAAGCTACTTCGGAGGAAATATAGAATAAAATTGGTGTTTAAGAATTTCCCTTTAGCTATAAGACCAGTTGAGCCTATCCTTTTAAGCATCACTTACACCTTTTAATGAAATTTTTTAATGATCCTGATTTTCCTGGGCTTAAAAAAGATAATGTCCCTTCATCTAGAGTTTCATCAGTTTAATTAACTGCCTAGTTTATCCCTTTGGTAATCTTGTCACTAAGGTAATACCTCAGGAATTGGACTGTGGCTTATTTCGGACGTCTGTTTTGTAAAAAAAAAAAAAAAAAAAAAAAAAAAAAAAAAAAAAAAAAAAAAAAAAAAAAAAAAAAATCAAATTTACCATTATTTAAGAGTAAAATAGTAATATTCATTTTTTTAAATTTAAAAGCCTCGTTACCCTAACTGCCTTGCATATTCAAATAATCGTATTCAGCCACATTCCTCATATCATGTACATGTTATTTTTTATATATTTATAAAACTTCTGAATACAAGTAAAAAATAGGTTTGTAAAACTTTGATTAACTAAGCACTGGGTCATAATGGCGGAACATTCAGTCATTTTCATAGTCATTAAGACTGTCTTTAACAGGATTTGCTTACATATATAGGCCCTCTCCTTCGAAAGTAGATTTTGATTAAGTTGATCGTGCCTGTTCTGAAGCCCTTCCCCCCAAAAAAATGAAGGTCTTGGATACCCCTTAGGATTATGTATCAATTTCTACCTTCACCCCTCCCCCACCATCGTCTTTCCCTCAGGTAATGCAATACCACTACCCCTAACTTAAACAGGAGAGTAGAAATTTCAATTTCCCTTCTAATGAAAATTAAATATAAAACAAGGTTTTTTAACTGAAAGTAAGGAGCGACATTAAAACTAAAAACGAACAGAAATTATTCCGTATATGAAACGGGCTGTTCCCTCCTCAACGCCCCGCTCTTTGTGTTGAAGTTTGACTCTTTCTCTCAAATCAACTTTTTGAAACATTGAAAAACTTTAGCGTAAAGAGGGGGGAGTTGAGGAGGGAACAGCCCCTTTCATATAAGGAATAATTTCTGTTCGTTTTAAGTTTTAATGTCACTCCTTACTTTCAGTCAAAAAGCTTGTTTTTAAAAATATAATTTCTGAACGTTTTTGAATTAACGTAGGTTTTGATTTTGGCTCTCCGCAAATGAATACTTAGAACGAAATTTGCATATTTTTTGGGCTAAATGGCTTTTTCTTAGTTTTGATTGGACAATTTTGAGAAAAAAGGAATGTGGGATGAGGCTTAGTTGCCCTTCAGTCTTTTGGTTACTTAAAAAGGCAACTAGAACTTTTAATTTCTTACGAACGTTTTTATTAATAAAAAATATACATAACTTCCGAATTAACTTTTGTAACGAACTTCTATATTCGTATATTTTTATTATGTATATGAGGGGTTTTGCCCCATCTGTAATACCTTTTTCTTTACAATAAAGCTTTATTTCCGATTTTTGTCCCAATTCTTTAAGAATGACCCCTGAATCACAAAGGCCTTAGGAGAAATAGCTAAAACTACTAAAAATACTTTAGCGTAAGGAGCAAGTATTTAGGAGGAGATGAACCCTCATATGCGTAATAATTTCTGTTTGTTTTGTTTTAATGCTACTCCTTACTTTCAGTTGAAAAAAACTTTTTCATATTTATCTTTTCATTGTTTTTGTCTTAAATAGTTTTAGAAAATCCTGCGCCCCCTTCATGGAAATTCTTTACTCCCATGATAAATGCCTCCATGGAAAGATCCTCCCATGGAATTCCTTCCCCCAACCCCCTCCCTATCCAAGAAAAAATCCCCTGAAAACGTCTGTACACTTCCCAATAGCCATTACTTTATATAGACACTGGTCAAAGTTTGTAACTTGTAGCCCCTCCCCCGGGGACTGCAAGGGAGTAAGTCGTCCCCAAAGACATAGTTATTAGGTTTTTCGACTATGCTGAACAAAATGGCTGTCTCAGAATTTTGACCCGTCGACTTTTGGAAAAAATGAGCGTGGGACGGGGTCTAGGTGCCCTCCAATTTGGGTGCGAGAATCGCTCTTTCACTTAGCCATTTATTATTTTTATAATTTTTTAGAATATTCGGAAATACTTTTTCAATCAATTCATTTTTGGACGTCACTAAATTACAGAAATCAGCAGGTAGTTGTATACGTCCTGAAATTGAGTCTATCGTATCATAAATGTCTTTTTGTTCCGACGTTAACTTGGAAATGTTATTTTGTTCATACGACAATAGATCACTCGTACTGTAACTTTGTTCATGATCCAATTCTACACATGTCGAAACAGCAGCGATACGGTTAGGTGAAGGCATTCCCAAATCCTGAAGAGGTTTGTTTGCCATACGTACGCACAAATCTTCTATAATAACTAAAGTGTAGTTATAAATTTCTGATGTAAAATCAAAAGTCATATCTGACGTCTCTAACTGTTTTCGATGGAGTATATCTTCGGACATTTTTGACTTATATTTTTCCCATAACTCTGTAGGAGCTGATGGAGAGCAAGTTGTTAAAATGATGCCAAACAATGCACGAATTTGACTTGGGGTTGACGTTTCGCACGCGTCATTGATGCAGTTATCCCAATGTTGGTCATTCTCCAATAAATTCAGAGCTTGGCATGCACTGCGGTAAGTGTCATGTATAGTACCGTTTACAGTTCTCAAATACTCAAAGGATGTCGGACCGGGTACATTCACCAAAAGCAGGCGTAGAAAGAAGCATTCATGTTGATTGGGGTGAACGGTGTAGAGTCTTCCTATCGTGGTATCTTTGAAGATTGTAGGTTGGCCGTCGACTGACTTACCCTGTTTTCGACGTTCAAATACTTTATTTTTAGTATTCCACGTGTAATACGAAGGCACTTCAGTATACAGCAGTTTTTTTGCAAAAGAATCATTTTTGCAAAGCGAAAAAAAGCTGTTAATTTTGTATCCGGTGGATTCAGGGCTCTTTGTTGCACGTTGGTTTCCGAGAAATAAACACGTTGACCATTCTGTAAATGTACCGCTAAGTGAACAACAGCTGGACTACGTTCATGTATCGGAAATGAAAGATTTCGCCAAACAGCTTCATTACTGCTTATGTATCTTCCAGCCTGATATTGTACGATTTCGTCGAAATCTTTGATTTTGGGCTGCAAGCCAAAAACTGCCATATCACTGCCTTTGTTGACGTATTTTCATATGTATTTGATTGCCTTTACGGAGTTACAGTATTCAACGTTTATGTGTGCATTAAATGTTTTTGATAATAATGGGGAATATGGAACAACCCACTGGTTATCTACTTCGATGGTGGTATCGTTGCCATTGTAGGTTCTTCAGCCATTTTACAATTAGAAATTTCTCTTTCAACGGTCTTCTTACAATTAAAAATTTGTCTTTGAACGATATTCTTAAATACGTGTGTCCTGGTCGTCATTTATATTCCCTGTGTCCCGGTCGTCATTTGTGTCCCGGTATCCCAGTCTGTAATTTCTCTTTGAGTGTCCCGGTCGTTATTTATATTCCCTCTGTCCCGGTCGTCATTTGTGTCCCGGTCTGTAATTTCTCTTTGAGTGTTTTTTCTTTTTAGTATTTTTTAGTTTTTTACATTTTTTCTTTTTTCAGTTTTCTTTTTCTTCTTTATTTTTCAGCTTCACTATGAAATACATATCGTCGAACCTTTGTTTTTTTAACTAAAATCTGGTAGGCATTGATGACCTTATCCAAGTCAAAATCCCAAACCCAATCATCATCGCTATCATTTTCAGTTTTGATATGTTTTGACTCTCGCTGTCCAGGTGGATCTTCATCTAACTGCGCGGTTTTGCCTTCTTTAGCCTCAAGCCTGTTTCCTTGCTGTTCTTTTGATTTCTCGGCACGCTTTCTTTTCTGACTTTCTCTATCAGCAGCAAGTTTTTTGGCATAGACTCTTTGAGCATCTTCATCGGCTTTTGCCATTGTAAGTTCATCAGTCATTTTAAACTTAAACATTAATATAAATGACGATATATAAATGACGATGGCGACTCAGGGAATGGTCGATTAGCAATCACCATCAACAAAGCTCAAGGGCAATCATTAGAATCATGAGGTATAGATCTGAATACGGATTGTTTTCCCATTGACCATTATATGTTGCATGTTCAAGAGTCGGTAAACCTGACAATCTATTTATATGCACAGACAATGGGACAGCAAAGAATGTTGTATATTATATCTATCTATATTCACAGGTGGGACATAGGGACACAACTACAATGGCGCGTAACTAATATGGCGCGTAACGACTTACGCGCGCGGGGGGGCTTGGGGGGGTGCGAAGCGCCCCCACCAACTAGGTGTTGGGGTGGCGCGAAGCGCCACCCCAACAGCTAGTAGATATATAGATATAAATAAGTTGTCTGTGTGTCGAGTGACGTCCTGTTTGTGTGTCGACTGACGTCATGTTTGTCGACTGACAAAATTACAGACCGGGACATCGGAATACAAATGACGACCGGGACATAGGGAATATAAATGACGACCGGGACACTCAAAGAGAAAGCGACCGGGACACAAGGAATGTTCGATTAGCAATCTCCATCAACAAAGCACCGGGACACAAATGACGACCGGGACACGGGGAATGTAAATGACGACCAGGACACTCAAAGAGAAATTACAGACCGGGACACAGAATACAAATGACGACCAGGACACTCAAAGAGAAATTACAGACCGGGACACAGAATACAAATGACGACCGGGACAAAAATGACGACCGGGACAAAGGGAATATAAATGACGACCGCGACACTCAAAGAGAAATTACAGACTGGGACACCGGGACACAAATGACGACCGGGACACAGGGAAACAACAACAACAACGGGGACGCCGGGGGGCAGGGGATATATAAATGACGACGGGGACACAGGGAATGCTCGATTAGCAATCACCATCAACAAAGCTCAAGGGCAATCATTAGAATAATGAGGTATAGATCTGAATACAGATTGTTTTTTCCCATGGACAATTATATGTTGCATGCTCAAGAGTCGGTAAACCTGACAATCTATTTATATGCACAGACAATGGGACAGCCAAGAATGTTGTATATTCGCAAGTTTTACGTAGTTAAATATATATATATATATATATATATATATATATATATATATATATATATATATATATATATATATATATATATATATATATATACATATATATATATATATATATATATATATATATATATATATATATATATATATATATATATATATATATATATATATATATATATATATATATCTATCTATATTCACAGGTGGGACACAGGGACACAACTACAATGGCGCGTAACTAAAATGGCGCGTAACGACTTACGCACGCAGGGAGGCTTGGGGTGGCGCTTCGCGCCACCCCAGCAGCTAGTATATATTTATATATATATATATATATGTATATATATATATATATATATATATATATATATATATATATATATATATATATATAAGAAAGCTTTCTTTTTAATACATGACATTATATTCAATATGACGTCTTGAGCGGGTAAAAATTAGAACCTTGCATACATGTTGCTTTAGGGGGGGATACGCTTGCGGCTCAGAGAGAAATTACCAAAAGAAAGCGTGTCGATATATTACAAGAGCAACGCCAAACCAGGCTTGCGGCTGAAAGAGAAAGTAAAAATTCCCTGGATCTCCCAGGGTTTCCACTAAACACGTGTTACACCCGTGTTACAACTAAAAATAGGCGCAACAATAATTATGTTGCGAAATATTAACCCACCAAAGCTTTGTAACGGCACGCGACTTGCCGTAAAAAAAAAACAATGGAAAACGTAATAGAGGCAACAATCTTGACAGGGCCTTCCGAGGCTGAGGTTGTTCTTATTCCTTGCATTACCATGATTCCAACAGATCTGCCTTTTCAACTTAAAAGGTGGCGATTCCTAATTCGATTAGCATTTGCAATCACCATCAACAAAGCTCAAGGGCAATTATTAGAAAAACCTACGGTATAGATCTTTATACGGATTGTTTTTCCCGTGGACAATTACATACTGTATGCTCAAGAGTCGGTAAACCGGACAATCTATTTATATGCACAGACAATGGGATTGCGAAGAATGTTGTATATCCACAAGTTTTACGTAGTTAAAAATTGGCACCTTGCGTACGTGTTGCTTTAGGGGGTGGGCTTAGGTTTGCGGCTCAGAGAGAAATTACCAAAAGAAAGCGTGTCGATGTATTACAAGAGCAACGCGAAACCAGGCTTGCGGCTGAAAGAGAAAGTAAAAAAAGAATGCGTGTCGAGGAATTACTAGAGTATATGAGAAGAATTACCTGATGTATATCCGCAAGTTTTACGCAGTTAAAAATTAGCACCCTGCACACGTGTTGCTGGGACACGTTGCAGAAAAAAAAACTAAAAAATAAAGAAGAAAAAAACGAAAAAAGAAGAAAACAAGAGCTAAGAGCTCATATGGCACTTGTGACGAGGCGAGAAGAGCTAAGAGCAAAGAGATCATGATCTCTAATGAGCTCTAAAAAATTCTATGAATCAATAGATTGATTTAAAAAGGAAAATAAGAGGCTTAATGCCGGTCAAGATTTAAAATAAGAGCTCTGAGTCACAAAGTCCTTCTAAATATCAAAATTCATTAAGATCCGATCACCCACTCGTAAGTTATAAATCCCTAATTTTTTCTAATTTTTCCTCTCCCTTTTGCCCCCCACCCCAGATGGTAGAATCTGGGAAAACGACTTTATCAAGTCAAATTGTGCAGCTTTCTGACACGCCTACCAATACCCCCAAAAGAGAGCGAATCCAGTACGATTCTGTCAATCACGTATCAAGGACATTTGTTTATTCTATCCACCAAGCTTCATCCCGATTCCTCCACTCCAAGTGTTTTTCCAAGATTCCCCCTCCAACTCCCCCCAATGTCAAAAGATCTGGTCGGGATTTGAAATAAGAGCTCTGAGACATGAATTCCTTCTAAAATCATAAAACTAAAAAACATAAAAACTAAAAAAAGACTAAAAAAGGTCAACATCTAAAAAAACTAAAAAGAAAAAAGAAAAAAATAAAAAACTAAAAAAAATTAAAAAACTAAAAAAAACTTAAAAAATTAAAGTTAAAAAAACAGGGATTACAAGAATTCAAAAGCCTTAAAAAAGAAAACCAAAACTTTGAAGCTTAGTAGATATCTGTGTTAGAAATTGTACTTGCTTTAATAGTCAAATATCTTTGAAAAAACTGCAATATGAAAAGACAGCAAACTGTCTGCAGTTATAACACAAAGGACAATAAGGATCCATATATAGAAGCCTGCCACGTGCCATGCTGGGGCCCGGCGGCGAAGCCGCTGTGTCCCAGCTATTATTAAATAATTTACTATCATCATGCACAGAGGGGAATTTTCTCCATGCACTTGTTAGCATGTTCCTTGGTAAAAATTTCGATCGCTCCGTTATAAATCGAGAAGAAATACGCTGGTCTTGATGCCGGGTCTCACAATGATGAAGTTCACCCCTACTCCGATAAAGTTCACCGTTATTTTTATCAATTGACTGAAAATAAACTGGGAGCATTTAGCGGTCTTGCTGAATTTTAAAAAGTACTGAAGAAAGATTACATAGACAAAAAATAGGAAGGATATGCATTAACAACTAAAGAGTTTCTATCGTCGTCTTACCAGGGTATGACGAAGGTGATGTTAGATACTTATGTAAAATCCTTAGAGCCCGGTTTTGAACAATCTGTAACGGTTTAAGATGGGGTTTAAATGTTACCAGATAAACAAAAGGACAATATGATAAATGGGAAGGAATATTCACTTGATCAGCTTAGAAACTTTATGAGACTTCACTTTATGAGACTTAGAACCTATTCACTGCTATGTAGAGCTATTTCCTTTCAAGACAACGTATCTGCATTATCCCAAGAACAACATGCAGGACGGAGTTAAAACTTCTGGTGAGCGTTGAGGGAAAGGTAAGTGGGCCTCAGAGTTTAACTTCTTCGGGAAGGGGAAGAGAAAGGGGCTAAAAATGTTTTGTCTCTGATCAATTTCAGGGTTTCGAGCTATGACCAGAATCTTATTCAGGGTTACGGTTCGAGGTATATCAAAGCCACCATATGTTGCAAAGTTATTCAGAAAGTCCATCTGCACTTTCCCGGGAAAGATTTTGGGAACCAACGGCTCAGAGGATGGAGTTGAAACGCTTATGGATAGTTGAGAGCCAAGTGGACTTCAAATTTTGACGTAGTATGAGAGGGTAGGAGAAGTGTGAGTTAGACGTAGACGCTTAATTTTTACTCTGACGAAAAATTTGGTACTGTAAGCTCCTGTGGAACTTAAAATCTACTCTTTGATGAGTAGCAGAATAAATTAACTGAAAGTTTTTAATTATAAAGATTATCAAAACACCTTATCAGCAATAGTTTAGGAGTGGCTTGGGGGATCAAATTCAAATTCTGAGCGAATGTGGAAGAGACAAGGTGGACCTAAAAATTTTAATCGCGCGAGATGGGCTGGAAGGATAACGGTGACGGGGCTGAAAATTTTCTTCAATCAATCTAAAGGCTTGGCGCGATAAACCTCTGTGGAACTGTATGCACGATGCATGGGAGTATGTGTATTGTGAAGTCAAGAAGTAAATCCAAAGACAACATTCGTCTCTAGTTTATCAGGGTAACATATTCCAAATATATAGAGACAGTTGGGGGAATTGATTAAAAACTTTCACAGAGTGTTGTGTTGGAACAAAGAGACTTTAAATCTAGTGTTCACGGAAGGGACGAGGAGATCTTATTTGCACCTGGTCTATCAAAATAGACTTGAATCCTGTGTACAGGGGTTCGAGTCCTGGTGTCGCGGGTTATTTGGCTTGGAATGGGAGTCAACGGTGTGACTCTGTAAGCTCATCCAGAGTCGACATTGCTCTAAATGGGTATCTGGAGAAATATGTAGGGAAACACGAGAAGCACGAGATAATTTGCCTCAACCGTGCATTGCAGTCCCGGCAAAAGGCAGCAAATCAGGAGATATGTAACTGTGCTACGAAGACCATTCGTCAACATGCGAACAAGTATTTTAAGCTTGTCAAAATAGCGTACGTCCGAGGTCTTGGTGATTGAGTTCATATTCACGAGGCTAGAGAGATAAGGGAAAGGAGGGCAAGAAAACTAAAACGTATGTTCAGGGGAAGGGAATAGTGGTTCAACATATTTTGATCCCGAATAAAATTTGTTTGCCCGAAAGAAGGCCCAAATAAATACAAACAATATTTTTTTATGAAAGGCTTGAAGCTGAAGAACCGAAAATCCTCTAGATAACGGTTCTTTTATGCGCAGAAACAGAAAACGATTGGTTTCGCTCGACAATGGGCTAAAAATCATCTATTTGGTTGATACGTTGTCTTGAAAGCATATAGCTGTATGTAGCTGTGAATAGGTTCTAAGTCTTATAAAGGCTTATAATGCAAAAACGCTTAGCTGGATCAAATAGAAAAATGTTGATCCCCTTCCCAACAAAAAATTTAAATTAGAAGTTCCCTTCTCCCCCTCTCAGCAATATCATAAACTACAACTCGATCTCCCAAGCCGTCCTCTAGGTGCTGCAAATATGCTATTTTGATAACCTGGATACACAGAATGTCTTTCGATTTATTCCTTCTCCCCACTCCCGACTCTTAGTTTGAGATCCACACACTTTCGCCAACTCTCCCTAAAGTTTCGAAACAGACCCTCCAAACCATCCGTGGGATATTACAGATCACTTATTTTGAAAACTCGGTTACATATAACGTATTTTGTTCTGCTCAGGTGCATGCGTTTCAAGAATATACCCTTGAGAATCCCAAGGAGTTCCTATGAGTTCCAGGCTGATCAAATAACCGAGACCCAGCATGCCCTCCATAGCCACTAAAACCTCTAAATGAACAATTGGCGATTTATATAACATCGGGTCATTGCCCCTTGGGCTACTTGGTCATGTAGACCTGGATGGCCCACTTATTACATTTATCTGCTGTTCTGAATAGAATAATTAAGCTAAAGTTTTGATCTGATAGCTGTAGATAAAGAGATATCAATTCCTGCGACAAGGGATAGGGGGGATACTGCGACGTTATATAAAGATATAGTGAAGTCTTCATGCGATCCCATAAAGGGGCTTACGGGCATGTTGTACAAGGAGATATTGAAGGATTAGGGAGGAATAATAGGATGCACAGGGGGCAAATCATCGCTGCGCATAACGGGATAATGTTCGATTCGTAAAATATTTTCACTTTCAGACCGACCTAAGAACCCCCTACTAACGAGCTAAGGGAACCCCCTACTAAGGCTAACGAGCATTAAAAAAAAAGTTGTTTGAAATTAACAAATAAAGCCTTTTTTTCTTAAAGCAGAAATCTAAGGTTAAGACTGTTAAAAGAGTGCACAAAAATGTAAAAGGAAGGCCTAATTAGCAGTAAAAGACAGTTGAATATGGCGCCTGCTCTCGAAACCCAGAATGGCCAGTGCCCCTAAGATGAAACCATATAATTCCACCCGTTAGGTCCAAAAAATAATAAAAACATTCTAAAATATGAAATTGGAAAAAGGCTTAAATTCGAGAAACTTAAAAAACATGGCCACTCTCAAACCCTATCAGGGCCAGTGACCCTAAGATGGAGCCATATTGACTCTTTAAAATTTCCTCATGATAATATTGTGATCAAATAAGGAACGATTGCCCCAAAATTACGAGAACCAGAGTGACGTTACTTTCAATATCTTGCGTTTCAGAAAACTTTCTCCAAAAATCTTTGGAGAAACGGAAATATGATATCCCTACAAAACTTAAAAGTTGGACTCTTAGGGTGATGAATTGTATGGTATTCCTAGGCCTTAAAGAGAAAATATGCTACGAATTGACCGTCATCCTGTCATACACAGCGATGATATGCCCCCTGTGCCTCCTGTTTTCCATTCTTAACTCCCCGTTATTTCCCTATCTGACATGCCTGCAAGCCCTGTATCTCATTAGGTGATGTTGTTAGGACTCCACTATGTCTATTTACATTGTCGCAGTATGCCCCAACCCTTGTCACAGGGATTGACACCTCTTTATCTACTGACACCAAGTTCCGATGCTGCCTAAAGGCAGAAAAGTCATGAAAAGGTGGTTTCTCGGACTCCATTAAATTTTTAGACTTAAAAAGGGCACCATAAGTTTCAAATTTTCGATCGAAAAATTTCCCTTTCGAGCTTGTGTGACCTCGCTTTCCATAAAAAGTGGTTGAGCAAAAAAAAAAACAACAAAAACATGGGAGGCATAGGGCTATTTACTAAGTCAAGATCAGTGTTTTGACTATGATTAAAGCAATTTTTATTTTGGAGCCACGTTCAAGGTCACCAACCTTCTCCATGTCGTGTTTGGCACGGGTGTTACTTTAGCAAGTGGCATGGCTGCGAATAGAACAAAAAACAGTTCCACATTGACTTAGCCTTTTGAAATCAGAACTTTTTTTCTAGTCGGGTGTCAGAACACAAAACTGCATATTTAGGGCAATATAGGGAAAGTTCTTTTATAGAGATTGCTAGCTCTCTCCAAGCTTAAGGGGAGGGCAATAATTCCCTTATAATCTTTTGTAGAGACTAAAACGACACTTTGACAAAGGTTGATCCACCTTTTAACTGAATTAATCTGAAAAAAATTTTCCACAAAGAAGTTTTTACAATAAAAGTAAGGAAGAGCTCCATTAAGCCAAAAACGAGGAGAAATAATTTTAAATAATTTTACAAGGCTAAATTGCCACAAATCATCATCAATAAATAAATACAAACGAAGACGAAGGGAAATTACAGTAAATAACCAAGTTAAACTAACACAACAAGGAGTAGGGCTAAGGCCCCTCTATATTCTAAAGACTGAAACATAATTTGCACTTTAATGAAGAAAATTTGTTTTATTTTGCTTATCAAGTAGGTTTTTTTGTTTTTATTACATAAAAAAACCACAATCATAACCAAGATTACTGAAAAAAACAAAATAAATGTGGATCGATAGTTTAATATACATACAGTTTAATATTCGCAATTTAGGACTTACTAAAGTTAAAAAAGAGAAAACGTTTGAAATGCATTTTGTTTTTAGTAAAGGACAAATTATGTTCTGGCCTTTAGAAGTCACAGGGAGCGTTAGTCCTACTCATCTTTGTGATACTTTCTGCTTCTTTTGAGTTTGGCTTCGTTAATTATTGTAGTTTCTGTTCATTTTGGGTTTCGCATTTTTATTGATGGTGATTTATTGTTTTATGATGATGTTACTACACTCCCTATGAAAGAAACAAATTGTATCAGACCTTGCTACAAAAGACCTCTAGTCTTTAGTTGTCACAGGGGCTGTTAGTCCTACTCATCTTTGTGGTACTTTCTGCTCCTTTTGAGTTTGACTTCGTTATTTATTGTAATTTCTCTTCCTTTGGGTTTCATATTTTTATTGATGGTGATTTATTGTTTTGTGATTATGTTACAACGCTGCCTATGAAAGACAAATTTGATGTCGGACCTTGTAGCAAAATCAAGCCTGGCTGCTTGTTTTAAAGGTATTCTATTTCGTCAGATACCAAGAAAAAAAAAACTGGCATAGTAAGGAAACGTTAAGCAACCGATAGTAATCCGAATATTCGATCTCCGCTCACCAGTTGTATTTAGCCATTCGGAAAAAATAATTGAGCAAATATGCCAGGTTCAATGCAACATCCCACAATTTTCTCATTAATAGCTCCTTATAATTGGATTAGTTCCACGTCTATGCTTTCTTTCTCAAGACAATACTTCCAAAACTACTGAGAAAGCAGACATGACCGGAGCAGTTGCTCTGGACTTTCTTATTCGTATCATTTCAAGAAAATAATCACTTATTCAGCTGAACGTAAATTGCTAGGCAGCAATGAGAGTCCTTTCCGCAGCAATTTCCTTGTGTGGGTTGCTATCATAAACCAAAATGTTAAGATTTGCCGTCAAAAGGTAAAATAAAATAATGTAGGTTATATTATATTATCTATTTTTATCTGTACTCATTTTCATCACTCCCACTTGTCGAAGCCATTGCATATAAAACAGAATGGGGAACAGAATGGTATATACAAGAATATCCTAACTAAATTAATGATGAACAAAAATTGGCATCGGAAGGCACGTCGTAATTTCCTTTGATTTTTGCTAG
The DNA here is from genome assembly GCF_032884065.1 of Artemia franciscana. Lineage (NCBI taxonomy): Eukaryota > Metazoa > Arthropoda > Branchiopoda > Anostraca > Artemiidae > Artemia > Artemia franciscana. The sequence continues at coordinate 17,579,209 of NC_088877.1, forward strand.
AACTGTACTGGTTGTAAATGTTTTAGTGCCCATAGTTGTGTGATGTTTTTGAAGACACCATTCCTTGGTAATGATAAGCATTTTGCTGAACGATGAAACGTCTGGGCCCATTGAAAATGTTTAGTCGAAAAATTTTCGTGATGTTTTCTAAGCTCCATTCTTCGGTAATGATAACAATTTCTCTAAACGGTGAAATTATACATTTTGGAGCATTGCAAATGCTTACTCGAAATTTTTTTAAGTAAATTTTACTTGAACAATTAACCCCTCACCCTCTCCCCATCCTTGGGTTTGGCCCACCTGTAATGGTTAATAGGGTAAAATGATAAGAAGAATATACTAGATTTATAGTTCCTGTATTAGGTGTAGGTCTGTAGTTAGTTCAGTGGAATGATGATTTAAATATTTGACTTTCAAATATTAATACTACAATAAAGTTACAGCTTCCTGAGCCCAATGAGAACAAGTGTTCGATCTAGTCATTTTCAGCATGTACGGAGCTTATATTGAAAGGCCAATGAGAATACAAATTTAAACCGGTGTTTAAGGTAAGTTTATTTCATTTTATATTTAACATTAAAATAATACTCCTTTAAAATGTGCTAGACCTTCGACTATCATCAATGTTACGCTTTCGTAATTTATACATAAATATTTTATCAATTTGTTGTTCACTATCTATCTATTGATGGTAAATTCTCGGTTTAGTTCTATAAAATATCATCAAGAGCCAAGCTGGAAACCGTAGGATGGCTCATTGTCGTAGAAAGCGACATAATTTATAGCAGCTACTATTAAATATGTTTCTGCTGCTAAAATATACAATCCATTATTAAAAGTAGAAAAAACACTCTTAAAAAAAAACAGAACAATATATTTATTTTCAGACTCTTTGATGTTGACTCTTTGGTTCAACACCAAATACAAATACGAGGATTAGAATTGTTCCACTATTAAAGAGGGTATCTTATAGATAAAGGATGGTAAAGATGGCATTATAGATGATAGTGAGTATGCTTTTCAAGTTTTTAATTTATTAAATTTTAAAGTGCTTTGGGTAAAATTCTAGTTTAGTGACTTTTTGGCTATCTCGGAAAGGGCTTAGGCTGGGAAAATGAAACTTTCGTGGATGGGCCTATAGGCTGAAGTATATCCCGGGAAGGTATTTTAAAGTACCCACCTCCACTCCTTCTTCCTTTAGAGGGCCTTGAAATTCACCCACATGACAGGTCCTATACCTATTGAAATTTTAACAAAACACCATTTTACCTTAATTTTCAGTTACCAGTTGCTTTTCTCTGCCTTTAGTTCTGAAAATGCAATTCCTGTTATTTGAGTAGAATTCTGAGCCATATCAAATTTAAGCCCTGTTTGAGCTCTTGAAAATGACCAACATATTTTTTTTTTGTTTTTGGGTAAAAAAAGACTTAAAACATTGTTTTCAAACTTATTGTTTCATTATAAATGCATTCTTTTAAATGTTAATGGGCCTAGGAGTGCTCTTATTTGATTTACATCAAGTGTCCTTCAGCCATTATTCTCCTGTTTAGTTACAAGAAGTTAGCAAACGATTCAGCAAACGATTTGTAGTACCCTTCACCCTATTGCCTAGTTTCCAGATATGTTCAGATATGAAATCAAGAACCGAAATTACTAGTAACAAAGGTCGCAACACTTTTGGAACACTAGGCAAAGATATCCTCTTTGGATCTTTTTATTTAGTTTGCTTATTATTGCAAAAATTTAGTTGATGATGGAGTCAGGAGCCATTGCAATCCGTTCGAAAGCTTTTGTGAATTAAATAACTTTCCATGTACAATTCAAACGAACTCAAATTATTGAAAATCATCCCTTATGTTAATAAATCTTCGTTTACATTTTTATAATGAGTATCTAAGACAGGGTAAGTCCTATATCGCTGAAACGATTAAAGCTTTTTGGTTTAAGCACCTATAAGCTTTTCACCACCTTGTATATCCCAACGACAAAAACGTACTTTTCATGCAATTGTTGTGTTATATAATAACTTTGTGTAATAACATGTTACCCTTCAAAAAGTGGTAGCTAAGCCTCCAATGTAGTACGAAAAAATAATTAGGGAATACGAAGACCTTACACTAAATGGGGCCTCCAAACACCAGCGTGATACAATTGAAGCTTTCAAGTCCGTTAAATCTCTCAATCCTGAGGAGTCTGTATTTTTAACAAGAAATTGCGTTAGCCTGGCTAAAGAGATTCTTGCAACAATTTCAAAACGAGTAAAGAAAGCCCATAACCGCAGTGTAACTTTGATGACACTAATGACAAGTGTTTTAAGTCATTTCTTCTCTATGAACTGTTTATTTTTCGTATATAGAATTTTTTAAGTAACTGGATATGTGTTTCCTCCGTGCTTCCTTTTCCTTGGAAAAAAAATTGTAATCCAAATATGAGACAACATGCTAGTTCAGGGGCTGCATTTAGTTTCTTTCTTTTCTCCATCTTAAGAAAAAATCATTTGTCGAGCTAAACGTAGAACTGTAAGCATTAATGAGGAGCCTAACGATTCCTTTCTATAGGATTTTCTTTCGTTTGTTTTTTCTGTTTCGTTTGTGGATACCCAGAGAGACAAGATAGGAAATCTATTGATACAGGCTAGTTTTAAAGGCTAGTTACTGAGCTTAACATTCAATACGCAATCTCTTAGTTTTTTTCTTCTTTTTCATTTTGTTTTCTTACTTGGTTATGAACACCGTCTATGTTGAATTAAAACAAATTCTTTTATCAGCGTAATATACTTGTGTAAATTCCTGGTCTATTTTAGTTTTGTACATATCATTAATGACAAGAAATTGACTCTGTTATTGGACCAATCCTTTTTTTTAGCTTTTTGAAAGTAAGCCCGCCTTGAGTCTCAGGTATTCGCTTAAATTTGGTTGGAAACAAAGTAGTGAGCATAGTAATCTTATTAGACTAAGAGATGGCGATGACAAAGGATCTAAGAGAAAAGCAGTAGGACATAAAAGAAAGATACGATACACTGACTAGGTTGTTATGCTTAACTTCACAGCCGTGAAGTGTTTGAATAGCCAGACCGATTTAGTCCGAGTGTATAGATTAGGAACAGGCATGTAATTTTCCTAATATGGTATGTGATGATCCTATTTTGGCATAATAAAGTAAATATGTATTTTAAAGTGACCATTTATATTGGAATTGTAACAATAATAATTTATTTGCACTCAATTCAAAAAGTTCAACAAAACAAAGCAACAAGTCAGCAGAATTTAGTGCATAGCACATAAATACGATCCATCACCAGCCTATAGAAAAAGAGCTCTATGGTCCAGTCATAGACTCAGGAATATCCCCTTATGATTTCCCAAAAATCCTTCGTTCTCAACCAATTATTTTTGTCAAAAAATTTCACCTAAGAATTATTTCCTTGATTCCACCAGTTCTTACATTTCCCTGCAAAATGACAAAGGTTTTCTTCATTACCGCAGCACATTGGGCAAAAGCAAGGATTGTTCTGGCTTCCAGTTTGACCCATATACTTCCTTTTCCCCCAAGCGACATATACGAGAATAAAACTGTCATGGTCAAAGTAAAAAGAGAGGTAATTAGTTGGTTTGCAGCTAAATCAGGAGTTGCGCACGGGTTTGTCTTTATCCCATTTGTATAGATTAATCTGATAAACTCTGTCCTAAAGAAAATAACAAAAGCAACTGGAAAGCATGGGATTAAAAGAGAAGATAAAACTCTCCTTGATTTAAACCTCACCTCGCACTATGTTAATAATTCGAGTATCTTAGATACAACATGTTACACAAATGGATGAATTGTTGTGAATTTAGAGAGTTCTTGATACGATTATTGGTTTAAAAATTAATATTAAGAAGACTAAGTTTTTTCATCTACGATGCAAGAGTAAATAAGGATGAAGAGGCAATGCTAGGTAATGAGTAGATCGACCGAGTTATTTGTATGACAGTGTATTTTTTCGGATCATATTCTTTGTTTTTCAATTTCGTTATATTTTTAAGCTGTTAAGACAGCTATTTAATGGACAATAAAGTAAAATAAACTTAATGTTAAACATTCATACAATGCTTGATATCACGAATCTGGCTCGATTCTACTACAACCAACTTCAAGGAGTGGGCGATGCAGCGAGCATACAGGGCCAGTGGGTATTTGCTTCAGATAAAGCCTGGACACCTGACAAATGTCCGCTCATGTATGAAGCATCATCGTACCCTCGTCTTCTGTGTACTTTCATATCAAGACCAAGTTTCTCAGTTCAGCTTAGGGTAAACTGACCGAAGCTATCGCTTCGCAAGTATTCAACAACAACAAACTCGACAAACTCTTCCCTGAAAAGTTTGCTGCCCGAAAACCAAAGTCTTAGAGCAATCAACTCCTGCCTTGATATGTTGGTTGTCTCATCCATCAGAATGGTAAAAAATGGCCGATTTTTACCTGATCAATAATCCTCGCAGTAATAAGCTGTCAATAAATATCAACCAGTTGGTCTGGAATTCCGGGATTGCATTTTATAATGTAAAACAAAATAAGGGTGGCGCCCGCACTTTTCTGAAATACTATCTTCACTATTGTATTTTCTTTCATCCGTTAGTGTAGAAAAATGTTAAAATGCCCGTTATTTTTACAGGCTCTACAACAATAAATTTTTCTGAATTTACGACCTCACGCAACATAAGTCCTTGTCATCCACAAATCAGTATTACTTCTGTGATGGGATGGGGTGTATTCTGCTTATTTTTATTTCTTGTATTTACTGAATATTCAAGATTTACACTATTGTCTGCTCACTGTTGCCAGACCCCCCCCCCCCCCCTAGACAACAATGTCTTTATGTGGGGTTTGACTCTCATGTCAAGAAAATTTTTCTGGGTATTATTCAATTCACGCGAGGCTCCTTGGAAAGCTGAATTAATTTTTGGTGAGACCACCTTCTGGCTTCATAAAAAACAAACAAAGCACAATATTTGCAGAAAAACTTTTTTCTCAGAGAAAACCACCCAAGTGTACTTATCTGTCCAGTTAACTTGAAGCTTCCTTTTTTGAGCCAGTGACGTGAACTGGGAAAAGACTGGCTTCGTTAAAAATGTCTCTTCTGTAAATTAAGCCTTTGCTTGGTTCGAAACCGAACCTCTTTTCTTCCGAAAAGATTCCGACGTCAAGGTCAACGTCAGTGTTTATTTCGTTTTGTTCGTCTGCTACTACCTTTTCATTGGAACGGGCTCTTGAGCTGAAGCCGAAGATTCAATCGCAATGGCAATGTCCAGATGATTCCTATTGTTCTTTTTTTCAGGCCCCATCTCGCTAATTTGTCATTTTTTTTTTAATCAAAAGCTGGAGAACATTCTGCTTTGCTTTCAATATTTTCACATTTGTCCTATATTTAGCAACACTTGGTTTTAGGTTGCTAACTGACTGGGTTTGATTCTATGAATGACCGCTTTATCCCTTAGAGGCCACAGAAGGACCACGATCAGATGCTATTTCACACTAACAGTTAGTGTTGGTTAATAGTTTGATTACTCAATCTATCGATACATCGATGTTTTTTTCTGTCGATATCTGATAGATCAAAATCCTTATTTTAAATCAGATTTTTGCTCAGATTAACTTTTGATATTGCCCAAACTTAGTAACGAAAATTGCATTAAAAGTGTATTTTGCCAATTTTTTTGAATTTAAGCAATATAGAATAATACAGAAACAATAGAAAAACTTTGATTCCATAAATGAATATCACGAAAACCATGATTTGAAATTACTTGGGCTCAGGAAAAAGAAAAATAAACAACAGGCTAATTTTGGCTATTAAAAAAAGCATTTGAATGTTTTTCTTCAGGGTAAGTTTTTTATTTTAGTAATTGAGTGGCCAGCCTTGGAAAACACTCTCGGAAGGGATACTGGTGGCGGACAGACATTAATTTCATGGTAACCTTGTATAGGCATTTTTAAGATCCCATATTGTGACACCTCAGTGGATAAGTTTTTCTCGGAACTATTGACAATCGATTGAAAATCTGAAGAATAATGATAGATTCAGCTTCTGGCTGAGCATACCTGGCATTGAATATTAAAATCTTGTTGTTTGAACCGGATAAACTGGCTTGATTCTGCTGTAGCTAAATCACAGAGACTGTCACGGCACTTATATTCACTGATTCTGATTGAGCAGTCACCAAGGCAAAGTCCATTTCTCTTGCTATTTTACTATCAACCTAAAGAGGATCTTCAGGAAAGATATACATTTACCTCAAACGCATATCAGCGTATGTGGTAGTCGTGACCGGTGTGACCTGACCAAGGCTTACAAACCTAGAGAGCCTTTTATCCATACGTGACCACTATCATCAATGTAGCTTCCAATATTATAATCCAATAATATTAATTAAATATTATAATCCATATAATATAAATATTCCATATAATTAAATATTATAATCCAATAATAATATAAAATATTATATTCCAATAAGCTCGCAGACGTGTCTTCCTATTCTTTAAAACTTTTTTTTTTATAACTATGAAAAAACACCCTGGGCCTTAGGGATTCTACTTTTAACATCTTCACTGCGCCCACCGTTCTTAACAATAATACTACCTATGTAAGGGAGATGTCCATCAGATTGACGTTCATCATCTTCACTTATTCGTAGTTTTAGCAGCTTAGTCTTCTGAACATTAATTTTTAAACTATACTTGGGTCCCATGATCTATAAGGATGAGGACAAATGGGGCCTGTTGAACACGGTACTTCTCACTTACATTAATCTAAGTGGGAAACTTTGCTCGAATTATCCTCTCCCCTCCCTGAAACCACACTGCTCCCTCTCTCTTAAGCTCTTGTCTACAGTGTCTCTAAGTCTAAAAATTATATTTATACCAAGTATTTTACTTCCTGCAGAAACCAAGGTAATGCCTCTCTAATTACCAAACTCACTCTTATCATCTTTCTTGTACTACAGCTACTACTAAAAACTCGCTGCTGCACCAAGCTGCCTGAGGCCAATAAAGCTACGCATGCTACCCCTTCATCCTAATCTACTTAAAGCCATCTTTACGCCCTCCCAGGATATACCTATTTCCCTTAATTCTTTATTTACAGCATCCTTCCACCCCATTCCAGGACGTCCTACTTTTCGTTTTTTCCCTAGACGAAAGGGGTTCGATTAGAATTGTCCTAAAATAGCTAGCTAATTCCTCCTTTTTAAAAACATATTCAGAATCATCAGTAATTTATTTCTAACTTCAGAACCACCATGTTAAAAAAAGTCATTTACTGCACTATCAGCAGGTGGGGCTTTTCTTTTTTTTAAATCTTTTGTAGCACTGTCACTAATTCTTCCTTACAAAATAAATCTTCCTTCCCTTCCAATGTTTCACAAACTTTTTTTTATTCTTTGCCACATAGCTTCATGTATCTTTATCACGCTTTAGCCCATTCTCAAAATGTTCTGCCCATCTCTCATAAACACTTTCTTAGTCACTAAATACCACTTATCAGCAGAAGTGTAAACATACATTTCAAGGCCATCGTTCACGGACTAAACACACAGTGTCACATTTTTGTAGAAATTGAACCTCCGACAAGAAAGGTCTCTTTTATTTCTAATTTGATGATGTAATTTTGACCAATATCCTTCCCCTTTTTGGCGTGTTTTGCCTTTTCCGAAAATTAGGCAAGTTTCTCAGTCTCATAATCTTTGATGGATAACTTCAAAAATATTAAATTTTACATTGAATCTAGATAGAAAATTGATCTTTTAATACCTTCTTTGTTACCAAAGCTTTATTTTTAGAGCATGGGCAACTGTCTCTCCTTGCTAATAGGTCCTTGCTACTATTTGTTTTAAATGAACTAAGTCTTGGATACTCACGCGATACGAGGACTAAATTAAACTAGTCTGTTCCCTAAGAAAACAGGCCTTAGATAAGCTTTGGATCCTCGATTCTCTTTACACATTCAGTACCAACCATCGTTGCCAGAGGCCTAAGAGAAGACAGTGCGGTCGTAAAAGCGGATATGTGCCTTAGGCCAATTCTATTATTAATTAAAAAAAAACAAACAATTTTTTTAACTGCAAGTAAGGAGTGACATTAAAACTTAAAACCAACAGAAATTATTCAGTTTATGAAAGGGGTTGTCCCCTCCTCAACGCCCCGCTCTTTACGCTAAAGTTTGACTCTTTCTCACAACTCTAATTTAAAAAACAAAACAAAAAACTTTAGCGTAAAGAGCGAGGAACACGATTTAACGTGCAGTTAAAAAACTTATTTTTTTTCATTTAATTTCTGAACGTTTTTGAAGTAATGCATGTTTTGATTTTGGCTCACCGAACATGAATAATTAAAACAAATTTGAACATTAATTTTTTTTGGCTAAATTGCTTTCGCATAATTTTGACCGGACGATTTTGATAAAAAAATCAGGGGAGGAGGCCTAGTTGCACTCCAATTTTTGGCTACTTAAAAAGGCAACAATAACTTTTTTTACGGATGTTTTAATTAGTAATAAATATATGTAACTTACGATTAACTTACGTAACGAAATTCTATAATTGTATATTTTTATTACGTAACGGGGGTTCTCCCCGTCGTCAAAACCTCGCTCTTTACACTTAAGATTCAACTCGGTCCCAATTCTTTCAGAACGACCCCTGAATCACAAACGCCGTAGAATAAGTAGCTGAAATTACTAAAAATACTTTAGCGTAAAGAGTCAGGTATTGTGGAGGAGACGAACCCCCTTATATACGTAATAATTTCTGTTCGTTTTAGGTTCTAATGCTGCTCCTTAACTCCACCCAAAATAAAGTTTTTTTAAATTTATTTTCTTATTGTTCTTTTAAAAAATGATAACAAATCCTGCGGCCCCTTCATGGTAATTTTCTTTCCTCATGATAAATTCCTCCATGAAAAATCCTTCCACGTAACCCCTCCCCCACCCCTCTTAAACGTGAAAAAGTCCCCCTAAAATCGTCTGAACACGTCCCAATAACCATTATTTTATGTAAAGAATGGTCAAAGTTTGTGACTTGCAGCCTCTCCCCCGGGGACTGTGGGGGAGCCAGTCGTCCCCAAAGACATAATTATTAGGTTTTTTGACCATGCTGAACAATATGCCTATCTCAAAACTTTGATTCAGTAATTTTGGGAAAAATGAGCATGGGAGGGGGCCTAGGTGCCCTCCAGCTTTTGGTCACTTGTAAAGGGCACTAGAACTTGTAATTTCCGTTAGAATGAGCCCTCCCGCGACATTTTGAGACCACTGGTTCGATACGAACATCCCTGGGGAAAAAAAAACAAAAAAGAAACAGACACACATCCGTGATCTGTCTTCTGGCAAAAAAAAAAAAAAACAAACAAAATTCCACATTTTTGTAGATAGGAGCGTGAAACTTCTACAGTAGGGTTTTCTGATACGTTGAATCTGATGATGTGATTTTCGTTAAAATCCTTTGACTTTTAGGGGGTATTTCCCGCTATACTCTAAAATAAGGCAAATTTTCCCAGGCTCCTAACTTTTGATGGGTAAAACTAAACTTGATGAAACTTATATATTTAAAATCAGCGTGTCAAACAGTTCGTTACCACGAACTGTTTGATTTTCTTTCTTAAACGTAATTCAGAGCATTATGCGATCTACGAAAAATTCTAAGAACATTTTCATTTTATTACTTCTGAACACAAAGGAGGCTAACTTTGCATCGATGAAACTTATATATTTAGAATCAGCGTAAAAATGTGATACTATTGGTCAAACACTTCGTTACCACGAATTGTTTGATTTTCTTTTTTGAACGTAATTCAGAGCATTATGCGATCTATGAAAAACTCTAAAAACATTTTTATTTTATTGCTTCTAAACACAAAGGAGGCTAACTTTGCATCGAAAAATTATTAAAGACACAAATGCGGCATTTGAAAAATTCGACATGCAACCCAATTCAAACACATATAACGCAATTCTGCTCAATCTGGGATTGCTAGTAGTAGCAGTTGACTAGCAAAACTAATCGTGACAACAACAGCCTCACAGCTTTCGGCCTTTGTTAGCATTTCAAAGGAGGCCAAGAAGAAAAATGAATTAGGTGTTGCGAACGCTTTTGCCGAATTGGCTGATTTTACTGATAAGCATCTCGAGATTAGTGGTTCTAGTTTACCAGATACATCGGCGAATTCAATAAATTCTGCTTTATCGGACTTGGACACGCTAAAATCCAATATCCGAAATGATATTGAAAAAGAAGTACGTGAAAAAGTTGGATTATCAAATAGTGCGGATATAATTGACTCTTGTTTCTCAGATTCACGACTCTATACTTGTCCAGTATTTGACCAAGTTTGATGAGATTGAAAACAAACTACGGGCTCTCCAAAACGCAAACCTAGCCCTAGAAAACAGGATTGAACAGCTTGAAACCCGTCTTGATGATATGGAGCAGGAAAAGCGACAAAATCAGCTTGTATTTCATGGTGTTGATCAAAGTGGGGGTCTTCCCATATCTGAGTGTATATTGAATGTGATTACGGACAAAATGCAAATTTCTGATTTTTCTTTGACCGCAATAGTTTCTCTATTTAAATTTCGAGCACATTTTACTGATCCGGACAGCATTGTAAATGCAAAAAAGCGTCCTGCGTCTGTGTTGGTTGTGTTCAAGTCTGCTGAAACTGCAAGAAAAGTGTTTTCATGGAAGTCAAAACTTGCTCGGTCGGAAATATTTGTTACCGAGTACCTAACATCAAAAAAGAAACAGATTCTTGACTTGGCTAAAAGTAAGCTCGGAAACAGAAATGTTTGGTCGAACAACGGGACAATTTTTGGAAAAGACTCAGCAGGAGTGATCCGTAAAATTAGAGCTATCGCTGAAGTGGTCCGTTTGCCGAATCCGACCGCATAATTTTGAATTATGAAATTATGTTGTTGCACTACCTGTATGTTTGTTTTCCTCTTTGCATTTTATAGCCAAAATGTCAGTTTCTTTCATGTTTATCTCTTTCTTTTTCCTTCTTCTTTCTGCCTATCAGACTTTTTTTTGTTTCGTATTAAATAGTCACCTTAAATGAGCGTGAACAGATATGATGACGCTTTGAATGAATTTGAACAAAACCGGTTTATTCTCGGAAGCCAAGCTCGTGACACACTTGCGGGGGATGATGAATGCATCAATAATTTTTCGTTGAATTGTCGCCCAAGTAATTATGTGAATCCGAATAATCTTTATGAGTATTCAAAACCTGTGAGTGCAGACGAAAGAGCGATCGTGTTCTGGAATTGTCAAGGTCTAAGAACGGCATATTCTCCTTTATGTGAGATTTTACGTTTACTAGATAAGAAACCGTGCATTGTAGGCCTATGTGAGACATTTGTTTCTAGCAAGTCACTGCCCTGGGATTTTTCTTTTCCGGGATATGTTTGCGAGCGAAGAGAACGGACAACCATGGAGCGGGGCGGTCTATGTATTTTGATAAATGAAGGTACCCAATATTGGGTTAGGGATGACCCCTCCCTGTGGCTGGAAGGTAGGATTGAAACCCTTTTCATCGAAATAAAAAATGAAGGGAAAAAAATTCGATTTTGGGGTTAATTTACAAAAATCCGTCATGTGATATTAGTTTTTTTATTGATGAATTTGAATTGTTATTAGACAAAATTAACAATGAAAATAAAAATAAATTTATGATGGGAGATTTTAATATTGATTTACTAAAAAAAGCGAATAGCTCAGATTTTGTTAATATGATGGTGTCACAAGATAGTTTTTCTCTTGTAACTATTCCAACTCGGATTTCGCATCTTTCGGCCACCTTAATTGATAATTTCTTCGCTAATGGTGGATTACTTGAAAGATCCCAAGCAGATGTGATTGTGTCCGACGGGTCGGATCACCTTGTTTTAATAAGTAAAATAAAGCTGAATCAGTCAAAGGAAAATAAACGGTGTGCAAGGGCACCGTTTTACCGTGAAATGAAAAGTAAAAACCTAAACAGTTTTGCAAATAAGATGGATGAAACGAATTTTTCGCGTGTAATAGAGGAAAAGTGTCCAAATGCAGCATATGACCTCTTCAGTGAGATAGTGACTAATGTAATGAATGAAACATGTCCCTTACGGAGAATTAACCCTAATAGAAATTTTCCTAAGAAACCATGGATAACAAAAGCCATTCTAGTTTCAATAAAGCAGAAAAACCAACTTTATGTGAATTATTTAAAGGATCGTTCAATTGATAATTTTATAAAATTCAAAAAGTTTCGGAATATTTTAAATTCAGTAAAACGGAAAGCTCAGAAACTTCATTTCCAAAATGTATTTCATGAAAATCAAGGGAATATGAAAAATACATGGAAAACAATAAATAAACTTTAGGGTAATTTTCACAGTAGGGAGGAGGTGAGAGCCATGGAGACGACGGAAGGTCGTCTTACTGATTTTCAACACATAGCGGAATTTCTGTGTGATTATTTTGCAAATGAAGGAAAAAGACTTTGCGATCAAGCGCGGGCTAGCTTACGCACATCTATGAGTTTTGGATCTGTTATTGAAAGACAGCCTGCAAGTGAGAATTCTTTTGAATTTGCAAGATGTTTGGAACGGAAAGTGGCACAATTCCTGGCTACGATGAAATCGAGTTCTAGTGGGATGGATGAGTTTTCGCTGAAACTCATAAAAGCCGCAAAAACGAGTGTCTTACCTGTCTTGATGCACCTCATCAACCTTTCTCTGGATCATGGAGTCTTACCGAAAGCACTAAAAATTGCAAGAGTGGTTCCTCTTCATAAAGGAGGGAAAAAAGATGACCCATCGAATCGAAGACCTATATCTATTCTTCCATTTTTCTCTAAGTTATATGAGAAACCTGTACATGCCCAGTTAAGTTATTATATTGAAAAGAAAAAAATTATAATGGAAAACCAATTTGGGTTCAGAAAAGGGCTATCTAAAGATATGGCAGTTCTGAAATTGGTTGATTGGATTAATGATTCATTTGAAGCTGGTCTTATACCTGCAGCTGTGTTTTTGGATATGAGAAAAGCGTTCGATACGGTGGACCACCCAGGGCTTATTCAAGTTCTTGCCTCGATTGGGGTGAGGGGTTCAAGCCTTGAGTGGTTTTCATCATATCTACACAACCGGTATCAGATAGTACAGAATGGATCATTTTTATCTTCAAAAAAGAAAATAGAGTGCGGGGTCCCACAAGGGTCAATCCTGGGACCCCTCCTTTTCATCATTTTTATTGATTGAATGAAGCATTACCTGTCGGAGGCTGATGTCATCCTGTTTGCAGATGACACTTTGCTCTTTCTAGCTGCGCCTTCGCTTATTTTTTGTATAATAAAATTCATAATGCTGTCTCTGAATTTCTAACTTTTTCTCAACAAAATTGTTAACCCTAAACTTTTCTAAAACTCTTTTCATGATATTCTCTAGACTTTCGTCAAGTGTTGGCAATGATCAATCATGGTTCGAGAAATGTGATAAAAAGAGTAGCAACAACAAAATATTTGGGGTTTTTAATTGATGAAAACCTGTCGTGGAAAAACCATTCAAATGCTATAGCTGAAAAATTAAGCAGAGGTCTTGGGTGATGCGAAGAATTAAAAATCTATTCCCAAAAAAGATTCTAAAAATGATTATTTTCTATATTTTGTCCATATATTAGCTACGGATGTCTATATAGGTAAGTAATTTGTAACATGTTTCAAAAGGGTACAAAAACTTCAGAATAGAGCTGTAAAATTATCGGAATTTTATGATTCTGATGATGTTCCTGCTCATGAGCATTTAAAAAGAATAAGTTAACGGATGTATCCCAAATTCGTGATTACCAAGTTGCGATTTTCTCGTATAAATATTTGAATCGCTGCTCACCCGTGCTTTTGAAAATCTTTTTACTTTTAATAGAGACCATCATGATCATAATACAAGAAAAGCTGATAACTTAACTCATGAGTTTAGGAGTACTACTCGGGCATCTTTGTGATTCGCCATTATGGTCCCCATGTTTGGAATATTTTGCCCGAGGGTGTGAAAAATGTGCCTAGTCTTCTGGCTTTCAAGTCACGGGTAAAGAAGTTTCTTTTATCTCGTGAATAATTTTGATGTAAGCCCTGTTCCAGGTTGTCATCTATTTAAGGCATTTCCCTGATTTACTTGCTGTTAATTTTTTCTGTTAATTTTTTATCTGTCTTCTTCTTGTCTTTTTCCTCTTCCTCTTTTCTCCTTTCTTCCTTCATCAGTTGAGTTTCTTTTGTATTGAGTAGCGTGATATGAATGGTTTTTTAATTAGCTGAGG